>NW_020194555.1:3376287-3698021 GCF_002865645.1 Hyaloscypha bicolor E
GATCTGACTTTCACATCCCTTCACGCTTCATTTATTACTTCGCAATTGCATCGTGTCTTCCAATTCAACCATTGCGGACGTTTCACTGCACTTCAGACGCTCTTTCCCAATTTCCAAAAATTCAGGGGGGCTTGAAGTCACGTGCAGCGCTCCTTCCCCTTCATCGTTACTTCCACTTTCGTCGACCACCACGCTACCTGGTTGCTTCTGAGGAGCTGAGCGATCTCCCAAACTTGAACTTGCTTCTATTGTTTTTGGACATCCAGAAGCATAGCATACATATCCATGAACACCGCCTTTGTCTTCCAGGAGAAGAAATCCTCGATCGCGGATTCATTCCACTGTGGCAATTGACGTTGGGCGTTATTCTTTTACATCCAGTAAGTGCAAACAGAGCCTTTCTAGTTTCCAAAGAATCTAACATCAAACTTTCTGCCAGTTGACATCGAGCATCACATCCTTCCTTCCGGCAGCGAAGACTTCGGCCTCTTCATCTTCAAAGAGTCAAAGTTCGAAATCTCGAATCTGCAACTTTGCACTGGCTGACATTGGACTCGCCGAGTTCCTTTTTCATCAAACATAGAGCTGATACCGCCTACTCGTCACCTTCGGCACCTGCAGAGCACATCTTTCCGCCTGGTCTTCGTGGCAACATAAGCATTGGGTATCTCTCCATCGACAGCACGATAAGGGACGATTTCCTTGCTATCGATCTCAGAAAGCCCGTCTCTTTGGCCCAGAACATCGGTCTTCTAAGTATCAGAAAAGCTTAGCCTTGACCCTACTTGTGAGCTGACCCCATTCCTATGTGCATAATTCCTGCTGAACTTTCGTGAAGGTCAAGCTTAATCTCGCCGATGCAGATAAGCTATCCGCATTCAACGCTCTAGGAAACACACAATTGAAGAAAGCCGTCACCGAACTTGAAGTGTTGCTATTGCAGCTATGTCATTCGATGAGTTTCAGTTATTTCAGAAGCTTCCACCAGAACTGAGAATACAGATTTGGAAAGAAGCTTGTATGGAGCCGCGAATTGTCGAGGTAGTGTTCCACACTTATATTCACTTTTCCGTTCCGGAGAATGAGACCTACAGCATCTTTACAACTCAAACCCCAGCTCCGGCCGTCTTGCATGTCTGTCCTGAGGCACGAGAGGAGGGTCTCAAGCACTATACTAGGATATTCAGAATAGCTCCGATCGCTCCTGATTACTGGAGAGACAGAGTCATATACATCAACTCGGCGAAAGACACGGTATGTTTAACATTTGGGTACAACCACGCTCGGCGTCTTATAGAAGACGATTACGCCCTGGTGGCTGGCTTGCTCCAAGAGCGTTGGTTCAATGAGGAGACTGTTGGCTTGATACAGCGTATTGCAATTGAAATACCTGTTCTATCGCACCCAGAGTGGTATAAACTTGGACTCATATTGAGCATTCTTCCCGACTTGAGGGAGGCAATAATGGTAGTCGGCCCAATAAACATCAGAGGGAGAAGAAATGTGAGATTTGTGGATCTCACTACGCTGGAGGAGAGTCATTTGCTTTGTCCCAAAACATCTTGCCACATTGAGGCGACGAGAAGATATATTGCTAGTATTGATACAGGACTGGAAATCAGACTACCGCCACTCATCAGCTTTAAGCGTCTGTAAAGGTTCCGAGGGTGTTGGAATGATTCGGGTTGACTAAATTGCTGAGAGAAGTGGCTTCGGATGGATAGCCAGAATAGAACGGAGTGCTGGAGATTAGGAATACACACACATGAGTAGATTGGTCCAAAACAGTTCCTCTAAAGCGTTTGAATTATTCGTCGGACGATCATTTCAAGCAAGTGTCCACTCTAAAATGCAGCAAATAGACCAACATGACCTTTCCCAGATGTCTCACTCCAGAAGAAACTTCAAGAACGCCTTCGCAACCACCACCCCATCTTGATACTTATCCACCCTCCCCATCGCATCCTCAAACACCTCATCATCAAAGACCTTCGCCGCATGCCTAACAAGTAACAACTCCCTCACAATCTCCTCATTGAACTCCGGATGTCCCTGAATGGCAATCAGACGTTTTGGGGCGTACATCCCTTGCACAGCACACTTGTCCGTATACGCCAAGGGCTCAACTCCTTCCGGATACGCAAACATGATATCTCTGTGCATCTGATGTATTGCCTATCCCTAGTCAGCCAGACGCAACCTGCAGGGAGGGAGTTACTCACCAGAGTATTCTGCCCAAAAATCTCTTGGCCTCTCTTCGTCAGATCCATGGGCGTAACGCTCGCCTCCCAGCCCCTTGCATTCCTCCCCAGTCGTGCACCCATCGCGCGGCCGACGATCTGATGTCCGAAACAGACGCCTATCACCCTTACCCGCCTCTGCCTCAGCACTTGTTCGGTAAAGGAAAGTAGTTTGAGGATCCAGGGGGAGGAGGAGAAGGAGTCGTGTCTTGAGCCTGTTATGAGGATTGCGTCGATGGAGGCGAGGGAGGGGTAGTTTGAGGGGTCGTCTACAACGTTGTAGGAGGTGATGTGGAGACCGGATGAAGAGGTGAGGCCGGGGTAATGGAGGGCGTCGGCGCCGGATTTGAGGCTTGGGTGGTTAGCTGGAAGTCTGAGGGTTTGAGGAGGAGGATTGGGAAGGCAAGAGTCAGGTTCCGAGTTCGAGAAGCAAAGAGCGAGGGATTGGGATTGGAATAACACTTACAAGGAGGTGAAGACGCCGCCGTATCCGCCGTATTTCGAGCGGGTTCCTGGCTGAGGGGTGTCGCATTCGAGGACTGCGATGCGGAGGGGAAGGGAAGCCATCTTCGAAAATTTTACGTACGACGTTGTACGCAGCGAAGTATGGATGCAGTTAAAGGAAAAAACAGAAGGAAATTGTGTAGTGAAAGACAGTGTGATATTATATACTTATTAAGGAATGAATGACGCAGTTAATGCGGGGATGGTTTAGAAATTACTTATCGATAAAGAGGACGATATCGGACGAAAAGGAGGGGTAAATTCGTGTAACGTGCATACGAGTACCTATTTAAGCTTTTGTTTCCACGTCTTCTCTGAATAGAAGTCCGCTTCATAACACGTTACAAACTCATGCATCTTCTTGACTCATTTGCGCTCTTCGAGGTCTTTCCCGGAAATGCTAGCCAATACAGTGTGCGGATGCCAAAATGGGGCCGGCCGAGATCACCTGCCGGGGGCCTACCCTCGCATGCATATGCAGCCTCTTGGCCTGAATTCGCAATCGCCATTGACTTATCCCATTCTTGCCCCTGTCCGCAACCGCCATTGACTAATCCCATTCTTACCCCTGTCGCCGGACCGCTGCAAGCCAATTTTGAGGGTCGCACCCTTTTCCCTTCTCTTCTCTTCTCTTTCTCTTCTCGTATCCTGCTCTCCATTGTTTCCTCTGTATGGCACTGTGCTGAGATAAGAGAGTAAATAGTTCAAGTAGTTGTTTGACATTAGCTCTTTCTTGCTTCACATGGAAGTCGGAGTCAGATCCGACTTAGATGATTGAGGATTTTCAAGCTTTAGGCAACCATATGACTCCAATCAGAACTTCGTTTGTGTCGGGTTACTCGAAGTTTTGCTTTGATTTGTAGAGCCCGGACTTGCCAGTTCTTGATACAATATCGAAATGGCTGGTGCTGGGCGTGTTTACGAGGAGGCTGGCTCAAGTAGCCAGCAAGAGGTTGTCCATGAGAGAACGTCGCTCCTCGGTTCGAACAATAACACTTCTTACGACCGTTCTCATATATCACCAGACGAAACGATCATTGATGAAGACTCCGAAGAAACAGAGATCGACCCCAATGAATTCGACAACCTCCTATCGCGAGCCGAGTCAATCACCACAGGGCTAGGAATCGAAGTCGAATCTCAAGAAACAGCCATGCTGCGAGGACCCCGTCGATACAGCTTCGGGAACGGCAGCTCCCGAGCCATCCCCGAATCCCCAAGCGAGGAAGACATAGAATCAAAACCTAAATCTCCTTTCCTAGCAGGCGTCAGCGTGGGCACCTTCTGGCTCATATTCGGCGGAGTTATGACGGGGAATTTCGTAGCATGCTTCGACTCGACGATCATGGTGTCCAGTCATCCGGTTATCACGTCCTATTTCCAGAGCTCGAATAGTGCATCCTGGCTTTCGACTGCGTTTTTGTTGACTTCGACGAGCTTTCAGCCGTTGTTTGGAAGGTTGTCCGATACAATTGGGAGGAAAACGCCGTATATTTTTACGATGACTATTTTCTTGATTGCGACGATTTGGTGTGCCCTTGCTCAGAGCATGACAAGCTTTATCATTGCTAGAGCTGTGTGTGGGCTGGGTGCTGGTGGGATGATGGCTATGGGATCGATCATCATGAGTGATCTTGTGCCGATTGAGATTCGTGGTGTGTATCAGTCGTATATAAATATCGTCTTCGGAGTAGGGTCAACAATGGGAGCTGCTCTTGGAGGCGCTATCGCAGACTCATTAGGCTGGAGGTGGGAGTTTGGTGTCCAGGTGCCTCTCATAGCTCTTTGCGTCCTCGGCTCCTATTTTGTGATTCCCAGGAAGCTCGGTTTAGCAGCGGGTATTGAGAAGAAGACCTTGTGGGAGGCGATGAAAGTGTTTGACTTCAAAGGGTCTCTTCTCCTCACAGCATGCATTACCTTTCTCATTCTCGGTTTGGTAAGTCTTCCTCAACTCCACTCCATCACCTCACTAACAACAACAGAACCTCGGTGGCAACATCTTCCCATGGACGCACCCCTTCGTCCTCGCATCCCTCATCATCTTCAGTCTCGCCTTCCCCCTCTTCATTTACATCGAATCCATCGTCCCCCTACCCATCATGCCCCTAAAGCTCATCCTGCACAACCCGCGCGCAGGGCTCATCCTCGGGAACTTCATCGGCGCCATCATCGCCAACGCCGTAACATTCAACATCCCGCTCTACTTCCAAGCCGTTTTGCTCGAGAGCGCCACCACCTCCGGTCTTCGTCTCATTGTGCCGTCCCTGGCAGCTTCGGCCGTAGGAACAGCGACGGGGTTCCTGATAACGTGGACGAAGAGGCTGAAGTGGTTGCTTGTGCTTGGTGTTATTTGTCTGGTTACGGGGACGATGGCACTGTCGTGTATGCAGAGGGGATTACCGGATTGGGCATACCTGTTATTCCTGGTTCCTTCTGCGATGGGTCAAGGGTTCATGTTCCCGGCTGCCTTTATGAGTGTCCTTGTTGTGTCTGAGCAGGCGGAGCAGGCGGTTGTGACGAGTACGTTGATTTTATGGAGGAGTTTGGGGATGGTGCTTGGTGTTGCAGCGAGTAGTTTGGTGGTGCAGAATGCGTTGTTGGTCTATCTTGAGAAGAATGTCGTGGGGCCAGATAAGGAGGATGTGAGATATCCGTCCCTCCTTTTCTTACCGATGGACTGACGGGTGAATAGGTTATTGAACAAGTTCGCAAATCCGTAAGAGCGATTGCGGATCTGGAGCCGGTTTACAGGGAGCAGGTGATTGATTCTTATGCTTCGGCGCTCAGAGCGACTTTCTTTATGACGGTCATTCTATCGCTGGTGGTAACTTTGATAACACTTTATATTAAACTGCCTCGGCTGGGACAGAGAAAATAATGAGATAGGATGAATACCAAGGAAAGAAGGCTGAGAATAGATGCAAGATGAAAAGTATGTTCGGCGATAGAGGACGATTAAACAGAGGCTGCATTAAAATGGGTGGGAATCGTAATCATAATCAAGCAACCTCCATTTCACCATTACCTTACAATTCCGTCCTGACGCCTACAGTTATCAGATCCAACCATTTTGCCAACCTGTTCGTTCATATTAGTTTTTTTTTTGCCAATCCAATCCTGCGTGTTAAAATTAAAGAACATACCTATATCCAGCCCTCGCAATCTGTAACTGGATAACCGGCACAGCAGCCTCATAATAACTGCCACTCAACTCCTGATTCTCCACGCCTTCCTTCCCATTCGGCAGGACCGTCGTACACACAAACTGGTTGGTCTGGCTCGCCCAACCCAGAGACGTCGTCACGGGATCCGTGATATCGATGCCTTCAAGCCAGCTCGCAGCCTGGTCTTTGAACGCGCCGGTATTGATCTCGGTAGTAAGCGTGGCGGCCCAGCGTTCAGCGTCTGCTAGCGTATAGCCACCGACGAGCTTTTCTGGCATGTTGGTGTCCCAAATGTGGTGCAAGTTGGTGGCTACTCCGCCGAAGAGGACGGCGATGGAGTTTCCTCCGCGGTCGAGAGCTTCGTCGTGGAGAGGTTGGTGGATGTCTCCTACGAACTGTTTCTACTTAGAATCATCTCAAACCCATCTGTTTTGTCAAACTCACGTGGATGATAAACTATTCAACATCAGTATGAAGTTCTCAATAATTGGGATTAAAATTTTCAAACCTTAGCAGCCATATTAATAGTTCCCTTATCCAACGAAGAGTCCAGAAGTTGTGTCGTCTACTTCCGTCATCAGCCTCTCATCCTTTCCCTTTCTTCCTCCCTTCCTCCCACCCAAAACTCACATAATTCTGAATCGCCCCAACCACACACCCGCTCTTCCCACAATCCCTCGAATACGTCACGCTACAACTATCCGGCGGATTATCCTCCGCATCAATGAAATGGAACGGCTCGCTGAACTTTCCCGCCTTTGTATACCGAAACGAATCAGCCCATGTCGCTACCTTGGCTAGATATTCTGTGGAGGTGTCCTGAAGGATGGAGGAGAGGAAGACTTTTGTGTCTGCTGCAACGAAGTTTTGGGCGATGAAAGCGACGGTTTCGTGGCCAAGTGTGCCCCAGGCTAATGCTTGGTGGGCTGATGAGAGGAGGAGGAGAGATGGGGTTGTGAGTGTGAGCTTCATGGTTGCGAATTGTGATGGATTTTGGAATGGAGGAGGGTTAGGGAGATGGAATGAGATGACAGCGGAAGCATGTTTATCAGATGAAGAGGGCTGAGGGTTGATAAATAGAGGGCACTTTTCAGGCCGGGCTGAAGTGAAACAAGACTGTGATGTTGATTGGTGGTGGTTGTTGGGTCGATGAGTTGCAGGGGTTGCGGGAAGCGCCGACGCAGGGAAGCCACTACCAATCGCCAAGCCACGTTCAACTGATGATACAGGAGCCATATATCTCGACTTCAAGATTTTAGTCGCAGATGTGGAGTTGAATCTGGAGAACACGTGCTCTTGTGTTCGTATGAATGGTGCGCATCTCGAAAGTAGACACAACCAACGTTCTCGTGCAAGTGTTGCGAGTTATACAGCTCGGTATCTCTGGTCCTATATGGTAATCTTACAACATCTCGTCATCAGTTAATCGTACAAAAACGGATCGTTTTGTCCCCCGGTCCAACGACACTTCTGCCACAAGGACAGCCATTCTCCTTTCGCATCCGGAGAATCGACCACAGCTTGTTCAATATATGGATCCGCTACCCGCAAACAAGCTTTGATAGCCTCTGCAACCTCCCCTTCAAAAGCGACTGGAGGCTGCTCTCGTCTCATTTCTGTGGTCCAAGTTCGTAGAACATTCATACAAGCTTTCTGGTGCCCGGTTTGTGCCACTGTACCAAACATGAAAGCGTACATAGCTGCTGAATTAGGTTGGCCTTGTCGAGGCGCCATTCTGAAAATATCCCAGAATTCGAGCCAATACTGGTTCTTAGCGTGAAGATGCATCAGTCGCATCCTTGATTCATCCGAAAAAGGAGGCAAATCGATGGTCTTGGTTAAAACATGCAGTCGACGCTGAACCGGAGTCATTCGCATGCCAGGAAGGTCGTGTGTATCATCTGGATGTGTGTAGACTTGATACGGCGATGTCGCCTGAGCAGGACTTGCAGCGGCAGCTTCTTGCAATTCCACAAATATGTCCTCAGTGAGGATATCCATGCCTTGGTCGTACATTGCTTCAAGAATCCTCGTTGCAGCTTTGAGAGATTTGGTAGAAGTGTGTCCTCTTGTACCAGGGAGAATGAGGCTGCGAAGAGCATATATATATGCTGGTCGAGAGATCCTTACCCCGGCGAGAAGTAGCTCGTCCATAAGCGCGAAAAGATTCCCTTTGTCATAATCAGGATGTTCAAGCCCCCTGGCATAGACATGCAGCCATATTCTACTCTCGGCCTCAAATTCGGTTGGATACAATGACAGAGCATCCTTGAAGCAAGTTATGAATGGTGTTTGGGAATCTGAATTACCCAACTCTTGCAAAGCTTGATCTCTAGGGAGGCTTGATAGGTATGTCCTCAGCAGATCCAGAAGAAAGAGCCTCCACCCTCCATTCTGTAGCCGAGGAACAAGTTGGCTGGCTTGACGTAGCATATTCGAAACTTTAAGATAATCTCCTGACACAATATTCTGCATCGCAGATTTCCGAAGCTGGTCCAGATCCAAAACTTCAAAATCACTGGCTGTGGAACCCGCTGTTGCGGCTGGCTCTACCTCTTGTAATAGACGACGCGCACTTGTGTGAAATCCACGAGTTTGCCCAACAAATGAGGAAGGACCGGCCGTCCCTGCTGGTCGAATTGATTCGGGGAGGGCTTCCGGCGTTGACGCGTTTCCTGTGGACAAGGCTTCAGCATCCTCGGCATCCTCTACATGAGGCTGGGTTCCTCGTCGTAGAATCCCACTCCAAAGGCTTTCCAAATCAACCTCCTCCCTCTTCTCCTCAGTCAACATTTGAACCACCATCCTCACACCTTCAGTCCGGCGACCAAATCCAACAAAATCCTGCTTGGAGGGTTCAATAGCTCCACCTTCTGCTTCTTCAACAACACCAACATCAACGCAGACCCATCCAGTCCGCACTCCATCATCGGCATTCTCATCAGTGCTGCTTCCCAAAAGCTTTGCTTTCTTCGCCTTTCGCTTCAACTTCAACTTCAGCTCATTCCTTCCTAACAATCCATCCGCATTTGGCCGTAACTTGTATGTACTTCGTAGCCATCGACATAACCTGTCTGCAGAGACGTGTAGATGCTTTTCGCTTCTTGCTGTGCCAATTAGCATTAGGAGGTTGGCTCCTAATGCGGGAGGAGGATCGAGCTTTCGGAGGTCTAAAAGGGAGAGGTCGTCAAGACCGAGGTCGATTGATATTTGCTTGAGAAGAGGTTCGAGTATTGGTGGAGGAGTTTCTGGGAGCTCTGGTATTCGTTGTCGCTCTGATAATGGTTGTGGAGCTCTTTGCGGAGAGTTAACTTGGACGTACCATGGAACCGTCGATACTCGTGGCTCTTCTTCTGACAGCTCTTCAACATATTCAAGCTCCTCTTCGGCTTCTCCCGGCTCTATCTTGGTTTGCTTGCTGTCCTCAATATCATCTTTCCACACTTCACTCTCCGATGTGAATCTCGAAGACTGCCGTGTCTGTGACGAGGGTTGACATCTTGGAAATCTCAAGGCGGTTACCGGGGCTCGAATTGGTGCACCGGCCAAGGAAGCAAAGCTCCTTAAGAGCGATAACCGACAGCCGGCACATCCTGTGGCACGTAAGGCTCTGTTAACAACCATCTTGTGGTCTTCAAACTCGTCTAGCTCGAGGAGGATGTTGAATGTAGAAAAATTCTACAGCAAGCGAAGCGAGCCATCTGCGACGAACCGATTCCTCTCTCCTGGAAATTTCTTTTCTTTCCTTCCTTCACCACCTCACATCGACTTTTGAAGTTTGGAAATTTCGGTACCATATCATTCCACCAACCAGTAACATGCTCTGAGGCTTATATGCACTCAGCAGCTTCACATGAGCTTGTGCTGGCTCTCAAGTCCCTCACGTGATACCCCCCTTTTCTTCAAGAAAGTACTTAGAACTCCTTGAGTTTCGTTTTCGAGCCGATTTGTGGGATATTTATCTCATTTATCAATGTTGCTACTTTCCCATAGCGTCACGTATTGTAAGACGGCCTAATCAACGGATCTCCGAAGTCGCGAAGATAAAGATGTCAAAGATGGGGTAGCTCACATTTGAGAAGTTCTCCTGTATCAAAGTCTCCGTCCGAGCCATGAATATATATGAGTTGAATTATCTTGCTTTCAACCACACTCTTCCCGTATCAAGTTGTTAGAATTTGAAACTTCCACGCCATCCTTTACAGGTCTCACAATCAAAAAAAAAAAAACATGTCACTTCTCTCTGTTACTCCAGCAGAGTAGGTCTAACTTTCACTTACTTGAAAAAGGTGTTCTAATATTGTAAAGGGGAATCAAAGTCACAGAAGATGATCTGGCTGCAATTGCAGATAAATACGGCTATGAATTCAAGGACAACGAGAAAGCAGAATATACCACTCTCCTCGCAGCAACATGCAACGCCATGCAATTTGTCTCAGAAATGGATGGTCCGTCTAATGCTATCTTAATCTATCATCTAAAACATGCTCTGACTCTTCATAGACTACCAGCCAGAAGCGGACTTCGAATTGACGCCACGAGAAAACATGTAAGTTTCCATTCTCTGGCTTAAGAAACTAGTGACTAAATACCGTAGATATCTCCCAGGGAAGTCAGAAAACCAAGACAACGCCTGGGCCTACCGCTTTCATCTATCCCACAAGTCCCCTTCATCAACTCTCCTTAAAGGCAAAACGTTATGCATCAAAGACAACATCTGCGTAGCTGGCGTCCCCTGCCTCGTCGGTACGGAAACATTCACAAACTGGACCCCAAAAACCGATGCAACAATTGTAACCCGGATCCTCTCAGCAGGTGGGATTATCACCGGAAAAGCAGTTTGCGAAAACCTTAGCACAAGTGCTGCTTCCTTCACTGCAGCCACGGGACCAATTTCCAACCCTTATGCCAAAGGCTACAGTGCAGGTGGCAGTTCTTCCGGGACTGCGAATCTTGTTGCGAAAGGAGAAGTTGATTTGGGAGTTGGAGCAGATCAAGGTGGCTCGATCCGGATTCCTGCAAGTTTGTGTGGGCTTGTGGGCTTTAAGGCAACGTCGGGACTGGTGCCATACACAGGTTGTGTGAGTAACGAGGCAACGATCGATTATGTTGGTCCTATCACCAGGACTGTAATGGATAATGCGTTGTTATTGGAGGTCATTGCCGGTGTTGATGGACTTGATGATCGGCAGCGAGCGGGCACACCATTTCCAGACCAAGTTCCAAAGTACTCGCAACTTTTGCTTGAGACAAAAGATGCGGGTGTCAAGGGAATGAAAATCGGGATCTTGAAAGAAGGATTGAGCTCGACGATCTTGGATAAAGGGGTCGAAACAAAGTTCCGTGCTGCGGCTGCTGTGTTTATGGAACTGGGAGCAGTGGTGGAAGAAGTCAGCGTCCCGATGCACGAGATTGCACCTGCAATCTTCGGTGCTATGTCTAGGCAAGGAGGCGCAATGGGGCGGGCTGGGAAGGCTTCAGGGAGACGACAGGTTATGCTTACAGATCTGTACGAGAAGATGTTACCTTGTACTGCTGATACGATAGAAAAGGTAACCCCATCGTCGGAACAAGACTCTTGAACGGAATGCTGATAATAGCCAGATGAGCGCTGTAAGCAAGAACACTTTCTTTGCGGGTGATTACTGCTGGGAACGCTTTCCTCAAGTCTACGCCAAAGCTGTCAATCTCTCACGGAAACTCTCAGAAGCTTACGACGCCGCGTTCAAATCCTACGATGTTTTGATCATGCCTACAACTATCACACCAGCTGATCCTCTTCCTGCTCCAACCGACTCGCCGATTACAAAGATGAGCAAGACGATCGGGAAGCTGGATAACACATGCCCCTTCAATGCAACGGGCCACCCAGCGTTGGCCTTCCCGATCGGGTTTGTGGATGCGAAAGAGGAGGGAGTGAGGGTTCCAGCTAGTATGCAGATTGTAGGGAGAAACTGGGATGAGATTGGGTGTCTAAAGGTAGCTTTTGCTTGGGAGAATGCTAGGGGTTGGAAGGAATTTTGACGGTCAGGAGAGAGCATTGAGTGATGAGAGATAGTCATGTTTGTTGTTAATGCGAAAGAAAAGCATGATCAAGGCGAAAAATCCATGCTTCAAATGCGACTCTTTGGGAAAAGCATGTATATTTTCGTATACATTAAGCGGATCTAATGCTATTTCTAGAATTATGAATGGAAAAGGATTACCAAACCCAGTACTCTTAGACCATACCACGCCTGACGTAACTCGCATATTCTTCTCTTATAACAAGTTGACAAATTCAGGATTTGATAAATGATACCAAGCAGAAGAGGAAATGTCAACATACGTTTCAGGGGGATCCTTCCCAAATCAAATGCGTGTTGAAAACAAAAAGCTATAAGTAGACAAATAAGAACAGACTCACAGCGTTTTTATAAAGATTGATAGACGTTCCCTTCACCATCAAACTGGTCAGCCTGATAGGGTGAGGCACCAGGTGCTTGAGGCTTAACTTCTCCTCTTGATGTGAACAGGGCACTAGTACCTTCGTTGGACTTGGAAGAATTAAACCTATCTCTCTAATGCAGGAATAGTGATCATATCTCATGATAAGCACACCAGTGTATCCATTTCTCGTCTGTGGCACTGTACACACCGTAAGGCAGCAGCCACCAAAAGTTGACAACGAACGAGGCTGTCGAGATGGTGACTTGAAAACTGCGGATTTTCAGATGATACTCATCTGATGCGAAGTTTTGAACTCGATCTTTCGTATGGGAACCCGGCTCTTCAAGGTGGCTGTGGGGGCAAAGTACTGAATGGTAAACGCACTGAGGTTGAGGAAGTATAAGTTCGGACGGTTATTGTTGGAGGGCAGAAAAAGCGGCACTGGTTTTCAATGTCCCATTTCAAGCTGGACAATGCAAATATTTCCACTCAATCACATGCAACTTTGTACGTTCAAAGTCTTCTCCTTTAAGATAACTCGCAAATCTTAGAATATTGTTCCCATCGTTCTCGAGTCCAAATGAATGTCTAACTTTGACTTGGGGGGTCGAAATGAGTGCCGCTTTTACTAAGGTATCTCCAGCCTCGTCACGTCACGTGCCACAATTTTGTAACGTGCATCAAAATTTCGAGCCATGAGTCAACAAACTTCCTCACATCGCACCTCGCAATTGACCGCCCAACCCTCTTCAACCTACCGGCACGCTGTTTACCACACGGTTCCTCCCCCGCGCCATCCGGCACACCTCATCCCTCACCCGAAAAATGGCATCCTTCACCAACATAACCTACACCGACACTGAGCAAGCAGAAATAAACCAATGGCTCACCACCTCCTCCCGCCTGCAATCCAATCCCTCCGAAACCACTCTCCTCGAAACACTTAACACGCACCTCTCGTCCCGCACCACACTGCTCGGCACCAAACCGTCAAAAGCTGACGTCGCGCTGTACGAGAGCCTCGCCCCAGCAGTTTCACAATGGACTCTCGAGCAGCGGACTGGAGAGCAAGGGCTGCCAAATATTGTCAGGCACTTGGACTTTGTGCAGAACTCTCCGCTCTTTGGACTAAAAGAGAAAAAGCTGCTTGTTGATCCAGAGCAGATTTTGTACGTGAAGCCGATGGTTGATGCCAAGGCTGAGAAGGAGCGGTTGAAGAAGGAGAAGGCAGCCGCTGCCGCAGGCGCTGGAGGGGAGACGGTTTTAGCGGATCGGAGTAACAAGGGGAAGAGCGTTGGTGAGAAGGTGAAGGAGAAGGCGGGAGAGGTGAAGGATAAGGTTGTCGCTGCTGTTGGGAGTGAGGGTGCTGGTGAGCAGCAGCAAAAGAAGAAGGAGAAGAAGGAGAAGGCTCCGAAGCCGCAGAAGGCCCCGGCTGCTGCAGCGTCTTTGAGTCCTTGTCTTATTGATCTCAGGGTTGGACATGTCCTGAAGGCTATCAAGCATCCGGAGGCGGATTCGCTGTTTGTTTCTACGATTGCAATGGGTGACAAGGAGGGGACGGACGATACGGATGTGTATGAGGGACAGGTTGTTAGGACCGTGTGCTCGGGCCTTAATGGTCTGGTCCCTTTGGAGGAGATGCAGGGCCGCTATGTGGTGGTTGTTTGCAACTTGAAGCCGGTGAAGATGCGGGGCATTAAGAGTTGTGCCATGGTTCTTGCGGCATCACCACGCTTGAAGGAAGGAGAGGAGGATCATCACGCAGGACCTGTGGAGCTGGTGACGCCACCTGAGGGAAGCAAGGCTGGTGAGAGAGTGTTCTTTGAGGGATGGAAGGGAGAATCTGAAGGTGTCTTGAATCCTAAAAAGAAGGTCTGGGAGACGATTCAGCCCGGCTTTACCACGACGGCGGATTTGGCGGTGGGCTTTGATGCTGGTGTTGTCAAGGAGTTGAGTAAGGAGGGCGAGGAGCCTAAGACAGGCGTAGGAAAGCTAGTTACCGAGAGTGGTGGCGTTTGTAAGGTCAAAAGCTTGACTGGAGCTGTTGTCAGGTAGATGCTGGCTAGCTCGTCCTCTTACACTTCACTTGCATAGATTGACACGAAGACAAAAGTACAAGTATCGCACACAATTCTCTAATTTTCTCACGACCTTAAAAGTTGTGCACTTTTCAACGTCTCCAAACATCAATTGGGAGTTTATGTAAGACTGTAAAAGCTTTTCCGAACCTTTGCAATGAGTGATATCCACCACATTCGACATATTACCCCGCTCATAAAACATAAATGCAAAATGCCCCCGCTATGCCCTATCCAACATAAAAAAGATATTCTTGATAGATTCCAAGAAATCACGGACGCCAGAGACGATGCATCATATTCCGTAATTCCATGCGCGTTTCCAAATCGCTCGATCGCTCGCTACTAGCTCAATTCGCAGAATGTGGGTATAAAAAAGCAGGGTTCGGATAGTTTGTCCGGTATATGTCGACTTAGAAACCGACATCTCTTGATCTTTTGAAGACCAGTTTTGGTGGGCTTTCCATTTCGCCTTCCGAGTCGTCGACTTCCATATTATCGTCGACTTCGAGATCCTTCATCGCTCCCATGCTCAATTCCTTTCTCATTAACGGTGCTTTGAGAACACGTCCCCTGCATTCCTCCTCTAGCCGAGCAGATCCCAGTGTTGCGGTTGGATTCGCAGCTTCTGCTGTGTTAAGCTTTTCCACCTCTTTCTCGGCTGATGTTTTCACTTCCTCTAGTCTTCGTTTGATGTTAGCGATCTCGGTGCTGCAGTCTCCATCTCGTAAGAACTGGTGGGCTGCATGCTCGCATTGCCCTTGGCACCATTCCAATCCTTTGTCCAATTCGTCGAAAATGTCTGGCTTGCTGTCCATTCCGGCCCTCCTGTATCCTTTCAACAAGCCAACGCTCAACGGCCCCCCCGACAGGTCTGTCCTATGTGGGAAATCCCTCAATGGACCCATCTGCCTCGTCGATACGTATTTCAGCTTCGGCAATGCGAGTTCATCTCCGCCATCTGAGTCCGCGGCAGCGATGCCTCCTGGACCACTTTGACATGGTTTGTTGATGGGGACGTGTTTTTGTGTCGCTAAAAGAGACCTATTATTCTTCAACATCGCATCTAATCCTCCATCGTCGTCGTCGTCATCATCGGCATCCACCTCCAGCTCGGCTGCTCTGCGCATCTCCGCCATTTTCGCTGCCATTTTTCCTTTCCGCATCGCATTCCGGCTCCCACTCACAAATTTCACCAGATCCTCAAAGGCTGTTTGTACCGCACTGTCGTAATATACAATAATCATTGATCTAGTTCTGTATTTCGGTACTAATGACTCTGCCGAGGCAAGAGATTCGGTCTTCCGTTTTCGTATAACGGCAGCGGAGGGTCGGGACTGTGTCGGAGGTGTTGGCTGAGAGGACTGTCGCGCCAACCCTGCGCCAGGAGATGGTCGTGGATTTGAACTGGCTTTGGGGGGAGGCGGGGATCCCAGTGCAGCTTGTCGGGCAGCCGCAGAGGAGCTTGGTCGAAGGCCTGCAGAGCTATTTTCGTGCGACTTTGGCGTATCGAAAGGATTCATCTGGATATCAACTCCATTCTCTCCATCATTGGAGCCAAAAGGGTTCTCATTGCCATCTTTTGGTCGCAGGGACTCGGTCGAGCCTTTGTTTTTCAGTGATCGGGCTGGTGGGCGTTCCTTTTCTGTCAATCGAGCGAGCTCAATCTGCCGGTTGGCAATTTGCCCATTGAGTTCATCGAGACGGGCGTTCCAATCCGGTATTGACTTACATAGCGTGGTCAGGGCTTCTGAAGTCGAGAAATTCGTCGCCATTGTGAGAGGGGTCGGTGAGGTCAGACAGGAGGGGCGGAGGAGGCGGGATGCGGGTCGTGAGCGGAGAGACTCGTCGTGAGAGTAGAAAAGCGCATTGAAGGGTGATGCAGTCGGGGATGGCAGATGAGAGGCCTTAGTGAAGCTTCATGTTGAGGAAGAAACACTCAGTTCAGCGACCGCGTGCTCGAAACGCTCGAGACGCTCGAGGGAGATCGGTGTCGGTTGTCCAGGATTGTCGGAGGCTAGCTCGAAGATCGACACCGGTTCGTTGGCATGAGATAGTGGCAGATCTGGCTCAAAATACTCAAATAATGCCGGGCGCTGCCAATGGAGGGGTGGTCCTGCTGTCGTCTGCGGTGACCCAATAAATGCCGGGAACAGGCTGTCAGAGGTACATTGGCTATGCTGGTGAATCGTGATCGAATACGAGTAAACGAGGTAGAGGTTTGTACCCGCGATGCAGTGAAGTGTGTGGACGTGTCGGGGGGCTCCGCAGCTTAAAGACTGCGGGTTGCTAGTGGCCGCGGGCGTCTTCGAGTCCACAAGCTCCGGCGCGTTGCACTGGACGTCGGGATCCTGGATATGGGAAAGGATATTTGCCAGGCCAGGCAATGCGCGGGGACCTTTTTGGCTATGGAGAAACACGCAGCGGCGGTGGGCGACTTGGCCTTCAGCTCCAAGCAGGCTCGGCTCGGCTGACCGCGGTACTCGATGTGCTTGTTCTGAGGGACGCTGTTGTGAGGGACGCTGTCACAGAGCAGTGAGCGTGGTCGTCTTGTAAGCCCGGCCACTCTTGCTTCCTCCTTGGATTTTTAAAAGTACCCATTGGTGGCATCGTACGACCCGAAATTCCGTTGGTGTGATTGGACAAGTTGTTTTCGGTATGCACTGCGATCTCAAACGTTTCTCAGGCCCCTCCCATGCAGCAATGTTTAATTCCCTGACGACCGGCAGTTCACCGGTCTAGGTACCAATTCGCCTATTTCAGAGAACAAATCTTCTTTTTCCCGGTGTATTGCAACGGCATTGGCAGAAGGAGAGCATTTTCCACGAATTTGGCAGCCAGGCGGTTAGCATGCATGTTCTCAATTCTGGTGACTCTCGTTGAGTGGTGCACTGGTGTGCGCATCGGGTGAATTTGAGCGAAGGGGGTCACAATTTCGGGTTCCACCCTGCAGAGCTGCTGCTGTGACGAGTCAAGATACATCTGGCCGCTGTCTGCAATTATTGCCGGCCCCCTCAAGCTGCATCCGCATAGACATCCTTCCGGGAAAAGTCATCGATGCGACGACTACAAGCAACATGGGCCGGCCGAGAGCGATGATATCTTCTCTATTATTCGCCCTCTTCGCCCCGTACCGTAGATGTTCGTCGATCCGAAGCGGAAGCTCGGGGTTGTCTGTCAGCTCAAATAACGGTCCGGTTGGCGGCACCAACGAAGAGTACTGTATCCGTTGTATCTGGTGCTGCAGTGGCTCTTGGCTGCCATCCGATCGCCGCCTGCCCCCACGGTGGATGAATGCAGAGATACAAGATACACGCCCACCTCAAGGACGCAAAAGCGGGGCAGGAGGTCTTGCTTCACCTCTGTCTCTCACCGCATTACTGCACTGCCAACATGGAAGTCATCTGGTTCAAGAAGGAGATCATGCCTTTTGGCCGAATTCTTCGATGGTATCCTCTGTACGGAGATAACTCATCCTTCTCGAACCCCCCACGAACCAGAAGCCACAAAAGTGACATTTCATAAGAGAGCTCAAACGGCTCCCAGCCTCCTTGGCAAGCCCCTCCTGCGCCAGCATGCGGGACGGACCTCACCCAGGTCACCACACCCTCACACCGCGTGGTCAGTTTTATTTCCTCATTCAAACAAAAGCAATCCTTCCTTGCCTGGCACACGCCTCGTCACTCATGGCACGGAAATGAACCCGATCTCCTGATAGACGAGCTGAGAGTTCCAACTGGACCTCCAGTCCAAAGGTACTGCCATGAGAGATCCTACAATCATGCTTTGCGAAACGCATCTGACATATTGCACGAACATAAGCACACAGGCAAGCTTTGCACAGGCGTGATAAGCTGTCCAATCGCAAGCACAAAAAGCTCTTGCAAGTGGCACTTTTGCAATTGAACACTCATCTTGCATTGGCCACTCACATGTCGTCAAAGCGTAGGGCTCTGAGCTCTCCACTACGGGGAAGCTCCTCACCAGATCCGGTCTGAGATTGAAAAGAGCCTCTGACGCCTTCGAAGGTTTCGAGAACGCCAAATCGAAGCCGCCGTGAGGGAAACAAAATTAATGACATGGGGTGGAGATAACGTGTGAACTTAATCCTGGTGAAAAACGTGCTTTCAAAGAGAGGCGCAGGTGCTCGGACTTTTGCTCGGGGAGCAAAAAGGTCAAGGAAGAATGGGTAAATTGGATGGGATAAATAAAGCATCACGGCACACAGCGATCACAATGTCGGCTCAGGCCTTGAAGTTGATGCGATACGGTCAAATACGAATCGTCACGGCAACCCTTGGTCTTCCTTCTCCACCAGTTTGTAACACTTCTCTCTTGCAGACGTGGCAGAAACAACATCTCCTGCAAATAATATCAGGGCCAAAGCTCTTCAACTTTCCATTTACCGACTTCTTTACCCCGCGGAGTCTCGCTGCCATTCGGTCCGACGAAGGTGTACTTCCACCGCCGAGACTTGTCGGGGACGCTCAAATCGACCTGCTCAACCTCATCGGGCTTGATAATGATGACCCTAAAATTCTTCCTCGCAACCTCATCCTGTAGATCATTAACTCGCTGTCCCAATCCCAAGTTCTTATCACTCGGCGGAATCGAAACAGGAGAACCAGGGACAGGATTTCTGAAGCTACCCCTCATGCCGGGACTCAGATTGCCGAAGTGAGCGGTGAGCTCTGTGCCCCAGCTCCAGCTGTCCCTCCCCTCCTCCTTCACAATCCGCATCCTCTCTCCAACCTTACTCTTCACGGTCCTCGTCCCGCTGGACTCCTCTCCAGAACCCTCGATATCTTGACCCACGATATATGCATCCCCTCTGATCCTCCATTGTGTCATCACATCCTTCACCCAAAACACAGCTTCAACAGGTCCACCTCCTCCGCTTCCCTGGCTCTGAGAAACATCACCATGACCAGGTGAACTAGCAAATATCTCTGGAACCTTCGCCATCCTAACATCGGTTGTCATAGTCAAGAGATCGCTCTCGTAGACTCGATCATTTTTCGGTGCCTCGTTGTGCTTGTTCTCGGGCAGCTCTGCCCACATCCCCCGATAAATGCAGGTTCTAGCTCGCGGGACATATGGGACTGGCGAGTCTTTGGATTCTGCTGGGTGGAGAGATGTGAAGACGAATTCGGGAGAGTCCATCTTGGAGAGATGGGAACAGAAGAGTGGCCGCCATGGCGCGACGCCGGCGCTCGACGGGGTCTTCGAAGTCGTTGACATTGTGCGAGCGATCTGCACGAGACGGGCGCTGGCTGAGGAAGCTATCGTGAATATAAGTATCGATTAATCTTGTCGTGATATATGTAAACAATGCCTCTGCAACTCGCTCTCCCAAGTCGGATGTTCAAGAACAAAAGGGAGTTGTGGATTGAAATCCATGATGATGACATGAGGAAGCGCGAGGCTGACGCAGCCTCGTGCGCCACCAATCACAGCCGAGTTTCTGCGGACCCACCTCCGCATGGCTGGGCGTACGTTTGACCTCTATCCCCTTTTTGAATCGCCTCGACTCCTCTCGCTTCTTTTGCTCAGACTGCTTGGAAACCAAGGTGGCCTCGTCCACAAGAGCCCAAAAATATGCAGTCTTGGCCCCGGGTCAATATCTACCGAGTGGGAGGTTATTTCGACAACGGCTAAAAATGATCAACAGCACCCCTCACTCATCAACCTGAGGGAATACAAATTTCCTGAACCAGCCCCATTCCTGGAGAAATTATGCCTCCAATGAGATCTCGAGGCGCAAAGAAGCGTCCAATCCCCGATATTTGCATCCAATCAAGCGACAGGGAGGACAGGACCTGCAGCCTGAGATCATCAATGTCTGGGGTATGTGGGGGTGGCGCTCTCAGGAGGAAGATGTTTTCTGTTGTTCTGAAGTTATGGATAGCTCTTGCTCTAACGTCTCCCACTCTTTCTCGTTGATTTCTTACGCGCCTTTCTTTTGATCCTTCCCTTTTAGCTACTCTTCGTACGAGTTCTCGAGCAGTCGAGCGAGCTCGTGCTGTAAGAATCGCCCAGTTTTCAACGACCATCCGCGCTTTTGCACCCACTCAATTGAGAGATAACCACAAGTATGCGGTTAACAATCGTCTCGGCGCTCCTCGCTGCTAGCTTTACACTTTCAGCTGCGAATTCTTGGGGGCCCTGGGGATCACCGCCGACCGGTCCATCCAACAATGGCAAGACTTGCACAGTTCGGGCTCTAGGCAACAGAAAGGACGACACCCGGCAAATCCTAGACGCGTTTAAAGATTGCAACAATGGTGGAACTGTCGTTTTTCCCGAAGGCCAGAATTACTGGATTGCTACGAAGTTGAACCCCGTTATCTCCGATGTCACGGTCGAGTGGAAAGGTGTCTGGACGGCATGGATTCTTTCCAAAAGGAACATAGATAGGGTTTGCTAAGAAGTAATGCAGCTTTCAGACGATCTCAGCTACTGGCGAAACAACTCCTATCCCATTGCCTTCCAAAATCACCACGCTGGGTTCATTATCACTGGAGAGAGGATACATATCAATGGCTACGGCACTGGTGGAATTTATGGGAACGGGAATGCGTGGTATAATGCCGAAGAAGCAAATACACAGCCGGGGAGGCCGATGCCTTTTGTCTTTTGGAACGTGAGCGATGTGTTCGTCGAGCACTGTAACTCTCCAGTTGTTCCATGAAGAGAACTGCCAGCTCACACATGTAGTTTATGTGAAGGACCCTCCGCTTTGGTCTTTGAATATTATGAACGGAAAGAACATGTGGTTCGACGATATCCTCTGCAACGCAACAGCAGTCAACGCTCCATTTGGCACAAACTGGGTGCAGAACACAGACGGCTTCGACACCATGGACGCCTACAACGTCATGCTGACGAATATGGTCTACCAAGGCGGCGATGATTGCATAGCCATCAAGCCAAGGTCCTACAACATCTTCGTCCAGAATGTACCTCACCTCCCCCACCATCTCTGGGTCTTTGCTGATCTGGAACAGATTACCTGCCATGGCGGAAACGGCATCGCAATCGGGAGTCTTGGTCAATATCTCGAAGACAGTTCTGTCGTCAACGTTCTGGTAAAGGATGCCCAGATCCTCACTCACAATAACGATATGCATAACTCGGCGTACATAAAGACCTGGGTTGGGGCTCTGGTCCCTCAGTCTGGGTACGAGAGTGCCGGCCTGCCTCGTGGCGGTGGTTGGTGAGTCCCATCCCCTTCCAATTCTCAAGCTGCCGAACTCGATCTTGCCTTCTCTCATAACTTTCATAAATGCCGAGAGCTGATGAGCACTCAGGGGCGTGGTGCAAAATATCCGCTTCGAGAACTTCCACCTCGTGGGCCCCGCCATCGGACCAGATATCACCCAAGACTCGGGCAACAACGGCTCCTTTTCCGGCACCTCAAAGATGGAGATTTCAAACATCGCCTACGTGAACTTCACAGGCTACCTGGCTGGCGCGAAGGGTAATCGTACCGCGGCGATCAGTTGCAGTAAAGTAAATCCGTGCTATAATATTGCGTTGAAGGGGATCGAGTTGGCGCCGAGTGTTAATGCGAGTGCTCAGACGCAGGCGGTGGGGACTTGTGCTTATGTTGCGAGTGGTGGGGTTAGTGGGTTGAGTGGGAGTGGGTGCTAGAAGGCGACTTGCGAGGGGAACGGCTGTGGAATGAATTGGATATAAAGTAATGTTTACCCAGGATCTACAAGTGTAGCTTAAAACCTACATGGTATCGGTGGTACAATGACCAAAGCTGAGAAGGAGTAATCATTGTCCTATTACGCTTTGGAACAATTTGACAGCGGCTATAGTTTTCAGCTTCTCTTTCACCTAAACTTTGCAATTCGCTGCTGTTTCTTTCATCGCAAGTGCTATCGGCTTGAATTTTGCTTTCAGTCAAGCAAGCGCTGTCTCATAGCAGCTTTTCATGAAACAGAGGGATTACTCACCTCTTTGCGGCACAAATCACCCAAAAACATGGAAGAATTGTCCCTCCACTTTCTTGCACAATCAATTAAGAACCGTAGTGCATTAAATCTTGGCAGCTCGCAAAGCTAAAGGAGGAGAATAGCGTTCCAGAGACGGCGAGGCGTCGCGACCGTCCTCAACGTTTCTTAAATACTCATTTCTTCAGTGGATGAACATCGTTTGTACCCTTCCGAGTTCACATCTTCTTGTTCGGTAACTGTTCCTGCCATTTTAGAAAACACTCGGCGCAGCCAAGGAGCCCAGAATGTATAAAACTTTACAAGAGCATTATGCTATTATAAAACGCTACCCGCAATATTATCTTGCATCTTAGATATCCTTTTCCAGGTATGCAAAAACCCGGTCCACGCGACGACGAGCCATTGTTCGACTTGTGAGCTAGATATTCAGTTCCTGTCACTCTTTGCAGTCCGCCATGAGACTTCTCTCTTTCAGGAACCAGCACACCTTACCGCCATATCAACCTCCTTACCTTCCGTCTCAAGCTTTGTCAGCTGTACCCTTGTTGTCAATAAAGCAAGCGCTGTCACCTCTTGTCATGGGCAGTGTCAAAGAAGAGAAAGGAGCACTCGACTACTTTCCATGCATGTCAGTCGATGGACAGAAGCACCTTCATGCAAGAATGTGGAGCACAAGTCTACCAAGCTCCACACCCACCGGAATAGCTCTAAGGGGCAGAGGCTTCTGGAAGGGTTTGCCGGTCGTGTCGTTTGGGGGGAGGGCTATCGCCCTCGACTGTGTGGAAAGGCTGACGGAGATGGCAGGTTATGTCAACAGGCTCGAAGAACGACGTCATGATTGTCAATACTGCCACGGGTGCTATTGCCTCTTGCTCCCACAGTAATTAACACTCCACATCTTTAAACCTCCCAGACTAATATACTTAGATGTCAATGCGCCAAATGGATGGGATCAAATCACTGGCGGAGAGGTCCCTGTTGATACCTACAGCAAAGTAAGTTCTTGCCAAGTCATTCATTCTTCAAATTCTTTGGAGCTAACAACCAATTCACAGTTCAATATGTTCTCCAATGGAGACAGCCGTCTTTAATATGTTTCTAAATCCACTACATATCAATCCTCTATAGCTCCTCGTTGTTCAATGTGGATTAGCTGACGCGTGGCACAGGATCAAGAACCAAGCAAATGGCTGGTGTATGGATATGGCACAGGCAAGCTCTGCGGATGGGACAAATGTTCTGTGCTACCACCCCCATGGTGGTACCAACCAGGCCTGGATTATATTCTTGCATAGTAATAGAAATCAGGAAAAGTTGATCTGGGTTTTCGTTTTTGAGTTCTTGTGGATTTAGGTTTCACCTCATGGGTTTCCTAAATTCTTACCCGAATAGTAACACATATCTCATGAGTAATACAAAGCAGTGTTCTTGTCTTGATTTTTTTAATAGTAATCGATTTGTAACTGTCTTCTGAGAAATCGAGTCCTATCATGTGTGAAAAGCCCCTATGCACGTGACCATATCTATCTCCCTATATTTTTCTTGGCTTAGTACTGGTGGACAATTGAATTTCGCAGCATGAGCCCAAATCCTCTCAGCATCCTGGAAGACTACTGCTTCTTTTTTTACCAATGGATATTGAAAAGAGCATGCTGACAGCGATCTCGTCTCAACATACATTCGGGAATCACCCGAGCCTGCTCAGCCTGCTGTAAACAGGTGGCGCCATGTCTCAGCCTCATGGCTTATTTTTGGGGTCATTCAAAGACCGCCTCTACCACGAAGTTTCGAACTTCAGCCCACTCGAGTCCAGACGCTCTTGAATTCTATCTATACGGCCACCGTCTTCCCGTCATTTACACAGTTGACAGCAGAGGTTGGCAGTTTCTCAAGCCTCACACTATCATACGAAGTATTTTTATCAACCAGCCTCGCGCCACTGCACGATAGAGCACTCCCAAGCAGTCCTTCGACTTGCCTGCCCCATTACTGCTTCAGCAAGAGCCAGTCGAGGTATAATTTTGTTCCTCCAGTGATCAACCCTAGAATCTAACGAAAACAGGCACTTAGTGAAACTCCAGACAAGTGCGGCTGCGAGCGACCAGATTGACAAGGACCAGAAATGCTGGAAGTCGATGAAACAGGGCAAGCCTCCGTTGGGGAATCCCAAGTCTCGCCGCAGCAAGGGTACAACAAGGGCCATGTCTACCGCGATCTCCAGGACTTCGACCAGATTCGCCTTCTGCACTTGAAACCGAAGTCGGGAAGTGAGAAGATTGAGTGCACCATCGAGCTCGCGAAGTTTTCCAAACAGCCAGAATACGAGGCCCTCTCATATATGTGGGGTCCGGCGAATCCCCTGCACTCGATACTTATCGACGGAGCAAATTTCGAGGTCCGGGAAAATCTCTGGCTGGCACTGCAGCATTTACGATTGGAGTCCGAGTCAAGAGTACTATGGATCGACGCTATATGTATCAATCAAGGGAATATTCATGAACGCAATCATCAAGTTGCTCAAATGGCCCAGATCTACCAGGAAGCAACAACGGTCGTTGTATGGCTAGGAGCTCCGGACTCATCAAGTGCAATTGCTTTCGAGCTCCTTTCTTCGCCCCCGAAGTGGACCGCTTTCATCCAACCGTCGAATGATCTGGAGGTGCTCTCTCGAGGAAATCGGCAACTCTTTGCTCTTCACTCCCTTCTTAGTCGAGAGTATTGGAAGAGACTTTGGATTATCCAGGAATTTTTAATGGCCCAAAAATTCGTGCTCCAGTCTGGCGATGATCTATGTCCTCAATCTCACGTATCCCGGTTTTTTCAGCTATTAAGGGGCAGATCAAAGGTATCTGAACAAAACCCAAAGGTCTGGGAGGTCCAGGAACGACTCATCGTCTTGCGCGCTATTTTCAGCTCTACCCCAGTACGGCTCTTACTTCGACGAGACATGGGGAATAACGTAAAGCTAAGAAGGTCAAGACCAGGACCCGTCCCCTTGGAGCCTCTATATACCCTCTTCGAAGATTATAACAGGGCCCAATGCGAAGACCCGCGAGACAGAATTCTCGGTCTTCGTAGCCTAGCCTACGATTGTTGCAAGGAAGCTATTCCAGTACAGTACTCGTTAGGTTGGGAAGGCACTCTTTGGAATCTTCTTCGCCACCAAATCCTTCACCATCCTTGGATGGCCCGGAAAGATGTGGATTGGAGCCCTCCAAAGTCGGTGGTAGCCAAAATTCATGAAATCTATCGCCAGAGTGAGGAGATCTCGCGTTATTCCACCAACAATAACTCTGCCGAGTTGTTCAAAGCTGGACTTAATGAAGTTGCCAGATCCATTCGATATACTACGTCTAAAGACTCTCCAGTTGTGCTTCGTGGCCATGTGAGAGGTCGTATATGCTATCTCAGTGGAGAGCTAGATCATCTCAGGTGGGAGAGGGGTCTCTTCCCACAGGATTTCACAGCGATGATGAAAATACAACTGAAGTATATTTTCGACCAATGTACCTCGGAGGACCAACGTTTGTTAACAGGAGTGAGTGATCAACTTAGGCAGCCTTTTGGACGGGATGGCAAACGCCAATTTGAGAAGCATTTCTCCTCCGGTGATAGTTTTGTGGGTTTGGCAACTGGGAATGCTACAAGTCTCGACGGCAGCACGCTATCTGACAACCCCATCAGCTACAAGGGAAGTGGGTTTTGGACAGCACGACAATGCCCCGAGACCATAGAGAAAGAACTCAACTGGCTTCTTGCTGCTGCTCAGGAAGCTTTCCCAAATTCTCGCAAGGAGTTGGCTATTGAAGAGAACGGCTTAGTATTCTTCGCTTCCAATTTAACAAGAATAGGAGATCTAGTCTGTCAGTTTCCAGATTCAGACATTATTGCAGTTTCTAGTTCACCGGAGCGACTAAGGAGGGACGTCTGCCGTTGGCCGCTTCAACGGGCTTTCAACATTCTCGCGTCCCCATCAGGAGTCGCGGTCGATATCTGTGGAAAGCAAATGACGTTCCACGGATCAGATCGATATGCTTTCTCAGTTCAAGTAAAGCCTCTTGATTTATGGAAACTGTGTCGGACACCACCTCTTATAGGTGAGCTTCATAACGAGGATGATTCCCTCGGGGACAGTTATTCGTCAGATATTTCTCCTGCTACACGAAATGATACGGAGCATGAGCCGAAAAAGAGAAGGACCGAGACCCGAGTACCATTCTTCAAAGGCCGAGGAACGACATCAAAACTTCGAGTCTAAGAAATCGAGAAGTGTTGACTTGGATCGCCCCTCCGAATGGGAGGGAGGAAGGAAGGAAGGAAGGAAGGAAGGCCGCATTCCATCTAGGACTATACACATTTTCATTTCCTTCGTCTTCATATCCGCTCAGAAGGCGCGCACCAACAGCCATTTCGAGGTTCTTGACGGCATGCCAACGACCAAGGCCACCCCGGGAGGAACATACGCTATATTCTGGTTATTGGCGATATTGTGGATTGGAATGTTTGCAGGTCTGATAGCATTATGGAGCAATGATTATAGCACGCCTTCAAAAAAGTTGAAGACGAGGGGATTTGATCCTGATCCTACAGACGGTATTTCCAATGGTGCTCAGAATGGCCAAGTAGTTGGATGCTTGACTATTTAATAGTTGGGTAAGTTGTCGAAGACTTTCTCCATTATCTGATAAAGTGCTAATGGACTGGAACAGACTCGGAAGTTTCCAGGTTATGTATAATCTGTACGCGTCGTTGAGAAATTCGGGGAAGGCAAACGAAGACACTACAAGCAATCGTGCTGTTGGAAGAAGATGCAAGCTAGAGCGATTTTATACCAACCTCTATGTTTTACTTAGCAGGTATTGACAACGAGGCGATGTGTTGTTATATTGTTCCATGACTATCCGTTGTATTTCCTTCAGATACTAGTTCTACTCCTCCTAAAATAAGAGTCGTACTGGCGAAGCCCGCACCCCGCAGCGCTTTCCATCTAAGAGGCGGCGCTTTTTCAAACTACTGGTTATCTATCCATTTGCAACATCCAGCATATTAGAAGCCGGCTTTGGTTTGGTTTAGGTGTATCTCCAATTAGCCCCACCGACAACGTCCCAGCACTCCAGTCCAAAATCCAAAATCCCCTGTGTCCAAATATCCCCATGTCCCACGCCCAAAATCCCCCCAACTTTAAATTCTCCCCACGTCCAAAATCCTCCCAAGTCTAAATCCCCCCAATGTCCCAAGTCTAAAGCCAGATTCAAAGCTAACATCTGCCACAATAGTATTTAAAACATTCGAGTCGTCCCAAAGACAGCCACCGTCGAAATCCACACGTCGAGGAAGCACGGCGTGAAGTCGGATCTGAAGGGGCTCAGCGGAGTCCATCCCTCAGCATTGGCGCATAGTAGCTGCCGGCATGGCGTTGTCGCCGTGGCGTCAGACTTGCTAGCGGAGAAAGAGGATGGGACTTCGAGGAAGGGTTGCGCAGAAGAGGGAGTATCGACAAGCATGACGGCTTCGTGCGATGTGCCGAAGCCTTCTCGTGACGACGAGGAGGTTTGCAAGGCAGATGTGGAAGTAAGAGAGAACAGACGAATCAAATTAAAGATTCACTCAACCACACTTTCTCCTCCGGTATTGCATTGTACCCGAACGACTGGAACATTCAAAGGAGCAGCAGACCACTAAACCTATTTGAATAGAGTTTCCAATTTCTCAACTAATGCAAGGGTATATGCAAAATGCCCCTAGAGACTCCATTCGCAATGCAAGGAAACGCGAACACAAACCCCACTCCTTTCTCCATCCATCACTCAACAACCTCCAAGGCTCTTTCTTTATCCAGCAGCAAATGTACTCCTCTTCCTCAACTTCTCCCCAAACTTCCACAACAGAATCGGTGCCGGCCAACCAAGTCCAATAGCAATGAAAGCCAGCAAACTATTCCCCCACCCATAGTCCAGCGCAGCATACATATACGGCGCAAACAACGGAAACCCAAACCCAGCCAGTGACCTCAAAACCGTCGCGGCCCCCACCGCACTCGCCGCATACCTTGTGTAGGAATCAACGATATACGTCTGGGTACACTGGAACCCGATGATCACGCCCGCGGCGAAGATCGCCGCGCCGATGTTGGGGAAGATCCAGTGCGTGTGGTACTGACTCGTCCACCCGTATATAAATAAGCCGATTGGGACTAGGAGAGCCCCGGGAATCATTAATGGGACGCGGAACTCAGGCTTCCCTACGCCGCCGTTCTTCTTTTTGAGCGAGCGGTAGATCATGTCTTGACACGGCGCGCAGACCTGTGTTCCCAGGAAGAAACCGACGCCGAGGGAGATGTAGTTTAGCCCACCGATGCCGACGGATTCGTGGTAGGAGTTCTCCCAGAGCCCCGGGAAGGTGGAGAGGACGAGGTACATGAGGCCATAGAGATAGGCCATGTAGATGGCTAGGACTTGAACGATGACTTGTGTGCCAAGGAGCTTGAAGGGACGGATTAGGGAGATGCGGAGCGTTTTGGCGACGGTGCGTTCCGGGTGGTCGAACTCAGTGTGCAAAGCCTCGTTCCCAGTTTCTTTGATCATCACTTTCTTCTTTCGGTGCAGGAGGACAGGAGGGTATGTTTCTTGTAGGAAGAAGAGGCCGAAGAGTTGGATGAGGGCGTCTGCTATGGTAGTGGAGTAGAATACCCAGCGCCAAGTCGTGTTTTCGGTGATAAACCCGCCTGCAATAGGTCCAACAGCAGGTCCGAGAAGAGGCGCGAGACTGTAGATACTGATAGCCTTCCCTCTCTCCTCAGCATTGAACAAATCACTCAGAACCCCACCACCTAATGCAAGAGGCGCACTGCCTCCCAAACCGGACAGAAATCTAAACGCGATCATCTGGCCCTTTGTTTGCGCGAGACCACAGCCCAAGTTGAAGAATAGGTAGAGAAGATTGCTAGTTTGCAAGATGATTACCCTCCCGTACATTTCAGACAGCGGTCCGAGGAAGAGCGGGCCAATTGCGTAGGCGAGGACGAAGATAGAGAGGGTTAGAGATTGCTCGACTTTGTTCGTGATGTTGAATTCTCGGGCGATAGCCGTCAGAGCGGGAGCGACCATGGATGAGGAGACAGGGGAGATGAAAGTAAAAGACGAAACTGCCAACCATCAGCTTCCATTCCACAAAATTCCTTCAAAATGGATACTCACCAACCAGCGTAGCAGCCCATTTCCTCGAAGTCGACCAATTCTTGGGGTTCGACTTATCATCTGGTCCATCCCAAGTAACCAAATTCGGATCCCTGATGCTCCTTCTACTCTTCTCGCTCTTCAATTTCTCTAGTTTTGGTCCGGCTTCTACATCTCGTTGGTCTTCAATGCCATCTCTCACTTCAGGTACGATCGACTCCCTCGATCCTTCCGGCACCTCTTTTGTGTCTTCTGAATCCTCCGTTTGCACACTCCCATCCTCAAGATTGACCGTCTCTTCATTCTCCTTCTCCTTCTCTCCATGATACCGATGCCCGTGGTATTGTGCCTGGTCGTCGATATAGTTGCCCGACACGTATCTCGTCAGTGGCGCAGGCGAGCTCGGTCTCGACGCCCCGGATCTTCGAGATGCTGCGCCTGAGGTGTTTCTCCTCGGGGGCCGTTCTTCTTTCTCTAAATTCGCCATTATAAATATCCCTTTATAATTCAATCTAGCTCGTCGTGCACTGTTCCGTCGTAGTTTCCGCAGAGAAGGTCAAAGGAAAGAGGGGCAAGAAACTTCTTATCGAGTGACGTCGATAGACCCAACAAGAAAAGATAAATAGTATCCGAGGCTATGAATAACCTCTTATACCTTAACAGTTTGATTCTAACGGAGAACACAACGCCACCAACAGAATTAGACTCGTATCGGAGCAAGAAGAGCAAAGGAGATACGCAGGACTTAAGAAAGAAGGTTAAGTGGTGACGCCGATGTGCCGTGCATCGGTATCAACCAATTGCATGGCACGGAAAACCGGCTCTACAGAGGACCTAGAGCTGCAGAGCTTGTAGGACGACCAATACTTGCACTATTTGGGGCAAAAGGGCGCGCGAGTTGGCTGCGCTGGGTGCGCATGTTTGGATGGATGGGAGAGCGGGTGTTCGGCACGTCACAAAGTTCTGCCATCTCCCCCGCTTGGCTTCGCCTCGCCTCGAGGCTGAGACAGGGGAGCTCCGTTTCGGGCCCGAGGTGGGACAAAAAGAACAAGGGAAACCGGGCGGCGTTAATTATTTCCGATCGCCATCGGACCCGGCCATCCGATGGGGGTTGTCTATTCGTGTAATATTTTCGGCGCTTTCCCAAGACGGAGAGGAGAGTCCCCTGTGGATGAATAGCTTAATTCTGACACGAAGGCTTCATAATCCCTCTATAAACACCATCTACCACGCCTCTAAATGCATCTCTTCCCCATCATCTCATTTCGTCATCATCGTCGTCATATACAAAAGCGCCTCAATCTTCGTCCGGATTTGCAGGATCCTGAACGGTTTCGGCATCACATCATCCATCCCCGTCTCCTTGCTACAACGAATTAGCAAGATATTTCTTTGGGGGGTAGAGAGCCGGGAGCACGAGGCATGTTCCCGACCAGTAGAACAGGGAGCTCGGGGTATGGGACAAAGAATAGGGGTTGGTTACGCCATGAGAACTTGCTCGCTCCTCGCGTTTGCTGTGACTACTATGATCGGCAGGTGTCTTTTAATCAGCCCTGCTGCTTCCATCTCTCGGATGAGATCAAGTGTTTCACCTCCGTGATTAGCATACCTCAGAACGCAGATACAACAGCTCTCCCTTGCCCCAATCGCCTCCAGCGGTAACAGTCGATCTTGCCTTCTTTGCTGGGAAGTAATCGAAGCCTGAAGGTTCTGGTGGAGGTGGTTGGAGGTACGCTCCGATTGAAACTTCAATGGTGCGTTTTGGGGCGCTCTTCATAAACTTGATAGCATTCGGGTACAGGTGTATGAGCTGAGCAGAAGAATGAAGCCAGTAAGAACCCCAGCAAGAGGGGAGGGTGGGAACTCCCAAGACACCCCTAAACTGAAATATTGTGCTTCTTGGTTACCTACTACTTGAAGCAGCCTGCTTGAGTCGAGCATCACAATATCAATGTTCAAGTCTCGGTATGCTTCGGTGATATGGAACGCCATCTGAATGTCGTGCACCTTTTGACATTCAACCATGAACATTTGCTGAATTTGCTGCACAATTTCCACGGACTGCACTGGTACTGGGGTGGTCAACCAGAGGTTCGAATTGAGCTTGGAGATTGTGAAATGCTACGAATTATTAGAATGCAAATGTTGCATTTTATTGGGGAACTCACTAATCAACGATAGACTTTTGGTGCTGAGCACAAAGCGGATTGTCTCAACAGAGCTAATGCTTTCTTTGATGATTGCGGACAACACGAGGTCCATGTTAGGATTGGAAGTCAATTCTGCAAGTGAAGTGGATATTTCATCAGCACATTGTAAAATCGCGCCTATGAAACATTAGCCAATCTTCGACACCTATGGAAATGTGTCCTTACTTAATGGATTCCTCATCTCATGACTGGTAATATCATGAAGGAGTTCTGGGCTCTCCTTGTTTCCTCTGCTTCATGCAATCTTCTTGCTTGAAGATTATCAGCCCATTTTATCCTGGAGATATCGGTGATACCTGTCTCCATCAGTACACAAGAGATATGTCGAGAAGGAGAACTTTCAATGTTCACTCACAGCCCGTTTGCGCAAGTAATTTCCCTATACGGTCCATAATTACGAGTCCTCCGGGAGCCAGATCGGAGAATCGTTTGAAATTCTTTTCGTTCTCCTTCGCCTTCCGCGTCCGTAATAACAGCTGCTCCGACACAGCGCATCAGTAATTTCCCCCCCCAGTGGGATTCGCTCGCAGGAATTCAAGGGGTATTTCTAATGTACCAGAACTTCGTTCTTCATCCGAAGAAATCTTTCATCCTTCAATGTCTTCTATTCGCAAGAGCTCGCAGCTAAACACTCCTCTCCTCCACTGATCCTCAACACCCCACCCCCAACAAAAGCCGGGCTCCTCTATTTACTCAGCAGGTAGCTTTTCATATACAGCATTTTCCATCACACACAACTTTTAAACTTCAGCCTTAAGAGAAAATTTGCATTTTATTCCTCCTTACCAAGCTCAATCAATCGATACTAATAACCACCTTCCCAAAATGCTTCTGCGTCCACATATACTCGTACGCCCTACGTTTATTAGCACAGTTCAACCTCTTCTACGAGTTGAAAATTGAGTTGGATACTCACTCCTTCGCTTGCTCCAGAGTGAAATGATTTTCATCTACGTGGGGCTTGATATTTGCGCGCTCAATCGCCCTGTTCATCTCCTCGAACATGTCTCTGCTGCCTACTAAGATAGACCTCACCGTACACAGGGCGCCTAGGATATCCTAGCAGGGAATTAGCAGCTTCTCTCTCTCTCTTCTCCACTCTCCTTAATCCTCTCCCATTTCATTTCTCCCCCCTGAATACTCGCATCCCCTTCGCATCCCAAGCTCACGAACAAGGGGGTGAAACAAGAGGAGAAAGAAAGGCTTACCAAGAAACTAGCACCAGCTACCGGCCCCCCGACGAACCCTATTGCCGTCACGCATCCACCTATTTTCACACTTTTGAGACTTTGCGCAAAGGCTGTATACAATCAGTACTTGCACCATCATCTCCCGTCTCCCCCTTCCCCCTTCCCCGTTTCTCACACCTCCAAATCCGCCATCAACAACCTAGAAAAGGCACTTACTACTCGGTCCCCCCACCTCAACTACAAAATCCACTCCTCCCCCACCCGTGATCCTCTTCGCTTCCTCACCCCAATTATCAATCTCTCGGTAATTGATAACATGATCTGCTCCTAACTTCCTCAAGAGATCTACTTTCCAAGGATTCGAAGTTGTCGATATCACTTTAGCTCCTGCAGCTTTGGCGAACTGCACCGCCAGACAACTCACTCCCCCCGTGCCCATAGTCAGCACCCAATTCCCCGGCTTCACCTGCTTCCCCTCTACCCCATAGAGAGCATTCCAAGCCGTAACACCCGCACAACTCAAGCTGGCCGCCTCCCTGAACCCCAGATTCCCTGGCATGGAGACGAGACCGTTCTCGTTGAAGGTCCCGTATTGACGTAGAGTGCCGTGGACAGCGGAGCCGAGACCCGAGGCCAGATGGGGAGGCGAGAGCGGACCGCCAAGGTGCGATTGGTGGAAGAGCGTGCAGACTTTGTCGCCGGGTGCGAAGCGGGTTACTTTTGGACCGCATTGGAGGATGGTGCCGGAGCCGTCCGAGAGGGGGGTCATGGAAGGGGAGCAGGGGAAAGGGTATTGTCCTATGGTTGAGAGAGCGTTAGCTTGTTGACAATTGGGAGGGGGCTTGAAGAAAGGGGGGATGGTCGATTGGAGGGTCAGGCGAGGGGGAAGTGAGAGAGTGAGGAGGGGGAATAGTCAGTTAAGCGGTGATCTGCATAGATGATAGGGATGAGATAGGGAAGGCACTGACCTTTCGGAATAAGAAGATCACGGTAGTTCAGTGACACGGCGTGGAACTTGACTAGCACCTCGTAGTCGGACGGCTTGGGGAGGGGAGCCTCGGCGTGGAAGGTCAAGCTGTCGAAACCGTTCGTGCCCTCCACGGACCAGGCCTTCATTGTCTTAGGGATCGCTGTCGAGGTGTTCCCGTTAAGCGCCATCTTGTCTTGTCTCACTGCACTCCTGCTGCTTATGAAATCTGATAATTGAATCGAAAGAATAACGAGAGTAGTGTAGTTTCTTAGTGGATAAGCAATAGCAATTGCAACGGCAAGTTGCAAGCTTGAATTTTGGAGGGAGAGGAGGCTAGGGGAAGGAGGAAAAGAGAATGTGAGACAAGAAAAGAGGCACTGGGGGCCTTCCCTCTTTGTACGAGAGAAATTATAGTTCCCTTCCATAGAAGAGCAGCAATATGCGGCTAGCATAGCACCGGAGTCGATGAAGAGAGGAATGTCAGTCTGTCAAGCCCTAGGCACAGCTCGGAGATAGGCATGCTATCAACTATGCAAGACCGTCCTCTTTTACCAAAACTTTCCCTCGGAGTCTTTGTCTAGACCGGTTAGAGCGCGTGTGCCGGAGAGCAACATGGGCTTTTGAGGCTTCTGGAAGCCACGATTGGAACGGAAATTGAGGGGCGGCGTTTGGGCGGGGCCATGGCAGTTGAAGTCCCCTATCTCTGCAATTTGCGTTGTGGGTACGCTGGTACTGCTTTCGATCTCTTGAAATGAGCATGCTGTAAGGCCTCTTTTGGATGACGTTGACGGCGAAAGTCTATGAATGGAGGGGCTGTGGCCAATGCGGGGCATTTGCGCAAAACGCCGTCGCGGAGGAGGAGCGGGGCAGAGGGGGATCATTGACGGCCCGCGGTTGGAAAGGCAGAGCCAGAGAGGCAACCAGGAATCTGCGCTTGCGAGCATCCTTCCGCAATCCATCTGCAGCACGCGAGAATAGTTCTTGGATGTCAGTGTCAGCTCCCACGTACGACGGTTTGGTGGTGTACCGTAATGTAATTTGAGCGGCCTGAAACTTAGAGCGATGACAGCTCTCAAACTGGAGCTCGCCGGGGTGGGGTTTGAGGCGATCTTGTGCTTCTTTTAATGGTATATTTGCCAGAAGATAGGTTGAGGCCGGTGAAGAGCTTGTTGCTTTTAAGGCTGAGGTGATGTGGGTTATGTCTGAGGGGCGCGGGATGAGGATGGTGGGAGGGGAGATCGCAATCCAGGAGCTTCATGCTCGTCACGTGTTACGGTGGGGTTTGGAACAGTAACCTGGGAAGGGGGGTTGTGATACTTGGTATATGTCACTTGTAGCTGCGTACCGGGCCAACCTCCCCGTTCCTCGACGCCCGTTTGAGGCATTTGACGTGATCTCTCGTCACGTTGTAATACGCGCTGCACCCGCTCTCGACGCTCGTTCGACCTCGTCTGTTGGGCTCCCAACCAACATCTGGTGTGCTCGCCGCTCAGCATGGATGCACCGCCCTTGAGACTCGAGTATTCTTCAGGAGGATTCGACAATGCAGTGGCTGCACATATCGTCAGACCTCAAACTGCTCGATTAGGTGCTGCTCGAGATGACCGAGATGCAAGGAGTGTTGGTTCTGGTCCCATGGGCTTCCTCGAGATGAAAGAGCGTCTCTCTTTGGATTCTGATTCTCCTGCTGTCCTGACTCCATGCCCGGTCTTGCACCTTAATGACTAGCATCTCAAGCGCTAAGACCGCTCTACATATCTCTCATCAAAACCCTCATCTTTACGACGAGTAGAAGACGCATACTTGGACGACACGTGAAGTGTTCAACATTTCAGTCACCGAGAATTTTGCCGAACGTTGACTATCGCGATATTTCTCGTCTATCGCCACATAAGGTTTCTAACGGACCGAGATTGCAAACAATCTAGAGATATTGCTGCCGTTGCCCCGAGCTTCTGTAGCGTGTCATGCTCGATGCTATTTGAGTCCTCATCGACCTGACGATCCAGCTGCCAGCAATATATGTGGTCAACTGGGAACGAGAAGGTGTTGCACTTTAATGTGAGAGCCTCCTGCGGGAAAGTCGGGAGATGCGCCGCTCTCTCCACAATTTGCGAATCTAGGTCGCCACGCCCAATCACGAAGAGGGCATAGGCTTCCGTCCTATAGATCTGTTCCTGGGATGGAATGCTTGTCAGGGGGCGGTCGAGGAGAACGTCTGCCAATGAGTTGGGGGTTTTACTATAAATCTGCAGCTTTAGATTCCAGGAACGCCTGGTATCAGATTGATCTGTGGCCAGAGGTACTTTATGATCAAACAATCATAGTCAATCATAAGATAATGTCGGTATTGGATATTGCCGAGGGAGTCGGCTCTCGATACCACGGGCCATATTGCGCACCGACGACCAATGAGGCATCCGAGATGTGCATGAAATGCCCCTCAATTTACGGAGCTCGAGACGAAATGCCTACAGGCGAGCCCAGACAGGCCCTGTCGAAGGTTTGCCCAGCCACCTGACGACAGCCGCCCCTGTCCGTCTGGCTTTCCCTCGTGGCCCCCAGGATGCAGACGAGCCACGCGAGGAATTGGTTGCCGTTTCCTCGCTTCATGGCAGACTTCTTTCTTGACAATCCGAAGCTTCGATCTGATCTTTGCGGTTTCTAGATGAGGACAAGTCCGGCCACCGCATTCGTGCACCTGCATATGGCACTTTATTTCGTTGTGGAGGCCACAGGTCCTGAATCTGGCAGTGTTTGCTGCGGAGCCTTCGGGAGTTTTCAGGCCAGCGAGGATCCGGGGTAGCACATCCGAGCATGGCGTTCTCGAAGGTCCTGTGTACCTTGGAAGCCGTTCTAGAAGATCTGCCAGAGCAGAATTGCGGACGGGCACGCACCACAAACTCGTACTGTGCACTTCGTACAGTACAGATCAGCGCGCTCTTCAATATGCCAGAAAGGAGCCCCACAATCAGCCAAGGGGGGCTCCATTCGCTTCACTGGACGAGATTGGGAACGGTCGAATAGCGAGCAGCGGCGGCACATGTGACATGCGAGCAGACGACGAGGAACATCGGACCGTTTGAATTTCGGTGGCGTGGATGGCCGACCAGGAACGCCGTTGCGCAGGACCCTTCAGTCCATGCACGACACATGTTGCTCCCTGGCTGACTGAATGCGGTAATCTAGCAGACGGGCCACCCAGACAGAGGGCGCCGAGCTCTCGGACGTGAGGAAGCTGAAGAAGAGTCAGAGAGGGTGCTTCGAATTCATGCCTTTAATGAGATTTGCGGAGGGTGATGGTTTTGTTTCCCCCAAAGTACCGTGTATGATAATTGGCGCGATATTTGTTTGATGTGGATGTGGAGGTGGGCCGATGCGCCCATCCGCAAGAGATCTTGGCCGCAAGCTTTAAGTAATTAAGGTACGGAGCAAGGCCAACTAGGCTTACGCCGCTCGAGGGCGGTGGGAGGGAGGGAACTGGATCCGGCGCACAACATGCTTTGGTCCATGTACGGTGGTTTGCGGGAGGAGAGGTCTGCCGGGCTCGGTATTGCAATTGCTCGTCTCGGAGAGGGAGGGGGGAGAGGGATGAGCCTGGGAGGAAGGCCTTGTTGCTATTGCTCTGCGAGGTGTGTTGTGGATGACAGCATTAGACGCTCGCTTGAACTTGAACTTGAAGTTGAACTCTAATAAATCAGCGATGCGAAAGTGCCAAGTGGAGCCGCTTCCTGCTTCCTGCTCATCCACACTTCACCGTTGGCGGCCTGCCTCACACTTCACTTGACTTGACCTGACTCTTGAGGACTGACTGCTGGCAGGCAGCCTTTAGCGCGCCTGTCGAAGCTCGGCAATCCTCCAGGATCTGCGCCAGAGATGGATGGGAGAGCTTGCGTTTTTGCACCGCAGCGCAGCGCACCGTAGCCCACTCCACATGGCAGTCCTCGTAGTCGTACATTAGAGTCAGTCAGTGGTGGTCGGCCTCTCACTCCGCTCGTGGCCCAAGGCCCATGACAGCAGCTCGCCCAGGACTGCAACAGCTGCCTCATATCGCATAGCGTGAAGGACATCACAACGCCATGCCAGCGTGGTGACCACATCGCCGCATCAATGCTCACGAATGTCCGAACAGATGGAGTGGGACAGGCTTTCTCTCTGCCTTCACGGCCCCGCACGATTGGCTGCACGCGCTGCACCTCCAAACCAGCGCCAATCGAAGCGCGGCGTTCGGGCTGCTCCCTGCACGCCGTCTGCTCTCGAGTTCACAGATTCGGAAAAAGTGTGGCCGAGTCGAAGTTGCGTCTTCCTACTTCCTCCATGTCTCGGAGGCAAGCCGCCGCGCTGCGACCTGCCTGCCTGGCCTGCCTGCCTGCTTGCTTGCTCTCAGTCAAATCTCGCCAGCACCGCGACCTCAAACCACCCCCCAAGTGTGCAAGTGTGGGTTAGGTTCTATGGCCACAGGAAAGCAATATATCACGACCCCATGCCCATGCTCATGCTCACTCGCCCATCCGTCCATCCATCGCGCGCAGGGGCCCCAGCAGCAGCACTGCCCTGGCGAACGCTCAAAGGACGTCGGGGACCCTACGGCCCACCCCGGCCCCTCCATAGTCCAAAGCAATAAACTCCAGAACTTGCCCTCTTTTTTCTCCATGCAAACCCCGCCATATATTTGATTGCCCTGTCGCTGGTGGCGCTTCCCTTGGGCGAAGCCCTTTTTGTTTTCTCTGTCCACATTGCCTCACACAAAGCACCCTGTGATGATCAAGGAGACAAGGTCTGCATCCCGGACCGCATCCAGCAGATAGATATAGATACTTCCTCCGGCCTACTCCTCAGGACGATCCTCAAGACACTTCTCCACCACTCTTTACACTCTCCCCTACCACCCAAAAGACTGAAGCCTTGTCGGTCCTTCACACAAGGCGAAGAATACTCACGCAAGACATTCAAGATGCTTTCGAATCCCCTCCACCGCTTCTCGGCATACAATGCCTTGCCCTCGAACGGTATGATGTCCAACGGGCACTTGCCCTCGAATCACATGCACACCGGCCTCCACACCCTGGCCGACGGATCGCAATACGCGCTCCAGCAGCTCCAGCAGCACGTCGATGTTCATCAGAGTGGCCAAGTTCACAGAGGCCATAATAATAAGCATCGTCAGCACCCCTACGCGCCTGGGCCAGGCAATGGCAGGACGGCAAGCAATGGCTCCTCTGGCCCCATCCGCCGGAGAATCAGCAGGGCCTGCGATCAGTGCAACCAACTCCGAACAAAATGTGACGGGCAAGCTCCTTGCGCTCATTGCGTTGGTAAGTCTCCGGCTGCGAATTTGGGGCACGTTTCTAATAATATGTAGAATTTGGGTTGGGTTGCGAATACATACGGGAACGCAAGAAGCGAGGCAAGGCTTCGCGCAAAGATTTGGCACAACAAGCTGCAGCCGCAGCCGCCAATGGACAAAAATCCCCAACCGGGCAATCCTCAGATGAGAGAACTTCACCTACAGAGTCACGCAATGAGAATGGCTCTTCCACTACGTCTATCAACAATGAGAATGGCTCGTTCCGCCGGCCCCAAGCCTCGCGCTCGCTTAGTCTCAACACCACCAACCTCGACAAATCCTCAGCTCGTGAAGCCATGAAGGGCAGACTCCGCGCCGGTAGTCTTGAGTCCTTGACGGAGATGGCCAATGGGCACCAGCCTCACATGGTTTCCCGTGCGGAAGCCGATCAAATCGAAAGCCCCGTGTCCCTGAATCTCAACGGCTATTCAAGCATGCATGGCTACCGACCCGCCATCAATTCCCACATGATGAATGGGAATGGTGGCCATCCCAACTTCAGTGCCGGACAAGGTTCTTTACCCGGGTATCCAGATATGCCCTACGCCATCCAGGCATCGAGCCCAACACATTACCCGGGTAATACACCCGGCGCTTTTCGTTTAGGCGATAGCCCTCTGCCCGGATTCTCCATGGGGTCAGATCCTGCTTCGCCGGGAGGGTGGATGTCCCTACCGTCGCCCTCGAACCAGTACCAGCAACACGTGACGAACCACAACTTTAATTCGACGCTCCGGTATCCTGTATTGCAACCCCTCATTCCTCACCTTGGCAATATCATCCCGATATCCCTGGCTTGCGACTTGCTTGACTTGTACTTTGCAAGTTCGTCGTCGGCGCTGATGCATCCGACTTCACCCTACGTCCTTGGATATGTCTTTCGAAAGCATTCCATTCTTCACCCAACCAAGCCGAGACAATGCACACCGGCCCTGCTTGCCAGCATGCTCTGGGTCGTTGCCCAGACAAGTGACGCAGCTTTCTTAACAGCACCTCCTTCATCACGTGGACGCATCTGTCAAAGACTGCTCGAACTCACTGTTGGTCTGCTCAAGCCCCTGATCCATGGTCCTTCCAATGACGACGCTTCACCAAACTTCTCCAACACCGTCATCAGTGGCGTTGCCTTGGGTGGCCTCGGTGTTGCCATGCCTGGATCCGTGAACATAGACGGCCTGAACGTAGAGACTGGAGCCTTTGGTGCCGCGGGAACTTTGGATGATGTCGTCACCTACATCCATCTGGCCACCGTGGTGTCGGCCAGTGAGTACAAAGGCGCTAGCCTGAGATGGTGGAATGCAGCATGGTCTTTGGCAAGAGAATTAAAACTTGGAAGAGAGCTGCCTCAGAACGCTGCATCCCTGCCATCTCAACCACCCGAAACCGTCAATGATGTCGACGCTGACGGAGAGGCCGACGATGATCTACAGAACACGTCGACCCTGATCACCGAGGAGGAACGGGAAGAACGGAGAAGAATATGGTGGCTGTGCTATACCGTGGATCGTCATCTCGCGCTATGTTATAACAGACCTCTCTTCCTGTTAGACATCGAGTGTGATGGCCTTCTCCAGCCAATGGACGATACTTTATGGCAGGCTGGAGAATTCTACACTGGTGATTCAAGCATTCATATTACCTCCCCGAGTGGCACACCACGGATTAGAAGGAGAGGACCTAACTTTGAGTGTACCGGACATAGCATATTCGGATATTTCTTACCCCTCATGACTATCCTCGGGGAGATCGTAGATCTCTACCACGCCAAAAACCACCCCCGATTCGGCGTTGGCTTCAGATCTGCCCAGGAATGGGATGATCACGCCAGCGAAATCGCCCGACAGCTCGAGGCGTACGGCCAGAGTCTCAAAGATTTCGAGTCGCGACATCTCAGCGCCCTAGCCGTAGAACAAACCGAGAAAACAAATATGGAAGGCATCACTTCAACAAATCCAACAGGCAACATTGAGCATAACGATATAGGCACACCTTCAGTCCATTCAATTCACACAAGTTCCTCAGCTCACATTTCAGAAGCCGACATTCAGACAAGGATAGTCGTTGCGTACGGCACTCACGTCATGCACGTCTTACACATCTTGCTGACAGGGAAATGGGATCCCATCTCACTTCTCGACGACAATGATCTCTGGATCTCATCTCAGAGCTTCATCAATGCTACAGATCACGCAGTAAGTGCAGCCGAGGCCATCAACAACATCCTCGAGTACGACCCAGGTCTCGAATTCATGCCATTCTTCTTTGGCGTGTATCTACTACAAGGGAGCTTTCTGCTTCTCCTCATCGCAGACAAACTTCAAGTAAGCAAACTCGCTTAACCCCCCTGGATGAACCCTAATTTCTTGCAGGTCGAAGCATCCCCCAGCGTAGTGAAAGCATGCGAGACCATCGTCCGCGCACACGAAGCCTGTGTCGTGACCCTGAACACTGAATACCAGGTATGTTTCCTTTCCCTCCCCCCTTCAACCCTCCATTTTTAACGCCCATCCAAGAGGAATTTCCGCAACGTCATGCGTTCAGCACTCGCCCAAGTCCGCGGCCGCGTCCCCGAAGACTTCGGCGAGCAACAACTGCGACGGAGAGAAGTGCTCGCTCTATACCGATGGACAGGCGACGGCACCGGCCTCGCCCTCTAATCTCGCTCAAGTTATAATCATAATGTCTTTCATCCTTACGGTTTAATCTTTATCTTTGCTCGTATCTTTACATGATATGACGGCGTAACATGGGATCTGAAATCCCAAGGTCGGGTCGGGGGTTCTTTTGGTTCTTGGACTGGTTTCCGGGATGAAGGTTACAAATGGTTTATCTATATATGAATTACGACAAGCACGACAGAAGGTACACATTTGAGAGGTCTGGCAGGTGTTATTGGAGGGAGAAAATATGGTTGGATATGTTTTTTTTGCTTTTTTTGCTTTCCTGCACATACGCTTGGTCTGGTTTTCTGCCTTGGGATTTGAGTTATTTTCATCCTTCTGTATGATCTATTGGAAATCTGTTTATTGTTGATATTTTGGAGTGTCATTTGCTGGCTTTTGGATTTGCTTTGGGTTCGGATTAAAAAAAGAAACCAGCTAGCTGATTTTACACTCCTTTCCCATACCTGTCTCCACTTCGGTGCCAAGAATTTGAAATTGGAGGAAGTTAGAATTGAGTGTGACGTTGATGTTAGCTTTCCTGGGCAATGAGCGGCAGTTCCAACAAGCCCCTGTTCCTTGCACCCACGCCCTCAACGCCCACCATCGATCGAGAAATCGTGGTGCCCTGTGGTACCGATGGTTGGGACGGGCTAATCTGATCCAGCTCCCAATCCCTCCCTGATCCGAACGTGGGTTATGCCCCATGTTGGGATGGCATATCAAACAAAACAGGCTGAATTACCTCAACAGCGCCAGGGAAAAAGGTAAAAAGGGGCGTGTGACTACCCCACATCCCCACAACATTTAATCTCCACATCCACAGATCCGGCGAGAAACCTTATTCTGACGAGCGAAGCCTTCCATTCATCCCGAGCCCTGGTCAGGTTGAATACAGAGCTCGTATACCCTCGTATACCAAATGCGGCAGCTCACCACCTCAGCTTGATCTATTCATCACGTGCTGACTCCATTTTCATTTTCTGCTGACGCCAAAGCTTCCCCGTTGGATACGGCCGTAGATGGACTCTCGAGGAAAGCCTTCACGTCACGCTGATAATCGCCAAATCGCTCAACCAACGTCTGGCCGTAGGTGGCTTTCACAACGGGGGCGAGAACGCCGCCGAATGTCTCCCAGCAGTTGAATTCCGTGCCTTGCTCCCCGTTTTCTAAAGTGATGGAAATGAATTCCATTACTCGTTCGGAATGCAGTTGCCAGTGAAAGTAACCGGTGCCTTTCCATGCTATTCTGTACCCTTTCTTTTCGTTTTCTGTCATGGGAGAGAGGACAGTGACGATCATGCCTTGTGTCCTGCTTCTTTTTCGTCCTGGGATTAGGCCGTCGCCGCTCATGAATACATCGAAGGCCCCGGTAGTGCCGAGTTCAAGCCAGCCTTCATTTCCAGTAGGAATTGCGGGATCGGAAGTTGCAGGTGGAGGAGGTGACTTTGGTGACAGGGTGATGGAGGGACAGAAGGTGTTCCATTTTCTCCAGTTTGAAGTGTCTCTGATCAGCGAGAGGCAGGTTGAGGGTGGAGCAGAGATATGCGTGCGTGCGAAGACAGCGAAGGAGCCACCGGGTCCGTAGGTTGGTACTGATATTGGGGCGACGACAGAGGATGTTACAGGATTGGTAGCGGTAATAGCTTCCGAGGTCGGTGGGTACGGCATCTTTGAGATGTTGTCTGGTGGAGAGTTTGAAGATGTTGACGATACTTGATGAGATGAAGATTCTGAACATATATCCGGAGACCTGAAATGAAGGACGTGACCTGGTATATGTAGAGATTAGAGCTAATGCCGTAGTTGAGGCTGATGTTGTGGAAGGTTGGATGTATTGTAGGTACTGAGAACAGAAAGAATGAAGACGTACGAAGTACCAGAGGTGAGTCAACGAAATGAATGAATTTGATGTCCAGAGCACAATCGTGAAGTCTAATTAAAGTTGCCAAACCACTCACTCCTCAAGCAACTTGTGTTTCACCCCCACGTGACGGACAAAGACCAGCACTTGGCCTCGCACGTGGATTCCTAGCACGGGATGCCTCTAGGGTGGTGACGATAAGTGCGCAATTTCGGAGGTTTCCTCTCCGCTGTTTGAGTTATTTTGGCTGAAGTATGATCTGCCCTTGCAAGATCGTCCTTAAGATCTCTACTTTTAATCGTTACACGGATGATGGTTGCGCGCTCAAGCCTCAAAACAGACGTTGATTTCGGAATCGGAACTGACGATCGTTTCCCTGCCACGGGGATGCCATAAAACTGAACTTTAACCTCGAGCCACACAGTTTGATGTTCTGTTGGTTTATGTGAAGTGAAGTGACGTGAAGTGGAGAGAGAGAAAAGGAGAGGGAGTGCTCATTAGATAAGCAATATACGTGACTGTTTCAGTAGGTTGGGGCCTGAAATCTTGAAGCCTGGATTTTAAGGACCACGCGCTAAATCGCGACTTCAAAGAAATTTGGGAAGAGAGCTCGCAATCAAAAGAGTCAGCCAACTCCAACCACAACGTTGCAAACATGCCTGTCGTCAAGGGAGGAGTATGGACCAACATCGAGGATGAAATCCTCAAGGCGTCCGTCTCAAAATATGGCCTCAATCAATGGGCTCGAGTCTCCTCTCTCCTAGCGCGAAAAACACCAAAGCAATGCAAAGCGCGATGGAGCGAATGGCTGGACCCAGGAATCCGAAAGATCGAGTGGAGCAAGGAGGAAGATGAGAAGCTCTTGCATCTTGCAAAGTTGATGCCAACGCAGTGGCGCACTATTGCACCGCTCGTTGGACGAACTGCCACTCAGTGCCTAGAGCGCTACCAAAGGTTACTCGACGAAGCTGAGCAGAAGGAAGCTGGAGAGTTAGGACTTGGAGGTCCAGATGGGGGAGAAACGAAGGCACCATCTGCCGATGATGTGAGACGTCTACGACCTGGCGAGGTCGATCCTGATCCTGAATCCAAACCTGCGAGGCCAGACACGATTGATCTCGATGAGGATGAGAAAGAGATGTTGAGCGAAGCGCGTGCTCGTTTGGCAAACACACAGGGAAAGAAGGCAAAACGGAAGGCTCGCGAGCGTCAGCTTGAGGAGTCGAGGCGACTTGCCGTCTTGCAGAAGCGTCGAGAGCTGAAAAATGCAGGTATCAATATCAAGGTCGTCAACAGAAAGAAGGGGATGATGGATTATAATGCGGATATTCCTTTCGAAAAAGCCCCTGCATCTGGATTCTACGAGACTGGAGATGAAGCTGTGCTGAATGAGAAAGAGAGAGAAGCGTTTGATCCCCGGAAGCAGCAACTGGCGAATAAACGAAAGGGAGATCAGGAAGAGGACCCCGATCGAAAGAGGCAAAAAAGTGGGAAAGAGGCGCCGTCAGCATCATATCAGGCCGCCATGAAGGCAGGTCAATTACAAAAAATTAGAGAGGCTGAGCAAAGCAGCAAACGGCGGGCTTTGGTTTTGCCAGCACCACAGGTTGGAGAGGGAGAATTGGAGGAAATTGTGAAAATGGGAATGATTGGAGAGAGAGCCAATATGATGGCGAGATCGAGTGAGAATGATGCTACCAGAGGATTGGTAAACACATACTCGACAATCAACAGCGGAGCACCAATTCGAACACCAAGAGCCCCAGCTCAAGAAGACCACATTGCAAACGAAATCCGAAACATTAGAGCTCTTACGGAGACACAGTCCTCACTTCTGGGTGGTGAGAATACACCTCTGTACGAAGGGGCTGGCAGCACTGGTTTCGAGAGTGCTACTCCAAGAAGGACAGTAGTGGAAACACCAAACCCTATGGCCACTCCGTTCCGGCAGGCTTCGAATGGTGTTGGTGCCACTCCAATGCGACCGCCTGGACTACCTGGACAAACGCCAACGCGGACCCCTCGTGATAGCTTTGCCCTCAATGCAGATGGAGAGATGCAACTGGTTGGAGGAACTCCAAGAGACATCAAGCTCCGCGAGATGTCGTTGAAGCACAAGCTCAAGCAAGGTCTTGCCTCCTTGCCGAAGCCCAAAGACACCGAATGGGAGCTTGAGTTGCCAGAGGAGCAACAAGAATCTATGGGTATTGAAGCGCTATCAGAAGAGGATGCCGAAATTCGAGATCGCCGGAATCGACAGATTCGAGAAGCCCAAGAGCAAGCAGATTTCAAGCGACGAACACAGGTTATGCAACGAGGCCTTCCTCGCTCCTTAGCTATGGACGTTGATGCAATGCTTATGAACGCAGCCGCTATTCAGGACCCCATCAAGGCTGCCATTGCACAGGAAGCAGCATTACTAGAAGCCAACGATGCACTCAGATACCCGGTTTCAGGCGCCAAAGTCCGCGGCGTTTCAAAGCCCCTCGATGCGTTCGACGATGACGCCCTGGCACAAGCACGCTTAGAAATTACCCGCGAGATACCAGCTGAACTTGCCCAAAAAAGCTCCGAACTCTTCCAAAAGGCGTGGGAAGATGCCAAAACCTCGTCCTTGTTACCTGGTCTCAGCGGTTATGAAGATGAAGTCGACGAGCACGAAATGCTCGTTGAAGCTTTTGATGTAACCTCCCCTTCCATAATCCATCCATTTGTATTTTCTGGTATGTGAGCAAGCACTGACGATGCCCAGAATATCCAAGACTCCATTGTAGCCGCCGCCGAAAAGGGCAATAAAATGGAAAAGAAGCTCGCGCTACATCTAGGCGGGTATCAAAACCGTGCCAAAACTCTGCGTCAAAAGATCGCCGAGGCATCAGAAGCATTGACCAAAGCGACGATCTCGTTAGATTCTTTCAGGACGCTGCAGATTAGCGAGGAGGCAGCCATTAGTAGAAGACTGGAGGGGTTGAGGAGTGAGGTTGAATTTGTATCCAGGAGAGAGAGAGAGGCCCAAGATCTGTATCGGGTACGGAAGGAGGAGTTGGCGAGCTTGACCACAGGCACGAATGGGTGGCATTAGTTGGTGAAGGTTCTGTGTATAATTATGGTATACCGGCATCACGAAAATGTAGAAATACAAACTTTTACCGTGGTCATCAAGAAGCCTCAAGAAAAGTGGTTGAAATCCTTGTCTTCTTTGGAATCACCCTCAATATCCTTTGCCTCTCTCATCTGTCTAAGTGAAAATTGCGTTGGTAGACTCGACCTCTGAATTATTATTCCTGCTTTGCATTATAAATCTTAGCCGTACATCTCACCTGCCGGATCTTCCCCTAGATCCTCACAATATTAGTAAGGAATAGGGTTTACACACTTTGAGTTAATTGATTATGCTTTCTTTTTTAAGTGAATACATACATTGGCTTTGAAAAGGAGTCCAGCAAAGTGAATCTTCAACAAAGAAAACTCAAAGCCCGCTGGCTCAGCAGGAGATGCCCAAAAGCGGCGCTGTTCTCTCTCTCTCCCTCTCTCCTTCAAACAAACCGCTTATCTGTTGTCCCTGGCAGGATTGGAGAGCTGGAGTCAGGCTTATCTAAGTAATTCACTTCCGTTCACCTGACTCACTTCGTGCTTGGAAGTCGGGTACACACGACTGTTTTGCCTCGGAATCTGATTCTTTCATGAACTCTTTCAAGAGAAGGAGATTTGAAGGAGGTGGCAACAAAAAAGAATTGTTGACAATCTCCTGTCTCCAAGCGCCGTGGTGAAGAAAGAGGTGTGCAGATTTCGTTACAGGCTAGCAAGGTTCCTTCTTGCGGTAATATATAAACGGCCTAAACTCTCACCGCTGTGGACCCATACCCGTAACTCGTATGCCTCTAATTCATGTGGGAGACCGCTCTCTATTCCTTCCCCCCCTCTTCCTTGAAAGAATGATATTTCAAATTCGCATCTAGCAGAAGTCTAACGAACGTAATCTCAACCACGGCCTGATCATCTATTCATACTACTCAGCGATCTTCCATCAGTGTCCTACAACACGTTTACCAAAGAACTATGAAGAAATTCTTTGTTCAGTGTTTTTGGAAAGAGAAGAGCAACAAGAGTTGAGGTTACGGCCCTTGGCAAGCATACAAACATTACCACCCCATCCCGCTACTTGTTGTCTGACACTGAGCGAGAGCTGCTATTACTTGCAAAATTCGCCCGAGATATAAATGCCACGAAGTGTCAATTATTCATGCATGCCGCAAGAACGGACGTCCGATTTTATTCAAGAGTAAATGAGTTAGATAGGACAAAGCTGTTTGACATTTGATTCTCCTTGGGGAAGTCATCTCTTAGCTCGTCATCCATTTATCCTCCTCGTTGTATAGACTTGTTGCCATACTGTCCAACATCTCTGGTCCTTTGTGTAAGCTGCATAGAGACTTCAACTCAGTGCTCTTAGATTTTAAAGGCGGAAAGGAGAATGTTTTCACAGTTTTGAATCGCCTTTCCAATTGAGCGATTTTGGCACGCTCCACCGCTTATCACTTGCAGGCTGAGATAGTAAATAAAGCGGCGATAATGATTGAGCAATGTATTCTCTGAGTCATGGGGTTTGAGATGCAAGAGGCGTAAAAGGAGGCAAGCAACTATAGCCAAGAACTTCAATAGAATACTGGTATCAATTACCGGCGGTTGCTTGCAATGGGCTCCAAACTATTTGTAGAATTGGATTCTTATCCCAAAGACTCGCTCCCGATATCAAAAGCGAGTGTATTACGGAGTATAAAGCCCCGGCAACTTTCCAACACTTGTAAAAAAAAAAAGGGGGGGGGGGGGGGGGGGGGGGCGAGCGGGGGCAATAGGAGTGGTTTGACAGTGAAACAGCACTTGACGGCAACACCTTCCATTATTCCAAACGATTCTTTAACATCAAGAAACAGACTTTGAGACTTCGAGAGACACAACATCAAGTCTCCGAGCTAATCTCCCTTTGTCATTCTCTCATTGCTCAAGGCTTCCTCGGCAGATTCAGCTCGTGCAACACGAAGGATTGTTGAGATCGGAGATTGATGTCTCGTGCACCTCGCGTTTGGCTTCTGAAAGCTCATCAGTTACATACCAAAATCCCAGACCACCGAAATCACGAAATGTGAAAGGAGAGAGGTATTGCGAAGCCGTGGGAAAGGTGTTAAAATCTTCGCCGTGTAAGTCTGTAGATGCCATCATTAAGCTATGCTGCCATGCCACCCTACTATTCAAAAGCTCAATGCCATTACTCGTCTTAGGTCTATCCAATCCTACCATAACCACGTCCAAAATCCTTTCTATTCCAAGACTCAAAGACATCAGCTCAAGCTAGATACAATACACAATCTCTAGGTATCATGCGCAATGCTCTCCACTGTCCCGGCCAAAATCCCCGCCCCGAGAATCCCCCCATCATGACACGGCCTCAAGACCACTTTCGGCTTCGCGTGCTGGCCAAACTCCGCTTCCATGATTGCGTCTAAGAACGCTTGGCAGTCTGAGAGATAGGACTGGAAATGCTGGATGCAGCCGCCAGTGTAGCCTACCATCAACTCATCGATCTCTGAATTCAACCTCGGGAGTTTGGCGGCGCCGTTGGAGAGATGGTTGTAGGACGGAGGAGGGGAGGGTGAGAAGTGAATCTCGTCCGCACAAGCCAGAAGGCCGATTACAGCTGCAGCTGTAAGGCCTGCTGCTCGTCTCTGAATCGCATTTGCGATGGCGAAGACAGCTTGCGTTGCTTCTTCATTCCAGCTCCAAGACTCTGCTCCTGTTACCGGCGGTAACTCCTTCTCTAACTGCTTAAGCATTGGAGACTCCTCCTTTGCTTCGAGATGAGGACCTAGGTTTCCGAGGAAGGTAGTAGAGAGACCATGTCTTTGTTGAAGTTTTGGAGGGAGAGACAGGAAGGGAATTGATAGGTGGTTGGTGAAGTAATCAACGATAATGATTCGACCTAGTTCTCCTAAATACCGTCCTGCGGTCATGTATTCAAAAGGTTGAAACCCGGGTGCCTCGCCTTCGGAATCGAGTTTCTGGTCCCATTTGGTGATAAGATTCAGTTCGCGTAAGGGTCCTGCTGCGCCATTGATCGTCCATTCTGTGTTGACTGTGATCTTGAGGTCCTCGTTTGTCTCAGTGTCATCGAGCACCTTGACTCGGGTTGGCCGCTTGCTAGGATGGAGTTTGCTGAGTGCTAAAGGAATAGTGGCGTTGCAACCTGTCCCACATATTAGGCCCATGGTGGCTTTACTGTGGGGATTGCTGCTAAACTGGTAGGCAAAGGAGACGAGGGTTGCGACAGAGTCATTGGCGATTGCTGAGATCTTGATCCGGGGTAGTTCTGGATGTTGAGTTTTTTCATAGCCTTCCAGGAGTAGCTTGCCCAAATCTAGGTTGGGAGTAATGGCAAATCCCTTGCCCATAGACATGAGTGTGGCATCCGATAACGTATGTTGACTGGGTCATTGTCAACAGATATTCAAATGGAAAAGGGAGAACAGACTTCATGGGGAAGCTAAACGTGACACCCAACGGAATCGCCTCTGGAAACTTCCCAGGCCAGGCGGCACAGCCATCCTTCACCACCTCTGCAATACGTCTTCCAATCCAAGCAAAAAGATCCTCTGCCTGGTTATTCTTCAGCTGTTCCCCTATGGGCCACGACTTCTCCAGTTGTCTGATGACACGTGACCCTTTGTCGGAATCGTCGGTTCCATCTCCGTTCCGCTCCCCTGACTGTGCCTTTGCAGGGCCAAGAAGCTGGATGAATCCTACGCGGAGATTCGTTCCACCACTGGGGGTTGTTAGGTCTTGCAGAGCCTCACCCCGAGCTAAGCACTCACATGTCTATGGCTAGATACCTATTGGCCAGTCAGTACGTGATGCAGAATCTCCAGAACACTATCAACGCATTGCTCTGAGAAGGGATGCCCAAAGCCAAATCACATGACTCGAGCTGAATTCGTGAGCGCAACAAACATACCTTCCTTTCTCGTCCCCAGATGGCCTCAAAATGGAATCCGAAATCGGCGTGGACAGGAACTGGTCCTGGGACTCGGCTGCGAGGTGTGTATAGGTGCGGCAGAAGCTCCTTGCAAGGCTGTGGATCTTGGGGACGTCGACATGCAGCGGGCGCAGGAAGTCGTCCAGAGGGGGAGGGAGCCTTGTCATGGCCATTGAAAGGGGGGAAACATGGGGGTGAGGATGGGATAACGATAAGATAAATGAGGAAGTTCAGGTACGCGGCAGCGAATACATATTCCTCAGCCTGGTGGATGCAACTCCAATGCAAGGAGTAACGTTGTTGCAGGCGAGAGGGGCCGGTCCGCCTGACTCGGACAAGGCCTGCAGCGCTGTCAGTGGCTGCACATTTAGCCGGCCACGACCTGCGCCATCAACCCTGTCGTGGTCGACATGTGAGTGAAGCCTCGTCATGTGACAACATTATTCAGACCTCAACTCAACCATCCACAGCTCCTCTCTATGGACTCATCAACATGAAGCCGCAGATGCTGCCAACTTCTATGAACGACCGCAAGCACTCGACCATGGATAGCGAGAAAGGAGATGCTATGCCTATTCGTCCTTGCCGTCCCCGAAATCGACCTCTTGTTACTGGATTCGCGGTGGTGGCCCTCTGCTATCTCCTCTGGTCTGCGATATCCAGGTACAATGTTTTCCATCACATATGCGGCATCCATACAGCCACACCGGTGATGGTCAACCAAGAGCGAGCTCTTGTGCCTCTGGAAGCACACATTATGAGCAAGTGCCCAGATGCAAAGGTGGGTTCTGCAGGGAAACTCTGGACCACGAATCTAACCTTCCACAGGACTGTCTTAGAATGATGGTTCTGCCAACGATGCAACGTGTCATTGATAAAGTCAACTTCACGCTATCGTTTATCGGCACGTAAGTTTTCTTCAATCCTCTGGGTGCTGGCTGGTTCTGACAACAGTAGACCAACAGATAATGACGGAGTCGAATGCAAACATGGCCCGGCGGAGTGCATGGGGAACATTATCGAGCTCTGCGCAGCAACCCAATACCCAGACCCGTACGTTTATCCTCCAAATCAACGTTTCCTCATACAAGTTTCTCTCAACACAACCCCCGTACCCAAACCTCAACCCATACTGACTCTTCTCCCTCTCCAGAAAAACATACTTAGGCTTCACCTTCTGCATGACACAAGACTACAAAGACATCCCGCAGCTCAGCCTAATACAAGACTGTGCCCTAGAACATGGCATGGATTTCGAGAAACTCAACGAATGCGCATTGAAAGACGATGGCGGGTTCGGGATAGAGCTGTTGCGGGATAGCGTGAGGAGGAGCACAGCGGCTGGCGTCACGAAATCGTGCACGGTTAGGTTGAATGAGGAGATATATTGTGTGCGAGATGATGGGGAGTGGAAGGATTGTCCGCATGGGCCAGGCGTTAATGATTTGGTACTTGCAGTGGAGAAGCTTTATCAGTCTAGCCCTATGGTTTGAGGTTTTGCGTGGGAATGTTAGGAGATACCCATATTGTACAGCTTGTAATATCACTTTTTCGAGAAGTTGGGCAGCATTTCCAATGTACCAAGTGTTCCGAATCGTTTTTGCGCTTTTTCACATGCTCGTTCATCCCCTAAAACCTTCGAATTCTCTGAGCATTTCTGCCGTTTCCATGATTTTTTTCTCTTTCGAACTTGCGAATTTTCGATTCGTTCATACTCCACATCGTCGCTCACGCTTCCTCTTCCCATTCATATCAAGTCCCTCCAACAACACGGACAGCGCTGTATATCACATCATGCCTCAGATCCCCAGCTGCCCACGCTTTCCCAATTGTCAAACCAAGCACAATACATACGGTAGGCTATTTGGATTTAATGTAATAGGTTTGCAAAGCACTCTACCTTTGTCCTATCTCACTTACAAGTTTCATCTGGTTTCAACATTTCATCTAAACTTCTGACGAAAACACATCCACTAAATTCACCAGCTCCACTACCCTGAGCCTGTATTCATCCCAACCCAATCAATCTCAGTAAGCAATCCCATTGGCCAACCCCTCCATTACACATAATAAACGTTGAGCCACAAGCCTCTCACTATCCTCCACGTGATTGATTGATGTTTGGATGTAAGCATTCGGTCCAACGTTGCACGGAGCTCTCCTCCTCGTCGCTATTGGTTCTTCGGCTCGAGCATTGCCTGAGCTACCCCTCCAACAGCTTTGTAATTGTATTTGTACAACGTAACACTTCCCAGGTAGGTACAGGGAAATGGAGGCTGCAGAGTAGGGAAAGCCGAGAGAGTCTGGGTCAGGTGATCTGCAGGATGCAGGTACCGCTAGGAGGCTAGTTTGAGGAAGAGAGGAGGGAGAGGAGAAGGGAAAGTGGAGTAAGGTGAGGTAAAGGCCCTTATTTACTATCTGAACACCCAGCCCTTACTAACATCCAGCTCGCAATACCTTAAGTCGTGCAGCATCCCCAACCTCGCTCATCACCCGCCCAGCAATCCACTTCCTCTGGGTATCAGGTAGTACTATCCCAACCTCACAAACCACACCCACCTACGCCTTCCCCCTTCAACTAGTAGCCTTACAAACAAACGTTGTCTCCGTCCTAGTCTTCAAATCTGTGAGCGTTGCCTGATAACTCACCACCGGGCCTGGGCCGCCCCACGGCCTCACCACAACGGAACACCCCACACAATCCAGCGTCTCGGTCTCCGTATACGTATTCGGGTACTCCGTCCACGTGCCGCCGCCATGGATACTAACTAGTGATCTAATCGTCGCCGTGCATGGATAGACCTGTGTATTTTGTTCTTCGGCTTCGGTTTTACGTAGGGTGGCGGTTGTGTTTGTGGATTGAGGTACTTCGGTTTTACGGACGAGCTTGTCGTGATATTCGGGAGAGAATGGGCAAGAGGGAGGGAACATCGAGTAGGTTGCGGGTGAGGTAGGGTGGAAGAACTCGTACGAATCAACAAAACTCGTCACCGTGCCCACAATCCTGATCTGACAACCTTGAGTGCAGCTTGGCGAGGGCCCGGGGATTGTAGTAGTGGGTGTGGGGTCGCAGCAGGGGTCGTATGACGGTCTGTATTCGGTGGAGGTCTTGATGCCGATGCAGTCGGCTTGGATGCCGCAGCCTGTGCGGTGGAAGGAGCTTGATGCTTTGTAGTCGAGGTCGAGAGCTGGGGTTGTTGCTGGTAGGTACATTAGCTGATGTGGATGTGGATAAGGGAGGAAGGGAAGGGGAAGGGAGGGATGTACTGGGTACGTATGGTCCGACAATTGTATACGTGTAACAAAGGTGAGGTACTGTTTCGAAGCACTCGATGGTGATCGAATCGAGCTTCGTCACGGGTGTTGGGCCGGTGGTGATCACTGTTGTGAATGTTTTGACAACGCTACGAGTTTGGATGTCTGGTCCGCAAGAAGCTTCTTTTGTTCCTAGGACTAATTTGCTGCTTCTCATCATCAGCACATGGTAAAGGTGAAGAAGGGTAGAGCATTTTACGCAGCCAGCAGCACCAGCAAACTTAAAGGTTTCGAGAGTGAAAACATGTTTGAAACTTCTCGATAAACGGTTCCCCGATAGGTGAATAATTTGTCCATTCTTCCGGAATGCTGTCGCAAGAAGAAATAAGAAGGTCGACGAAACAAGTTTTATATCTCCTCACTTCCGGAAATAGAAGTCGCGACCCCGCGTCGTGCCACAGGGAGAAGTGACCGAAAAAACCGCCGATCTACCATCTCAATTGATCATCTGGTTGCAACGTGCTACCGAGCTAGATCCTGCGTGTGGACAAGCCTTGACTTCCTTCATCATTGCCACTCAGCCGAACTTTGACGAGGTACCTGACTGCAGTGTGCTGTGTGGTCTTACAGTTTTATAATCTGACAACTTAAAAGTACAGGCTTTTGCCAGGTTTTATACGAAGAGCATTCTGCCTGTCGAGGCGTTGTCAGGTACACCAATCGTTCGTCTCTCCTGGACAGGGCCATGCGGCTAATTTTACACAACGACCAATTGTTCGTCAGCTCTAATTGCCCAACGCCTGCAATGCAATTAATATCCGTCGCTATGCCGCGAAAAAATCAAGCCTCCTCATCCTTCCCCAACACCTGTCCCGATCCTTCCGGAGGCACGGCAGAGCCATGCCCGATTAGTCTATGCTCATCTATCAGCAACCAAACCACGCCTCTACGAGAAGAAGTATGTGCTGTCTTTAAGTCGGGATACGTCAAATTCTCCCTAGATTGAGGTTAGCATGTTCCCGGCTCGAGAAAATCGGATGACGTACCTTTTTAGGCACCGGAGGGAACGTCAAGGGAAGCCAGATATGAGCGGGAGATGATCCACCCCTGACATCCGTTCTCATCACCATCTTCTCGAAGGCCCCCAGCCCCTCTTCGGGCTCGTCGGATGTCTCGTCCGTATCGACATCCTGGCGTGCTTCTGGAATGTTTTGAGAACCCGCATTCATGTCGGTGTCGGCACCCATCCCGCCAGGGAGAGGGTTGTGGATCTCTTCAATGTTGGCAGGATCGCCAACTGCTATTTCCCGATCCGCACTCAGCCCAGCCTCACGTGGCGAAATGTCACCAAGCCCCAAGGCGTGAACCTCCTCGCCAGACGCTAGATCTCCTTCTGAAGCCAGTGCTTCGAACAAGCTGGCTGGAGTGACCATGTTTCTCCCCTTCTCAACCTCTTCTGGGTCTGAAGATCGAAGGAGCTTCATTCTCTTGCACTCCAACATGAGCTCATCAAGCTTTGGAGCGTGCCTCGACTTCGGGACTTTGCCAAGGCCGGACCGGGATGATCGCCATTCCAGGATCTTCTCATACAATGGGGTTTTCGTCCGAATTTTAGCAAGATACACGCCGTTTTTATAACGAGCAGAGAATTCCGCTGCTAGCCGTGCAACAACATCTTCCGTGTGGATTCGAATGAAAGTATCTCTAAGCACAGTGTTCATAGTCTCGACGTCCTTGGCATGCGTCCAAAAGGAGTCGTGGACTGCCGCAAAAGATAATCCAAGCTCATCACAACTTAAGGCTGAAAGAAGCATGTGAGTAGCATCGAGCGAGTGAATGAAATTTGGCGGAAATCCTTGGAGTTGTTTTCGCCTGCTGACAGGATCCGATCGGTGCGGTTCTGACAGGTTCAACTTTTGCATATGAGTGTGGACACATTTGGATTTCGAATTTCGATAGGGCTGAACGACTGGCATATGTAACGGATTTGTCCAGATGACGCTGGATTTGAACTGGACTAGATCTTCGACCGATGCGGGTGTGTAATTCCTCTCGGTCTTTACCAAGGCAGCTTTGGACGTGAGCCTTGGCCATTCAGCCTCTAATCGTGACAGTTGTTCCTGAGTCAATGACATAGATATTCTGTTGGCGCACTCTCCAAGCCAGTATTGAATATCGTGGGCTCCTCGGAACATGGTGGAGAGCGCTTTGAAGATCTTTGTCGCAATGTACGAGGAGAGGTGACCAGGGTTCATTTGATCGGTGTTGGGGAGATCGTTGTGAGTTGCAACGAGTTGCTTTCTGACCTGCGCCTTTGCGCCAATAAACGTGACGCCATAAACGTTGGTCATGACCGTTTGTTTCACTACCTTGCGGGTAATCTTATCCAGAAGCACCTTTGCAAAAGGGTCCCCCTTCTCATTGTCTTGAGCGATACCCTCCTTTACAAGGTTCGCGACAGCAGTGTAAACATCGGCTGGGCGGTCTCCTGGCTCAAGATTCACCTGCCTCGCGCCCCACGTATCACCGCCCAATGCAGCGTAGTGTTGCAGACCATTGCAGGTGCCGTCTTGGTGAACTGGCAGATGAGAAACAAAACTGGTTGGGTCTCCGGACTCGATGGCGTTCCTGATCTCGATGCAAGCCGCAAGACATTGCCATGGATCCTCTGCTTTAAGCCACCACCTATTACCTACCAGTGGCTTCGATGCAGAATCATAAACATCCGCCATGTGGTTGGCAGTAAATTGCTCCCTCTCAGTGAGACTCGCTTTGTCGTACCCGAACACGTTCGCCAAGTGGATACTCAGCCATTTCATGCCGGACTCACCAAGTTCCTTGCCCTCGCCAAACTTGAGAAGTCCCCTACAGTGATCAGCGCCCATATGATTGAGGTATGGCGGTATGGGATAGGCTCGACCACGGAAATCTATATTGTGTGGAAAAAAGAAGACCTCGTTTCTCAAAGCTCGGGCTATCTCAAGTTGGAAATTTTGAAAGCATCTCTGTGAATGCAATCCGCTTCTGGCATTTTCGACAAGCTTGACAGCTCTTATCCAACGTCGCCGTTCCAGGGGATCTGTCGTTGTTTCAGGTTCAGGAGGCATTTGGAGATCCGGCGTTTCTGGTGGAATGTTTGCTATGCCTTCTCCAGAATTCCACGCCTCTAACATAACATCAAAAACATCTTGATTGATTCGCCATGAGGTCTTTCCGAGGATATCCAGTCCTTTGAATGTTTGGATCATTCCTCCTTGGCCGATGGCTGCCTCGGCGTAATGTCGCTGATCTTTGTCACCTGACTTGATCCGCATAACTTTTCCAGGATGAGATATAAAGCCGCCTTTGTTAAACTGCGTCCATGGCTCTGGCTCCACCAACATTGGTAGATGCTTCGCCAAAAGGCTGTGGACGGGCTCCCGTTTCAATTGGGCGACCAGTGCCTTGTTTGCGATGATGACGCCGAGTTTCTTGCCCATTCGATATTGGTGTGAGTGCGAGAAGGCAGGCTGCATTTGCGTCACCGATTCTTGGGTTTCCGGGTGCGTCAAAGTCACAGGAACTTTGGCTACTTCAATGAGGGATGACATCAGAAAAGCTCCAACTTTGGCTTTCACCGATGTGGGCCATTGGGGCTTGTCAGTCCCCGTTGAAGCAAAGTCGTTTTTTGATATATACGAAAGCGCGAACCGAGAAGCGGATCCTGGGCCTCGACCTCTCGTAGCCTTTTTGACGAGCTCAGGTGTCAGAAAATGGCCTTTTCCAGTTTCCTTCTTGGATCGAGGCCACATCTTCTTTCTGTTGTTCAGTTGCATTGTCTCGAAGGTGGTCTCATCTTCAACGCTGAGGGCAATAGACATGATCGCAGACGAGAGAGGGACGCCCTTATCTGCTCCCTGTGTACTCATGGTACCCATACAAGCGAGGATTGTGATGGCAGCCAGCTTCTCAACCGGAAGGAGGCGCAAGAAAGGCCCATACATGCACCGTTCTTGGTCCTTGCTGTCTTTCCTCGTCGCCAATTCCGAGGCATCGACCTTAACAATCTCTGCTTTCAGGTGCTCCTCCAGTGCAAGTTGCCACTTCCACATCCTCGCCCCAAGTGACTTGGTCTGCAAAGTCGCGTTCAGGCCCATCTTCGACAGATGTGCAGCCTCTTCCCTCCATCTATCAATGGCAGAGGAAACTGCATCTTCTTCAAGTCGAGCCTGGATGTCTCTCCTCATCTCTGGGCTGGAATTGGCAATGTCGATACCCTCGTCCGGTAGTCTTGAAAATAGTGAGAGTGATTTCTTAAGGGATTTCAGACCCAGACCTTTTTGGTCCGTTGGACGAACATTAGGTATAGCTGCGTCTGTGCTCTGTTGGTCGGGGCTGACGGGTTCGTTTTCCTCTATCATCTCCAGGTCTTCCATCATTTCATCGGTAAAATTGTATTTCGGGTAGATGTGAGTGATGTTATTTATCTCATGTGCCGTCAAAACATCAGCTTCCAACAACTGCAAAGCCGCATCTTCCTCTAGCATATCCATGTATCGTCGGACGAGTCGTTCACGTTTTCCATTGGGTGACTGAAGTGACGCCTTCACCATATAAGCAACCGTTTCCGTATTCGCAGGAATACCCTTTAGTCTTATTTCGAGTTCGAACCATTTGTGGAGGCTCTGTGTCGCAGATTGGGTTGGATTGGTCATTATCTGTTCAACCGCGGCCCGGAGGTATCGATTGTGTAGAGCAAGCAGATCTTCCGGATACATCTGCTGAATGCCCGCTATTCGCTTGAGAATAATGCCAGCGCGCTCTATCCTGCCTATTTGCAGACAAGCCTCGAAGACTGATTGGATCTCGGTGAAGTCTCCCCCAATTCCGATCTTTCTCCCGGATCTATATCGTTGGGGGGCGTGCGAGAGAGACCCTTCGAGCCTCACTGTTCGCATGGGATCGAGTTCCCTCAGATGAGAGTGCGAGAAACCTGGCATGACGCTCGATTCTTCCATTCGCCGCCGTGACGATGGCGGCAAATCGCCAATGTTCTCGAATGGAATATCCTCGAACCCAGTGTAGGTAATCGCTGTGGCCATGGCCCGTCGAGGAGGTAGACTGGAGGCATCTTTCGAATTGCTCCTCTTCCTCAACCCAAACGCTCGTGGTGTAGCCTCAATAGAGACCCACCTCCGCCTATCTCTTTGGACTGAATTGGATGGAATATGTAATTGTTCGAAGGATAATCGACTTCGAAGAGCTTCGGGTCGGGCTTTTCGGCGGGCGGCGCGGACGAGCATCTTGGGTATATTGTACAAAAATTTAAACGAAGGAGTGGAAGGCAGTCATTAAGCCAACTGAGTTCACAAAATTACAAACAGATAGGAAGGAAGGTGTTGATACAGGGCCATTCGAGTTGGACTCGCGTGTATCGTTCGAATCACAGGGGCGAGCAACAAAATTTTAGGGACGGCTCTCGGGGGAACTAGAAATGCACACTAGTGCTGCACATTAGGCAGATGCGGTCGGCCGTATTACCCCTTGATATCGCTTCGAATCAACCTCAGCCTCGCGACAACATTTGATCCATCAAGAAAATTACTCGAGAGATTAACAATTCCTCTCGACTTTGCACCTCCCTCAACTCGCACGAGGATACCGAGATTGATTGAAAGCCCTTTTGGTTCTTCGAATAAACCTCTAAACTTTCTTGTCTCAAGGTCACGGCGAAAACTCTAGCCTTGCTCGCTCATCTCGTCGATCTGGTGGTTTGGGAATAATGAAGTCATATCTAGACTACCTCGACGAGTGTGACCAGTAAGTGAGTCTTCAATACACTAAACTGCGGGGCTCGCTGACACGATAAGATTCCCCAAGAATCCGGAACTCCTCTATAAATTCCTCATCAGCGGATACAATGGTACCTTCGGCCATATTCTGCCAACCATAATCCAAGCTATCAGTTGGGGAGCGAAATGGGAGGTCGACCATGGACATAGAACACTGAAACTGCTTGGGAGCAGTTTGGACGAGAGAGACAAGAATATGCACGATACCCTGGTCGCAGAGCGGGAAAAGAAAAGCCTAGAAGTGTTTGCAGACTGGAGGGATGAGTTGTTCCCCGTCTACGGACCTGGCAAGGAACTCGTTGTCAGTGTTGAGCGATGCGCTGCCCAGATCTTTGGCGTTCTGACCTACGGCGTACAACTGCTTGCGTATCAAGACAACCCAGAAGGAATCAGTATTTGGGTCGCACGCCGAGCTGCCTGGAAGAGAAGTTACCCAGATATGCTAGATAGCACGGTCGGTGGAAGTTTGCCTACGGGAGAGTCTCCATTTGAGTGCTTGCTCCGAGAGGGCTGGGAAGAGGCTGCTCTTGACCCGGACTTTGTTAAGAAGAATGTTGTTGCTTGCGGTACCGTCAACTACACCTGCGTGACGGATGATTACAGCAGAGGCGAAAAAGGGCTTCTGTCTCCCGAGGTTCAATTCTGCTATGAGATTAAGCTCCCGAAAGATGTGGCTCTTGCCCCAGGAGAGGCCGCAGTGTCCGAGATCGTTCTTCTCAATGTTGAGGAGTTGAAACAGGCCCTTGAAAAGGCAGAGTTTGCACCCCTTACCGGATGTCTTATTCTGGATTTCTTTGTACGACATGGTATTCTGACGTTCGAGAATGAGCCAAATTATATCTCAATTGCTTCGCGTATGCACAAGCCACTGGATCTTGCGACGATTTGAAAGTTTCGAAGGATCATTGGAAGGCGTACAAAGTCCGTCACTTTGCAAAGCCTAGACTCTAGAATAGATTCTCTAAGTCTATTGTCATGCCCCGTCTTCGTTTCTAATTTTGATTTCTTCCCCGAGAACTTGCGCGTTTCCAGATTTTGGGCTTTTGGCAAGGGCCTCATTAACCTTCCAAGACCCCGAATCTAGAGAGGTACTCTCTTTGTTTACGACACGGTGCTGTCACTTTGTTGGTACAGTTTCTACTCACGTGCTCTGTTACACTTTACAGTGCTCCTACAACTTCAGCGAATCTTCCTTTGTAGGTTCTGTTGCAAATCGCGCCATGTTCTAAACTTTTCTGGTACAACGAGAAAGTTCATGCAATGCCGAGTGGGCATTCAGAAGAAGGATTTCTCATCCTATCGGGTCGCTCGTCCGAAGATATAGTCTAGCGACTTTTGTGTTACATCGCGGATTTTTCTCTGATGTTGAGATGTAAGTTGGATTTCGCTTGATCTTCGAATTTAAAGCAAGAGTGAATAATTTTTGCTGCACTTCTTGGGGAGAATCAGAATGTTTGATAGCTTCCCCTTTCCTGCTCTTGTCTTGGTGTTTATAAGTTGGCCTGGTGGCTTCAACACCGCGAACCTTCCTCAATAAAATCTTCTGACTTGTTACGCCGCGGTTTTTGTGTAACGGTTTTACTTCTTATTCGGCCTTAATTTTCTACAGTGATGGCGACTAGCCTTTTGCTGAAATTAATCATTGCCAGGACCACCGACCAGGCTCACTTGCTCTCGAATGGCCTTTCGGAACTTCAACGACCCGCCTACTTCGAGTTGCCAGTCCAACAACGTCAACATGCTTCTGCCAAGTGGATAAGTGGTGTCGAAAGTCAAAACAATTGTTCATTACGGGAGCTTACAAATACTGCAATTTCGGAAAGCGAAATTCTCAATCATTATCCTCCACTTTAATGTAATCGTACAAGTATGGAAAAGAAGCCCCATCCACGTATCCAATCTTAAATTCGGCAATATCCCAAAGAATGTCATATTTCCGCATAAGATTCATTCGCCCAGTCGAAGTGCGACTCCGCCCTCCCTGCCCCTGGCAAGGCTCTGATCCGATACTCCCACTCCCCGACACTAGTGATGCGACGATTTAAAGCTTCCCATTTGAGCTCTCTGACATCCTGATTCCTAACCATAGGTGGTATGTCGTCCTCCGTGATCGAATTCGATAGTGTCTGCAAATACTGCTCAGTGTTTGCGTGACCCTTCTCTTTAACAATATCATCCGTTGACCTTTTCTCTAGCTTGGCTCTGATCTCCAACCCCTCCCGTGCCTCGCGCTGAATCCAGTATCGAGAGACTGCAAGCACGTTGGTTGGGAGATCGGGTGGCCCCTGTGTTCGAGGGTAATCTTCTGGAACATCTGGCCTGATGTCGGCCCATATGTAGGCATCTGCGCTTGAAAAGCCACGGTTTTGGGCATACGTTTCGGTCGATACACCCTCAATTTGGGCCTTTAGCTCAAGGCGCTTTCTTGCACCTCGTTCACGTGCTGAGTCTTTCATACTCTCTATGATTGCTTCCGAAACCACTTGATCTTCCAAGTTTTTGTTACCAAACTCCTTCATCATCCAGCTTTTCGCCGCGAGCTCCAGTTGTTGCTGTAAAGTCAATTTCGAAAAGTCGACAGACTCTTCTCCAGTGCGAGAGCCTCCTGGTGGTGTGGGCGGCTGCAATGATAGCTGTTTCGCGTATTCCAAAACTCCCTGCCAGTATTCATCGGTCAGATTGTCAAGGTTTTCTCCTTGAGAGAGAAAACGGAAATTTGGGATCTGGGCAAAAGTCTTCTTCTTCGGAGGCTCAAAGCCTTGGCTCGGCTTAGCACTGCCAGAAGCATCCAATCTCAACCGTTCTCCCGGTAGAACCCCATACTTTTCTTTGAACAGTCGCTCCCGTTTCATGGCCTCAGCGCGAGCTTCAGTTGCTGCCACAGCTTGCTTCCTCTGCTCATTTGCAAGCTTTTTATCCGCAATGAACTGCAGGCGCCTCTTCTCAGCATCTGCCGCCTTCGCATCTGCGACCTTTTTAGCGAGAGCAGCCAAGTCATCCTTTGCAGGCTCAGCTACTTGCTTGACAGCTGGTGCGGTCTTTTTCTGCTTTTGCTCAGCTTCTTTGCGTTGTGTTCCAGCTTCTTGGCTTCTATTCTCTATAGCGGATTTCTTTCGTTGATCCTCTTCTTGCTTCTGCGCTCTCTTCTGTCGTTCATCTGCCAAGCGCCGTACCTCTGCATCGCTGAGGGTAGTGACTTCTGGAAGGAGTTGTAGGCCCTTCTGAGCTCTTTCCATGTTGAGCTCTTTGACTCTCATTCCCTTGATCATCTTTTCTTGCCGCTGTTGCTCCTCATGCTCCGATCTTATCTGCGCTTCGATTTCCTTTTCCTCCCTCTCGCGCTCCTTCTTTGGTAGGGATGAGAGTTTCCTTGCCTGAGCTTGTAGCGCTTCTCTGATCTTGGCAGCGATGGCAGCGTTAGCCTCGAGCTTCGCCTCTCTCCATTTGCTGATCTCGAGTTCTTCTTTCTGCCTGTCCAATTCCTCCTGGCGTGCAGCGCGATTCTTCTCATACTCAGCTTGAACTTTGGCCCGAGCTTCAGCTGCAGCTTCACGACGAGCCCTCTTAGCAGTTGGTCCATCGGAACTTGCAGCCTTTCGCTTCTTATTCTCAGTGTCGACCTTTTGCTTCTTTTCGTGAGCTCGGACTGCTCTCTTCTCAGCCAGCACTGCGTTCATTTCTCGCTGTTGCTGCAGAATGGCATCTCTTCGAATCTTCCAGAATTTCTGTGCGGTCCGCTGATGGATGATATCTGGGCGTTCGGAAGCGTATGGTCCTGGCCAAAACGCACTTCCAGGAGGCTCGATGATATTCTCTCGCTCTAGTGTTGAAGTCACATCCTTCAAGGGATCTGCTATCGTAACAAGCCATTCAAGTTCTTCTAACTCGGTTAAGAATTCTGGTTGAGCGTCCTCAGGGGTTTGTTTATTGTCGGCAGGGCTCGTACCGGGTCGGCCATTCCAGATCACCACCTCTAGTGGGGGCTTCTGTTCCAAGGTTTGCGCTGAAACACGTTAGTCTCAATCCACAAACACGACTTGTCTACTCACGAATCCCCTTCACCACAGGAGTTTTCCATTCGGCCCATTGGGCATCGTCAGCATACTCCGCACCAATATACTCCCTCCTCAATCTATCTCTGATCTTTAAATCCCACACCTGACCCGCCGTCAACCCCACATTCTCCCACCCCGGACTCCGTCTCAACGTCTTCCACTGGCTCCTATATGTCGGAGTATCATCCGGCCCGCCCCTCCAATTCCTCCCTCCGGGACCAAACCAAAAACTAATCTGATTCCCCGGCGTCTCGATAATCGCAAACTCCGGCAACGGACCCGCAATCTGTCCCAACTTCACCTCCTGCCCATTAACTACCAAGGTCCCGCCATGGAGATTCGTAACGAAATACTGCGAGTAGAACGTATCGTCGTTGTCTACCTCCTCCTTCCAGATCGTGTCGTCAGTCGGAAGTAGCGTATCACCCTCCGCGGAAGGTAGTTTCCCAGGGGGATATTTCCTCGGCGGCACCAATGCCAACTCTTGCTGCTCATCCGCCACATACCATGGATCACTCTTGTCCAATTCCGTCAGCGTCCCCTCGGGATTATTCCACGGCCACCGCTCCAACTCCTCTCCATCCTCCAACAACGGCGTCCCAACATGTCTCTTCCCCGTCGTAGGATCGATTTTATCCACTCTCCTGATATCAAGCGGGAAGTAATCAGGATTGCGATTCCTAGGTGCTTTGTCGCGGTAAAAATTGCCGTAGAGCGTTGACATTTTCAGACGTTGCTCGTCGATAATACAAGGAGGGAGCGCGGGCTTGGTGGGCATATTGAAGATGGTACCCGTGACGCGGTCCCAGACTTTCTTTTTCAAGAAGCAGCCGTCTCTTCGGACATATTCCACCACATATCGCAGACACTGTGCATCGCCAGTCAGCTCTCCGTCGCTCGTTTCCCATGTTTATCGCTAACCGAATAAGCGAGGGAAAGGGGGAAAGGGGTATTACCGGATAAGGACTCCTCCCACAATCCACACCCCCATCAAACTCAAACTCGCTCTTGCCACCCCACTCCCCATCCATGCCCACTTCCACTTCCTTCTCTCCCACCCGTCGTGGTCGCCAAACAGTATTCGCAAGCACATCCTCCCACCCCTCGGGATAAATCCCGCACGCATCCGTATCCGGCGCGAGATACTCGGGTAGCACTTTCATCGGCATAAAGCCACCCGTGCTCCCATCCTCTCTCTCAACCTCCCCAGCAGGGCGCAGAGAAAGCTCAGGCGGCACGCCGCGACTTATAGGATGCGTAAACGATCCATATACATCGTCTCCGAGACTCATTCCACCTACCGCTCCAGCATCATCTTTCCCGTTCTCTGCCCGCGTACTCCAGTTACCGTTTTGCGATGGTGTATGTGACGCACCAGGCGGCGTCTTGCCCGTCGTTCTGTAAGGAGAAGTAACCTTCCTCTTCCTCGCCTCTTCGAGCTCCTTTTTAACACCCTCATACTCATCTCCAACCCACCCCTCATTCACTCTCCCCTCAACATAATACCCATTCCACAGATCAAACGCCCGTTTCCAACTCCTCCACACCTCCTCTCCTTTCTCTTTCCCCAAGCTTGAGCCGAGACCGGTCCAGCGGCCGTTATTGGCGAGAACTTTAGAGGCAGAGATGGGTGGCCGCGAGGAGGGGAACGGGGTGTCGCCGGTCAGGAATTCGTGGATGGAAAGCAGGATGTGGGGTGCGAGGTTGGGGGCGAGGGGTGAGGCGATCAGGGTTTCGGGGATGGGGATCGCGGAGACTGGGGAGCGGGGAGAGAGGGATGATGTGATAGTTGGGGTTGTGAGGAAGGGGGAGAAGTCGTAGGTTACGGCTGGGTTGCTGGGTTGAGAGGACATTTTGACGGTTTGGAAGTTGAGGATTTCCACATGCAAAATGTTAGGTTGCGATGGTGGGGGTGGTGGTGTGAGAACTGGAAGAAAGATTGGGGAGATCGCATGCGCTGGGGAGGAAGAGAGGGTTGTGTTTACACCAACGGCGGATATCTGCGAGGAATGTGAAGTGTCCGGATTCGGAATGCTGTTTCAATCCCCCGATGAGCCCACTTAGGTATTCTCTACTCACTCAAGCTCACCAAGGTTACTGACCGGACATCAAACTTCACCGCCTCAGTTTCAAATTGGCACTGAATTCATCACATCAACGAAGATAATTTAATGCTGTACACAAATATCTATGCATGATCCATTGTCACAAACTCCCTCCGGCTATGCTAACACATGCCACGGCCAAAACCTATGGAATGTAATATATTACAAACAATGGGATATCAACGCCAACCAAATGAGTCCTCCAAAATGCTTTGAGATAGCCGCTAGCGCCAAACAGAAATGAAAGTATTGGGTTGAGATGTTTTCGTAAAGATTTGGCATCGACATCGACGGCGATTTGTAAGTCTGGTTCTCCCAACTCATCGGCTCGACCATGGCGATAACTTTCTTCTCTTTCTTGCACACCATATACTGGTCAAAGTCGTCACTCGGGCTAATAAGCCTTCGCTTGTGGTTATAATCCAACACTACCCGTATACCGGTCCATCACATTGAAGACGAGATGGTTGTCAACCTCGCAATCCATACCAGGCAGACATCCCAGGTCTTGCCTCACTGCCGACGGATCTCCTCCAGCCATCGTCGTGATCATATCCGTAGCATAATTGCAATTATTGACATTCGAAGTTGATGTGGTGGGTATATAGATCGAAGAACGTTGTGGTGCCGTATGAGGTTGTAAATGTTTTTCTGCATTCCGTTGATGGGAGCCATATTGAGTAGGACTCGACAGTCCAAGTTGCTGGTCGAAATCAAACATATGCTGACTTCGATTCATAGAGCCCGGATTCCTTGGCATTTGCACAGGCGTAATTCTTTGCGGGTGCATCGGAACACCTCGATTCGACCCGTGGCCAAGACTGACACTGCTCGTTTGGCTGGCACTGCTTGTACTTGGCGTCATAAATTGATGCGCCGATGAGGCTTGCTTTCCAACCGATTGCAACGCCCCAGAACGTTGTCGGTCGCCAGTGTTTTGCGAATAGATAGGGTCCCACAGCGACTGCACGGTGCTTAAACTGGCCGAACTTGCCCGACTGCCTTGTCCTCCACCCATGTTAACGTTGATGGTGTTTCCATCCGCCGGGAATGTTTTCCGAGTTTGAAGTAATTGTTCCAACAGTTGAACTGCGGCACTGCTGCTTCCGTACTGGCCGCCCATCATGGTGTCGGTCGTCGGCGACGTCTGTAAATATGTTTCAATCGTGTCCTCTCCAACCCCATGCTGCACCAAAAGACCTCGCAGCTTCTTGTTCTCATCGGCGACCCTCCTCGCCGCCATCTGGATCTCGGACGATGCCTCGATGCCCTGGAGCTCGCATTGTCGCAACCGCGCCTCGAGTTCTTGCAGGTACTCTTTCCGACGAGCCCTCGATCGCCTCTGGTTGTCGCGGATGCGCGCAAGATTTGCTTTCTCCTTTGAAGACATTAGACACGAAACATCAATGCGGTTATGTCTAAACAGTGTTGATATGCGCTAAACAATGGGGCCCTGATGCGCAGCCTGAGCCTTGGCTATTATGGACTGATTGATGGGGGTGGAGCGTGAAGGGGGACGAGTCGAAGGGATAAAAGTGCTTACCGAGGCCGTTGACATGGTGCTTGGTGACGACTCTACGAACGAGGCGGGGACGAACAAGTACACACGCGTCGGTGAGGGGGAATACTCGAATTGGCGTAAGGCTGCGATATTAATGGGACGCCGTCGACGATAGTGATTGAGAAAGGTTGTTCGATTTCAAAGGACGTGCCAGCCCTAAGTATGCTTGAAACGCCTCCTCTCCTTTTGCTTCTCCTGGGGATGTTGCCAGTGTGGACAGGGACAGGGCAGCGGCTGCGGGCGCCGGGCTCTGAAGAAGGTCCTGGCGAATTTGACCCTGGCTCCAGCGGTACGGTTAGAATCCCAGGACCGGAAGGCTTGCGAAGAGGCTGTGGAAAGTGAGGGCCGTGTTGGTGTATCGATGATGATTGCCAGATATGTTGCAGCACCGCGGAACGTGGTTTGGCGGCGTCTTATTGATAAATCTGGAAGGGAAGGCCCTCGCGAATCACGAGTAAGGAGGATTGAATGGGGCGGCAGGGGCCACCTGCAAAGGGTCGCTTCTGGGGCAAGTCCGTTTCTCGAGGCGTGCACCGATAGCTCGAGGGGGCCGCCTTCAATTTTCAAGGTTTGGCTTTGGGCTCTTTTAAGACATTCCCGGCGGGGCGAAAGAGAGGGCGTCAGCGGTGGAGCTGTTCGGCGATTAAAGGATGTCCTCGACACGGATCGAGAGGATCAAGGCAGGTCGGCCGAGCAAGGAATCTCCCGCGGTGATGTATGTTACAGTATGGAGTCTGTGGACTTATGTGATGTGATGTGATGTGTCCCAGTTGGCAGTAGCCGTCGCCGTCTCCCGGATGCATCACCCTCCCTGCCCTCCCTCCTCTCCCCTCCCCTCCCGTCCGCTCTCCTACTTACCGTATTATCTAATTCTCCTGGCCGTCGTCCGCCCTCGACTCCTCCTGGCCCACGAATCACGTCGCTGCGACTATTCTTGCTATCCACGTTCCTCTCCTTGCAGGCCAGACGCGCTCCGGGTCCCCGCCCCCATACCGTATTCGGGGGGCCATACTACTTTCACGGACGCCTCAGGAGCTCTGCTTACCATCACCTCACCTGCCATTGGCCGCCGTGCTGACAAGGTCGAAATAAGCTCATTCAGCCCATGCATCGACTCCTGCTTGGTTATTTCCCGCCCAATGGTGGGGTGGTGTGAAGCACCCCATCTCCCCCATTCACACATTTCTCGTGTATCAATCCTCGTTCGAGACAGCTCGAGACCAGCACTTGCTCAGCCACAATACGGCCATATCCTGATGACGACGACTTTTGTTTTGGAGAACCAACAAAGGTCGTGAGCAGATAACCAACGCCAATCTACGCTGGCAGCAGGCGTTGCAAACCCAGCTGACCCTCCCGCTGCCAAGTGTCGCCGCGGAAACCATAGAGGCACAATGCTTGTTCATAGTTATTCCCAGGTCGTGGGAATAGGATACCGACAAACGGCTGCCTACCTGCTTGCGCGTCTCTCACCGGTACAGAGCCGTCCCGACGATGCTTAGAAAGCGGCAGGCCGACATATCTCCAGCCATCCCGAGTTCTCCACCGAGTTCGGACCCAACGACGTGATGAAAATCGTCCCAAGAAACAATCCAAGTGTCTTCTCCCGATATCCACTTCAACAGACGAAGAAAGAAGCTTAACACCACCCGTCTCGAGGGTCGCTAGCGCCCCAAAGAAACCACATTCTATTCCTGCACCGTGCCTCCCCCACAAACACCCGCAACTCGCACTGTCTCAACCCCCACAAGCGGCTGTCGCCTGCCCAGCCAATCCGTATCTCCTCATTTGTAAACAGGGCAGCACAGACAGTGCTCTCTCGACATCCAGTGTGTAAAAATAGAAGTCCATCTCAACTCACCCCTCACAATCGCGTGTTTGGGTGATGGGTGAAGGCATTCGGATCTGACGACTCCCGTGGTGGGTTTGAAACGGGAGCTGTGGCAGGAAGTTCAGATGCGAGCTTTTCTCCTGGGGAGGAAACGTCGGCTTGAAAGCTTGAAAGTGATGTGAGGAAGCATGAGGGAAGGGGAGGGTGCCAACGAGCGATCGAGCAAAACGATGCAGCGGTGATTAGTGAGATCGAACTGGGTGCCGATCGTCGAGGAGATCAGGAGAGATCGTCGCATCATCACGTGAATGGGAAAAGGGGGTACCCTCCTCCTCCCTCCCCCAACCTTGTAAAACCCCTTTGTTTATTTTAAGCGAAGCCTTTCAACTGGAAAATATCTCGAAAGAACATTCTCTCGAGCGTTCCACGGCAGAAGGTGTCCGCCTTCTCGAAGTGCGCCGTAAGTACCCCACCAACAAGGCTGATCTCTACAAATGCTGGTCGCATGTCACCGCACGTGTCCTCGTGGCCTCGTGCCTGCATGTCATCTTTGCTGACGCCTGTCGAATTTCTCGTAATCGCTGAGAAATCAACGACCTGATAATCGGGCTGCAGGAAAGTTAAATTCTGACTGACATTCTTGTCTACCAACAACTTGAGACGAAGTTTGTTGATGCAGAAATGAAAATTGAAAAATGTAGAGATCTCTATCTGCACCGCGTTTCATACTAAGTCTGTATTACGTTGCTTCACGTTTTGAATAGCCGGTTTGTCTCCGAAGTTCTCACGTTTGGATGGAACAATGATTCTGTTCTAAAACCCTGTCGTTTGGAATTTTTACAGTACAGCTCGATTTGCCAATTCTTGAGCTAGGCCTAGATCGTTAGATGTATTCAGAATCAAGTTTTTTGCTTTTCCTCTCTTCAAGAAAATCCGCGATGGGATCCCTTTCTGCATCCCACCTATTCTCAAGAAAGGGATCAAAGAACCGGGATATCTGCTTCCGAACACTCTTTCTCGGACTATCTCGGTATTCGCAATATGCAAGTCAAGTCAGCAGATCCCTTCTCTTCTTCCATCTAATCAGATACCCCATCTTTGTCCAAAAAGAAGAAGAATGTCACTTGCACATATCCATCCCGTCAGACACCGACCCCCCCTTTTCACAATTAGAGCCCTATCTCCGCAGTACCCGCTCCACCTCCAACCCCTGATTTCCTGACCGTGATCTGACTCACACAAAAGCCTCAGAACTTTCAAGCCAACAAAGAAAAAATTCAAGAGCGGGATGTCATTCATGCCCTTGCTCTTCGTGTTTACCCAGCGATGTCGGCTTTGCAGGCCGGTGCTTCCGCCTCAAATTCGCCACCAACATGACTGCTCACTCGTTGTCGAAGGAGAGAAATCGTCGGATCTGAGGAAAGTCGAGCGGTTCTGGAGATGCGTCCGGGAAGGGGGCACGGTTGAAGTCAGCCGGAGTCGATGGAGAAGTCGGAAGAGGGAGGTGGATGGAACGTTGCACAAGGCTTGATCGTAGCTACTGGCCTCAGCTCTCCTCTTGTCTGTTTCCAGCTTGAAGAAGATGGATTTACTCGGGGCTGAGTAGGATGGCTGTAGCTAGACTGTGCCTCACATTGAAGGTGGTGCTCGGTTGGTGTGGAAATGAGCTTTGCTGTCCTCCTTCTGCTTGGCCACAAAGAGCTACCAGTAGCAAAGACTCGATTTTGAGCCATGACAGCGGAGTGTTGCCTAACTTGGCTTCTAGGGTGTATTCATTGAGACTTTTGAAATGATCTTGTCCTTGGAATCTGTGGAGTAGTCGTGTCAAGAGTGCTGATGAGGATCGAAATTGCCAATGTCAAGGACACGCCCCTCACGTTGGCGACTGGCTAGTGGATAGCAAATGTCTTCCAATGGAGATTTTGCTCCGTTGAGTCTAGTCCCCAATGACGCCTCCTGGGGTTTCCGAGAGAGCGTTTGAGGATTGCCATTCCCCCGAGCATCAAGCCGTTCGTTGAAGAACCAGCCATAATAGCCTTCCAAGTCTCAAACCCGGGGCCATCTCCATCAACTTCATGTTCCCCAGAGTCCTGATCCCTAAACCGTAGACCGGTTGTGTCCATCCAGCACAGACCCAAAAGCTTGCAGGGCAATACAGGCCTGATTCGCTGGCCGAACTTTTCTGTGAGCAAGGCTTCTAAGTCATGCGCAGTTTGCCCCATCGGCCGGAATATGAGAAAGCTATTGTTGTATACACGACCACTTGGAAGGATTAAACCGGCAACAATATCCCCACATTGCGTCCATCTAGAAACAAGGGCCAACCTCCCACAACCTGTACGTGCCAGGATGCCAGCGTTCCAGCTTCTAAGCCTCGAATGTGTAGAGCCCGTTCTGGTGGTTATGTCTGAAAGTACCTGGTATAGCCAATCAAGATCGTAGAATGTAAGCTCGCTGGGCTCGGAATGAGTCGTGTCATACAGACTATCCCATATATTTTTGCAAGTTTGGACACCAGAAAGGATATCTTCGTTCATGGTGTCTGGTCCCCAGATAGTCTTGTAAACATCCTCGCCCGCCAAGCCGTGAAAACTGCCTTCATACTCGACGATAGTAGGTTTAGCGGCCCTTAAGCAGCAACGCCAGGCAATATTGGAGTCCTGGAGAAAGAGTTTAACCAGCCCCGACAGAGAGCTACTGCACCGCACGACCACGCCTAATTCTGCGCCCAAGCATGCCAGAATTGGAGGATCACGAACGAAAGTGTGTTGGATAATGTTGCTGATCTTAGGTTTCATCCAAAAGAGAGAACTAACATCCCTGACATCGCATTCAAAAACCTGAGTGACCCAATCGTTGGAGGGGATTAGGGCGTCGTTCCTCTGAATTTCCCAATTGGGAGTCCACGAGGATAACCCGTTGCGTTGCGTTGATGGATCCACAACATTGATTTCGTTGAAGAGTTCGCAGTGCAAGCCCTGATTAACTATGTAGCGAGCAAATGAATGGTACAAATGTAAATGATTCATGGAATAGTTGATCCTCTCCCCGAGAGCGGCCCCATCTGAGGCAAAACCAAGGTGTGCAAATATCATATCCTTGGGATATGTGATACCTAGACCCCTTCTAGCTCTCAACAAGCTAAGCATAGTCACTGATGATTCATCCTCCAAATCTTTTAGTGAGCTGTTCGAATGCGGAGGCCTACTAGTACCCTCTCCTTTTCGATGTGTCTCGCGAGCTTGATGCATTTCTGAAAGTAGCTTCCATCCACGAATAACCTCGTCTTTGCCAGAATATCTTGACTGCACATGCCGAGCTAAGATACGGAAAAGAGTATCCCACGGGAGGCGGTATTGTCCAAGTTGTACCCTGGGGTCCTTAGAAAATACGAGTTCCTGAAAGACCCAGACTCGTCGAAACCATGTCTGGCTCAGCACTAAATCAGCAAGTCCAGACGAGAATCGTGATTCATGGAAGTCGGTCGATGCCCTGCTATTTAGTTCGTTGGCGTTTTTGGCTTCGAGAGGTCCAAGATAGATCACGGTATGTTCTGCCACCGAGTAGATCTTTCCCATCATCGCAACCTGTCCCAATTTCTCTTTATCATCGATTTGATTGATGCATATAGCATCAGCCCAAACCAGTAAAGCTTTGTTCTCATGGCGCAAGTCGCGGAGTGCTGAAAATAGATTGATTGTTATTAGAAAGGGATTTCCATCAATCCAGATTGATTTGGTATCGTTTGGATCGCCCCAGACATAGGAAAGCGCGGTGTAGTCATCGTAAATGTCCTCATAGATTTTGAGTGTCGAATGGATGAGGCTGCACTTCACTTCAGCTTGGCTGGATGAGGCTGGGTGAAGACAAATCAGTCGAATGCTGTCGGGCTCATCCAGTGGTCGGTAAGGAAACGTTGACCTGGTCGGAAGATTTTCGGCTGGAATGCTCGCCATTTTGGGTGGTGACGGTGCTGAAATCGAAGTTAGCGGTGAAGCGTATGAAAAGTGTCGTCGAGTTTGTTACAGCCTGGTGAACCAACCCTAGAGATATTCGAGAATGTAGGTCACGTGCCAGGCATCCATTTCTGTCAGGCTGTCTTGAAATTGGCAAAAACACGAATGGAATCCTTGAAAGAACGACATCAAGAGAGTCCCTAAGACTCAGAAACAGGATCAAAAGTCGCAGCAGCCCAATGATGCTCTTGCGGGAGATGCGCAAGCCGTTGGTCGACTACCAGGCTCAGGCAAGTCCCTCGGTACCTCTATAGAGATACTTCAGACCTCTAAAGGGCAAGCAGTGGCTCATAAGCTCAACGAAACGAGCGAAGGTCAAACGGCCCATCTGACCGATGCAAATGCAGACAGATACTTTCTGCTACTGTATGATGGGAGGTTTGATCAACGCGCGAACACTAACGACCCCCTATCCATGAAATCAAAAGCAAGCTCCATATCCCTGGACATTCTAGAATCCTTCCAGAGCCTTTCGTATTCTTAATCTGAATATCGCATGTTACAGCCCCTGAATGCATGGGCTCTAACTTTAGACCCATGGTAGAGAAAAAGCAAATGTAGAAGACAGAAGAAATGAGATGTTCTTCTCCCGGAACGAAGCAAGCCTCATTGAGGAGAGCGTAACAAACAGTTGATGTGCATCCCGTCGTCCAGTGCTATCAATGGCGAGATTTGGAGATGTGATGGCATGTTGTATTTTGCTGCTCCCCAGGGATATCCCCATCATCTTCGGCGTGGGGGCCGGAGGGAAATGAGTAAAATCATTGAAGAGAGAAAAGAACTTGGGGAACTCTGAGGAAGGAAAAGTGCTGTATCTTGCTCGTGACGGAAACGGGCAGGCTGGTAGCAGATGGAAGGAACCAAGCAGAAGTCTCCGTATCAAAATCGTGTTTTTAGACCGAAGCCCAGCCTGTTGAGAGGAAAGCTGCGGCCGTCCCCGAGCTTGGGAATTTGAATTGGCTCAGAACCAATCACAAGGGCCGAATTTGCTTCAGATTCTTCCTTATCGTGATCTGCTCGCTAGGCGTGCCCCCCCAATCCTTGAGCCTGTGTGGGGTTTTGCTTCTTCCAAGTGCAGACTGCGATTCGATTCGAGCAGCTCGCCGCTTTGTCAGCACACTCTTTCTTTTCGACCTCTCGCAGCACTCCCCGGAGATTCTCCAGCTTCTGGATGGACCGCAGGTAATCAAGGAAAATTGGCGGAATCTAGCGACCTCTGCTCCACCAACTTCTTCATCCAACGCGGCAGAGAATCCTCCCTCTGTGCTACCTCACGCGATCCGCGATACGATAGTGAGGACCGACGCTGAAGAATTGGAATTCTACCCGGGAAATCGAATCCACGATTTGCGTAGACTTGAGCCCCACCATATGGCGGAATTCAATGATGCAGGACCGATAACGATGCGAGGAGGAATGGGCGGGGACTTCTCCATGAATCTAGATAACGGGGTCGCGGGCGGAAGCGGGGCAACCAAGAAGAAGCCGAGGAGCAGTCGAGATGCTGCTGCAATCAAGAGACGCTGTGTCAGTACCGCGTGTATTGCGTGCCGAAGACGGAAGTCGAAATGCGATGGCAATACACCGAGTTGTGCGGCCTGCTCGAGTGTCTATGGAACCGGTGAGTGGATAGAGAAGCTGTCAAAGAGCGTAGACTGACATTTGCAGAATGTGTATACGACCCGAACAGCGACCATCGGCGGAAGGGCGTCTACAAAGAGAAGATCGATAGTCTGAAGACGAAGAACTCGACACTGCAGACCCTGATACAAGCAATATTGAATGCTGCAGAGGACGATGTTCCGAACCTAGTTCGCCAAATCCGAACTTGTGAAAGCCTGGATGACGTCGCAGACAGTATACTCAGACAAGAAAATGGCCTCGAGGATGAGGAGGATGAATTCGATGAAAACTCTGCATATACCACCGCATCCTTGCCCACCTTCGAGACAGAATTGTCTGGCAAAATGGGAGAACTAAGATTAGAGAACGGCTCGGTGAGATTTTTAGGAGGAACTTCGAATCTGATATATCTGGATCCAACGGATGAGGACGACGGTGGGGATGGATCAGAACTTGTTGAGCAGCAAGATGACCCGTTGACAAGTTGGACAACTGTTACGAATGATACGGAAGTCATTGTGCATCTTATCAACATGTATTTCACATGGCATTATCCCTTCTTTACAACTTTATCGAAGAGCCTTTTCTACCGAGATTTCCTACTAGGAAAGCCACAAGGAACGCCAAAACGAACTGTGTATTGCTCGAGTCTCCTGGTCAATGCAATGTTAGCACTAGGTTGCCATTTTACGAACTCCCCGAAAGGTTGCGCCGATCCCAACGATCCAACTACCAAAGGAGATGCCTTCTTCGCTGAAGCTAAAAGGCTAATTGTGGATAATGATGAATATGAAAAGCCGAGATTGACCACGATTCAAGCATTGGCATTGATGTCTGTCAGGGAAGCGGGATGTGGCCGAGAAGCCAAAGGTTGGGTGTATTCAGGAATGAGCTTCCGCATGGCTCAAGACATGGGCTTAAACCTGGATTCTGGTGGAATGACCAATAACAAAGAGCCAATGGACGAGAAAGAAATCGATGCCCGAAGAGTAACATTTTGGGGCTGTTTCTTGTTCGACAAGTGCTGGTCTAATTACCTTGGACGATTACCCCAGTTACCTGTTTCAAACATAACAGCTCCCAAGTACGATGTCTTCCCTGATGAAGATGCAGATATCTGGTCACCCTACACAGACAATGGAATTGGCCAATTGCATTCCCAGGCGTCTCGGACAAGAGCGGTTGCTTTACAGCTCTCGAGTCTATGCGAAATAAGTAGTGATTTACTGATTTTCTTTTACCATCCCCAGTATCTTGACAAGTCTGTTGGGAGATCACAAGAATTGAAGAAATTGAGTGAGCTGCAAACAAGATTAGAAGCATGGAGAAGAGACCTTCCGAAGGAGCTTGAGCCGAAGGAAGGGCAATTGCCAAATGTCCTACTGATGCAGTATATTTCACCCCAACTTACCAAATGGCCTGCACTAACAAAACCATAGCATGTTCTTCCACCTCTTATATATCCACTTGTTCCGTCCCTTCCTCAAGTATAATCCTTCAACCTCTCCATTACCTTCACATGTTTCACCTCGAAAACTATGTACTCAAGCGGCGGGATCTATCTCTAAACTCATGCGCCTCTATAAACGTACCTACGGTCTACGTCAAATCTGCAATATTGCCGTATATATCGTTCATTCAGCCTGCACCATCCACCTGCTGCAACTTCCGGAAAAGACGGCCAAGCGGGACATAATCCACGGAGTCAAACATCTCGAAGAGGTAGCCGAGGACTGGCTTTGTGCTCGCCGAACCCTCAGTATCCTGAGTGTCTTAGGCCGGAAATGGAAGATCGAGCTTCCCGAAGAAGCCGCTGTGGTATTTGCTCGGACAGACGCAAAGTATGGCTACTTCAGTACCGCAGATGTGCCATCACCAAAACAAGAACTCATTGTTGCTACACCTCCATCAACAACCACGTCACCACCTCGACCACCAATACCGCCCCCACAGACCCAAAACCGTGTGAGAAACACGAACCAACTGCAGCAGAGTCTTTACAGTTACCAACCCGACACCCAGAATATCCCACCAACTTTCCTGGCAATGTCTAAACCCCAAACCGTACAAAATATAATGGGCATTTCATCTCAACCCACACTGGTAAATCAACCCACTACCAGCGGCAGCAATGGTATCGGATCAATGAACACCATTCCCGCCTCGCCTCTCTCCGCCATCCCACATCCCCGCCACCCTTACACCAATCCAAATCCCGCGCCCCGCGCAACAAGGACACCTTCCAACGACCTACCACGCACAAACTCAGGCGTCACATCCGAAGCCTCTGGCCCCATGACTCGCCAAGTGAGTCCAAACACAATGTTCGGTGGCGTTGACGCATTAGTCGAGAGCCAAGATTGGTGGCTCCGAGATCAAGCTAGTCTAGCAATCGGTTTTGACAACTGGATGGGGAATCCGGCTGGAGACATGAACGACGGACCAAATGCCACGAACAAGGTGTTGAACGGAGGAGGCATGGATCCGATGGCTGGTGTTGGAACGGGCTTTTATATGCCGCCGAGTAATGGGCGAGGAAATGACGGTTTTGGAGATGATGACTGGACTTATGGTTGAGCATTTCGATGTTGATTTGGTTATGAGAAGACGACTTACGATTGTGTTGATGAGAGCAAGGTCTGTGGTATTGGGTCAGATTGGTGGGAGGCTCTACTGGATGGTACATCAGCGATGGAGTTGTTTTCACATTCTATTTTGAAATCGGAGTTACTCCACTCAAGTGAGATACGTTAGCGGAATGGTTGAAGAAGAGAACGCTCACTGTTTATCTGATGTTGAAGTTCAAGATTGTCGTGCACTCTACCCAATGCCTATTCTGCGGTGATTATACAGTTGGAGCGGGATTGGGAGGTACCTGGTATCACGTGATTTATACCATTTCTTAAAATTGCCAAGGGAACTCAGATCCGCATCCTCTGAATGATAGCGAAGCGGCGACTAAAACGAAGATTTACTTATTCCTGATGCTAATTGGCGCCTGAGCAGACGCTTGAATGTTAAGCACTACAGATTTTTCTTCCGAGTGGAGGTGAAGAATAATGAGTGAATCTGGAGCCGCCAAAGAGTTTTGTTGTATGTCGCATTTCCTTATAAGCGCACTGGCAAAACGCTAGCAGCGCTAGCCACTATATATTATATGCAACAAAGCGTTAAAACTTTCACTTAATTCACTTCCTTTTTCTTCACTCTCATTATTAGACAGAGATCACTTATTGCACTATTCACAACTAGATGAATTCAAGCTTTAACTCTTTGTTTTTCAGCACCAGCAAAAAAATAGCACTGCTAGCGCACTTATAAGGATTGCAATATGCAACAACTCTTGAAACTAGAAATCGCTATTCACCTTTTTTACGTATAAGTAAATAAAATAAAATACCCCAGCCTCGCTCCCCAAGAAACGCGATAGATGACCTTTCGCCTTTGCTGTCAAACCTAGAGCTATCCAAGGTTCTTGTTCTCAGTTTCATCACAATGCTGAGAAGGCCTGGATCAGTATACGTCTTCGACTTCGAGTTTCGCGCGACCTCAGACTGCTCTTTAAATATGCAACGGGTGACACACAGATACATGTTCTCTGGATGAGAATAGAGTAGATTTTCATCTCAAGTCCTGAGACGAGAAGAGACGAAAGGGATAACGAGAGGTGCTTTGTTACAGTCTCGTCCGGTGTTCAGTGGGGTATTGGGATGTAACTCTCGCGTCCTTTCTCATCCGATATTAAAGTTGAGCTTCAATAGACATTTCATTGTACCAAAAAGCTCTGGAACATTGAGTCGATGTGCAACAAAAATCCGAGGGATACAATTCACTCTAAGTGAATAGACCAGACGGGTAGTCCGAGGTGTGGAAGAATAAATAGAGCTAAGGGTTTAAGCGAGTAAAAAAGGGGGAAGTCACTCTGCCTCTTGTAAACTCAAAAGTCACCTCACACTCAGAATAGCAATAGGCGCAGGAACTTCCGTATCCATGATATTTTACAAACTCTATAGGAAGCACCACAACGCCATCTCGTTTCTTGCGATCCAGCCGTAAAGCCATTTCTTCCAACCACCTGTAACATAGCCTCGTAAAGCAACTACAAAAAGTAAACCCGCAATTGCTATGGATTGCTCTGACAAGTGCCATTATGGTGAGGATAATGATGAGTTTGAGTGATTGTGAGGGAGGATTTGCTGGGGGATGCTTTGACAAGTACGATTAGACGGTGTCCATTCGAGCATTGCTGGGTATGCTTAAAGGTGCTAGTAGCTCATTCGTGTATATCAAACGATAATTTACACTAGCTATTGCACTATAGGAAATATTCGACCTGAGGCTTCTTTGCCGGCATGCCTCTCGAGTCCTGTGGCGCCGCCTGGAACACCCTATACCGCCTCGCAGGACCACTCAGAAGAACTTTCTCCTTCTCCTTCAAGAGCCCGGTTATACCACCATCGCTTCTGTTCACCTCCCCATTACTTCGCGAGATGATGCCCTCACCGCTTCCATCTTCGCCGAGCTCGAGAATGGCGGCGACGTTACCGCATCTGTAGCAGTAGTTTGGCGCTGACCAAACTGTCACGATGCTCGCGTCGAACATCTCCTTGAATCCTTCCATGACCAGTTGATGTGCCCGTGCTATCAATGATAGGTCATTGGCGTGGTTGAAGACTTTGACGATGTCGGCGCCGAAAAGGAATCCTGCCCCTCGAGGAGACAGACCCCAGCCGTCGATTTCGTCGGGATCTGACCAGAGCAGATCACACATTGCTCCTTCGTGGGGTACTTCTTGCTTTCGGTCTAGTAACCGGATCTTGTCTACTGTGTCGATGAGGGGTGATAAGCCGCCGTGGACGCAGAGTACTGCTCCTCCTGGATTTCCGACGCTACCTCCGCTAGATCCCGATGCTCCAGTTCCTGGTGCCCCCGTCTTCGCTGGTGATGATCCCTTCGCACCGCCTACAGTCTTCACTGTCTTCTGTCGTGGGAATCTCTTTACAATCCCTCCATCAGAACTCAATACCTCGATCTCGATATCTGGGTCGAGGTATTCTTGTGTTGATGTGAGGCTGCTCGAGGGAGCAGTTACTTTCTGTTTTGACGGCTCCAGTGTACTTGAGGCACCGAGTACAATAGCACCGAGAGCTAGATAATCAAAGACTTCGCAGCAATATCTCCATACATTTGCACTTCCATATTTCCGTAGACATTCATCGTAGAAGCCGTAAACTGTTGTGATTTGTCTTGACTCGTGGTTGCCTCGTATTAAGGTCATTCGGTCCGGGTATCGTACTTTGAGGCATAAAAGGAGAAGGAAGGATTCGAGAGAGTAGAAGCCTCGGTCGACGAAATCGCCTGGGTGAATTAGCAATCAGGGTTTTGAGTTCCTCTGAGAAGCCTACCCATGAACAGATAATTGGTATCTGGCACATCGCCGCCCACGCGAAATAACTCCATAAGGTCATGAAATTGTCCATGAATATCACCGCATATCTGGACCCATCAGCATGCATCCAAAGCTCTGTTTGAAGCTCATACCGTCACTGGTGCCGTCACAGTCACCACATTCCCCTCCTCGATCAACAGCTCTCGCGCCTTGTGGCACAATTCCCGGACCTGTGCTTCTGGTATAGGTCTGCATGCTCGAAGCTGCGCAATGGCTCTGCATTTCATCTTAGCCAACTATGCCAAAACTTTGGACAGAGTGAAGCATACCTGTCGAGGTCGCTCATCTTGAATACGTCGAGTCTGCAAGTCCCACAGAATTCGTAGTGCTAGCAAGTCTGTCTATCACCTTTCCACAATCCTTCTCGAGCGCTTCCCAGTCGGTTCAAGCCCCAGAGAATCTCGGGCGCATCGAGCGTGGCGGGAAAGGCTGAAGGCCCAATGTGAATCCTCCTGTCCTTCAAATGGCCTGGATCACCTTCTACCGCAATCGCACGACCCGATACTAGCACAGCAAAGTCCCAGGAAATGGGCCGTCCACTATTCGTCTCTTCGTCGCAAGCTACGTTATCATGTGTGTCGTGATTATTTTTGGCACATTCCCAGCCTTGAAGATTGATGCACGCCGAGATCAGCGCTAGACGGCGCTAATGCCCCGAAGAGGCTAGCCTTCACGAGCTCCTTCAAGCTCAAAATGTATCGTTCCACCTCACTTCACTCCAACCCCTCACCCACTTCCTCCCGATTCACAGATGCGGCGATAGGTAATACCTCTAATACCCACCAACTCGTGTCAATTGACTAACCTAATGACCCTCAGCACCCCGGAAACGCAATTCACTCTTCTCCTCCGCGAATCCGGGACCTGCATGCCAATTCCACTTCTCAGTCAGGTCATTCGTTCCAGGTTCGAGGCAGAAGGGAGAAAAAGTATATAAAATGCCTCCACATATGCACCCCCGCTCCCGCCTTACCTCCTCCCTCTTCGCAACCACACTCTTCGCATCCTTCTTCGTCGTCGCCCTACCACACGTTCTCCCCTGTCCCGCGCCACGAGTCCTGTATGCAGATGATGGGACGCCGATACCTAGGAAGCGAAGGCGGAGACCGCCTATGTGTCCAGCTCCAGACGAGGAAAACGAGTCAAAAGAGGACGGTTTAGGTGCAGGGATAGAGGAGGGGGGAGTGGAAGATGGTGATATGGAGGGGAAGGGAGAGAAAAGGGTGGTGAAGAGGGAATGTCCTGTTCCGAAGCCGGGAGGGATTGTAGGCGAGATTTTGGGGTTCAAGTCGAGTAGTGGGGAGAAGGGGAGTAAGCCGCCTTGACGAGAGGAAATGAGAAGAGTGAGGTTGAGGTTTGATTTATTGTACATATTCTCGAGTTCGAATGAAGGTCTGTTACAATATTGCAGGAGGTATTGGCGTCTTGGAAAGCCTATTTGTGATTATGGCGAAGGATGGCAAGTTGATGTTGCTGTACATATTAAGAGCTCGCGAAGAATTCATTTTTGACTCTAAAGCTCCTGGACTTGCATAATTTCTAAGGTATCCTTGCCACTTCTCAAGTCGAGGACTTGTTGACTTTCAATCACCATTATCTTCAGCATATTTCAACAATAAGCTTATGCATTTAACAGGCTCCCGGTCGTACTCAGAATCTCCAGGGTCAATATATTTGTGAAAAAATATGCAAAGTCTAATAATCACGGTCTACAGCAAAACTCAAAAACTCTTATCGAAACTGGAATTGGACCCCAATATCTAAACAAGTCTAGAACATCCAAGTTCTCTTCTAGAAATGCCACACCAAAGGATCAAAATCATTCACTCCCTCTATATTCACTTTGGCCCTCAACAACACCTCACCCCCCCTTCCTGCTCTACATGCATCCATCCCTCCACTTGCCGTATTCCTGGTTTTGAAGTCGACATAAAAGAACGCCCCGACCCCCGACAAGCGAAGGGAAACCAGATGCAGGCGGAGTTCGATAGGATGCGCCAGACCAAACCAAAGCATATCTCCCAGCAAGAAGCGAAGGGAAAGGAGTCCGAGTTTCAAGCTCCACATTCCCTCTCTTATGCTGCCGTCAACGAGGATACCGTTACGCTTTGCACTGATACCTGTATTCCATTGTTGTCAAGGGTTTTTTTACTGTCACCAAATTGCTTTTTTCTCCCACCTATCTTGTCCGAAGAGAAGGGTTTCTATGGCGGACTTCCACACTTCAGAGCCACGATGATTAATGAAGCAAAACTGAGAATAAAATAGAGACTTCCGCGGAGCAAAACAGCAACTCAGCTTCCTCGAACCTTTGTGCAATCGAAGGGCTGATCATAATTTGTTCTAGCCCCACTAGTCACAATCTACCTAACGTCTACATGCGCTTGAACGCTTCTAGAAAAGGCAAGAAAATCTTCGCAGAGCGCAAAACCTACCAATAAAATGAGAAAACAAATGAACCCAATAAAAAGCTCTCCTCCCCCACTTAGGATAACGACTTGTAGTATAGTTCAACCCAGCCACATCTGGTCGTTGAATACCATGTTTTTCGATCTTAGGAAAGCTAATGGCATGGTGCCTCGCTACTTCAGTGTTTCAGGCCGTCGTTCGTTCTTTCCGCTGACAGAACTCTAATAGCCGGTTCCCCTCCCACTGCGCTTCGCTTGTGGTCGGGATAAGCAAGTGTCTCGTTTAACCAAGTGTCCCATCGAGAAAATGCGGGCCCTAAAATTTACGTGTGATCCTTACCAAAAAACGCGTCTTGCAATTGCGCGTTTGGCCCAACTTGTTGACCAATTCATTATTCAATTCACGTGCAAAGATTCCAAAAATGGGTACACCTTTATTTAATTCTACCAGGATTGGGGAGATGTCCTGGGAGTATTTCTATTATCTACATGCTACGGAAGCTGATTACTACCGTATCTTTAATGAGGCCCGCGAATGGTGCCTTGAGAACGATGATAATTTAGTAATTACTAGTGCGAGGATATATTACGTCAAGGAAGCTTCCTTGCGAAAATCGGTACTCCGCGAGTGCAATAAGAAGAGGAACTCCCAAGGACTCTATAATACGCATGGTGGTAATAATAAGATCCTGAACGAGGTACAGGAGGAGGCGATTCGGTAATATTGCTACGAGTAATGGGAGGCTGGTTTGGGTACTATATATCAGATGGTTCAAGCCGTAATTACCTACTTGAAGGCTATAAGTACTTCTTTTAAATCTAATAATATATCTAACGTAATTAGGCTGAATCTCCCCCAAAATCACCCCCTTCGGCTACTTGGTTTAGCCTCTGGATACGGAACTACAAGATACTTTACACGATTAAAACGAAGCCAATTGCATACGCACGACTCGAGTCCCATATAGAAGAAGACGTTAGAATATGGTTTCGGAAATATTAAGATACTTTGGAGGAGCTTCATATTATAAAGGGAAAGAACGTTCTGAATATGGACGAGTCAGGAGCCCGTATTGGTTGCCCTACCGGTAAGTACGTAATTGTGCCTATAGAGGTAAAGGAGCTATATACGGCAAGCCCTGAGAATCGCAAATTAGTTACGATAATCGAAACTATTTATACGGATGGGCGTGAACCTCTTCCTCCATTTATAATTGCTCCTGGAAAGAAGATTATAGATAATTAGATATCGGAAAACCTGGTTGGTACAGAGTATATTAAATATACTCCTACCGGGTATACAAATAATAATGTAGCTATAAAATACCTTGATTATTTGATTAAGTATTCAAAAGCTGGTCCAAATAAGCCCTGGAAAATACTTCTCCTTAACAAATACGAATCTCACGTCTATAAACCCTTTCAATTAAAGGCTGGCGAATATAATATCAAGCTCTTCTGGTTCCCCTCCCATTTGACATACGCCCTTCAACCACTTGATATTGGTATATTCCGCCCCTGGAAGCACTACCATAAAATGGCGATTCATACGGCCCTCCGATCTCTTGATTTTGAATATACGATTACCTCCTTTTTTCGCAATCTTACCTTTATTCGTACGCAAATAATGCAAAAGTATACAATTAAGAATACCTTTGAGAGTTCTGGTATATAGCCTATTAATTGCAAAGCTGGAATTAAAAAGATGCGATCGTACGGAAAGAAGAAAAGATTAATTGAGGAGGTTAAGGCAGAGGATAGCCTAGATCTTCCCCCCTTATTACCTACCCGCCCCGATAAAGTATAGAATACAGCCTCAACCCTGTATATACTTGCAGATTGCAATCCTATAAAGTTTTCAGATAATTCGAAGGAAACTTGGAAGATTACTATCAAGAAGGTTAATATACAATTACAAAAGAGTTATCTCCAGATAATAGAGTACCAGGCTCTCCAAACAAAGCTTCGTGAGGAGTATAATCGAAAGGCGAAGTCTCGTAAGAGCTTATACAAGGGGGCCCCATCTGCGAGTATAGTAGAGCTTCGTATTGAGATTAAAGAGAAGAAGGAGAAGGATAATAGGGAGGCTCTTCGCAAGGCTAAAAAGAAGCTTGCTACTGCCATTAATCGAGCTAAAAATCACCTCAAGGATACCGGTATCCAAGCTCGTAAGGATGAGAAAGCTAGATTAGTCAGAATTGCAGAGTATCGATCAAAAGACGAGCTAATTCCAGTAGAGGATATGGTACCAATTCGTAAACCTGATAAAAACCCTACGATTATCGAACGAGCTCGCTGTGAGGAGGACTTTTACCCTGATTTATAGCTCGTGGTTCGCCAGCTTGAGGCGTCCCTCAGTAATCCAGCCCCTAATCGGCTAGAGGTACCAAATACCTTTATTAATGGGGATGAGGATATAGTAATTAATACTACAGAACGGGAGTATCAAAAGGAGAGTATGGGAGAGTATATAGACTCAAGTCCACCCCCTTTTGATTACCCAGACTCGTTAGATATGGAGAGTAATGCGGGCTCAATTGACAGTATATAAGCGAATGCCGATTTTGTACAGTTCTAGATAGCTTTGTTTTTTTTGTAACTAGTATCCTTAATTCCATTGTAAATATTCTTGATTTTGCGTGCGATGCGTACCAAAAATCAAGTACCGGCTAAAATCTCGATGGGATACTTGGTTAAACGAGACACTTGCTTATCCCGACCACAAGCGAAGCGCAGTGGGAGGGGAACCGGCTATTAATCCCATGACCCTCAACTTCGTCGCAAACCCTGAGCATCGGATACCATCCGAGCAATGGCTGCGCTGGACAAGGTCCTGCTGCACAAGGGTTGGTAGGCGGCTCCAATAAGTATGGAGCAGTCTGGAGAGTCGGGACTCTACGATGACTGCGCCTGTGGTGGCTTCTCCTCCCGTGGCAATCTCCAGTGGCAACAGACTTCCCGCCAATTGCTGTGGCTGACCTCTGCCTTTCAGCTTTGCAGGGGGTATCGCCGCCTGCACAGTGGAGAACCACTGGACCAGAGACTCGACCACTCGGAAGGCCTGTGGGGCGACCAGTCGCGGATCTCGCTGCCCTGCCAGCTGAACCCTGCCGAGCTTAATGATCCCGCAGATGTCGAGTCAGCCGAGCAGGGCGGGCGATCTTGTGCTGTTGTCGTAATAATATCGTATCTTTTGAAAACACCAGGCGGCGCAAGGCAATTAATGCACTCTGGGGTCGAGATAAGCCTCCACCGTTGATACTTCAGCTGATATGGATGTTTTGAAGTTCTTCCCCTCAAGTCTAGATGCCCGTTCCACAGTCCTTGGAGGCACACGGCACCGAACTCGCTGAGGGCTCCACGTATCGTGCACAAGCCCAGCGCTCCCAAGTTGCTCTAGCTGCTGAGATGTCACATATTGCAGCGCTAAGCGGGAATGCGTCGTTCGTCTTGACGTGTGTGAGGTCTCAAGCCCAACAGAAATATGTAAAAACAACGCCCCTCCCTTTCGAAACAAGACACAACATACATTTGTGACGCCGTAGCCTGCCGTTCGTGTCGCCGCATCGAGTCTCGGAGACTTATATCTTCCTCATCCAGCGCATCGGCTGTTGTATTGGCTTCGGCACTCGACTTCGAGGCCTTTCCGGGACATCGCATTCTCGTTACAGGGGCCAGCAGCAAATTTCGCGATTGTGACGTGCTAAAGACAGGGGCACCTTGATCGACAAATTTCCTGATTGCTCTATTGAGGGGGTCGTGCACGGACCAGTTACTTTTCCTGTTGCGGCGCCTCACATCATTGCTTTTTCCCCCAGAGCTGTTTCTCGTCTGCTCAGATCAGACAACCTCACCGTCTTCTTCCCCCAGACCGACGTCGAGCGACGAACTTCCCTTCTTAATTCCCCATTGTGAAGGCAGGACTCCAGAATCATGGCTGCGGACCCCACACCCCCCAACTCCTCGGTGTCAGGGCTGGTAGCTACGCTGGCACCAACTCTGCTCGTGGCCGTTATTTATGTTTTGATCTTCTTGTGTCTACGAAGATCGAAACGTCGTTACTATGCTCCGAGAACCTACTTGGGCACGCTGCGTGAGGAGTAAGTGCAATTGATGTGAATTATCAACGTGAAATTACTAATTCGAGACAGGGAGCGTTCAGAAGCTCTTCCAACAGGCTGGTTCAATTGGATTGGCCCGTTTTGGAAGATCCCAGATACCTATGCTCTCCAGCACCAATCTCTGGATGCATACCTCTTCCTTCGATTCCTTCGCATGACCGTGGTGATCATGTTCGTTGGCGCCTGCATTACCATGCCCGTCTTGTTCCCTATCAACATCACTGGAGGTGCTGGCAACGTTCAATTGGACCTACTTTCAATGTCCAATATAAACCCGAACGTGAAGGGTGGGAAGTACAAATACTTTGCTCACTGCTTCTGTGGATGGTTGTTCTTTGGCTTCGTCCTGATGCTGGTCACGCGAGAAAGCATCTTCTACATCAACTTGCGTCAAGCATTCCTGCTCGCACCAGTCTACGCCAACCGCATTTCGGCCAGAACAGTTCTTTTCACGTCTGTTCCCAAGCCGTATCTCGATGAAGTCAAACTTCGAAAGGTCTTTGGCGACTCTGTTCGACGCGTCTGGATCACTGGTGACACCACCAAAGTTGATGAGCTGGTTGAGGAGCGTGACAAGACTGCTCTCATTTTGGAGTCTGCCGAAGTCAAGCTTATCAAGCTTGCCAATGAGCAGAGATTGAAGGCTATCAAGAAAGGAGGTGGTAATTCCGAAGCAGAACCAGTTGAAGAGGGTGATGCTGAATCTGGTGCTCTCGCTGCTCGCTGGATCCCCGAGAAGAAGCGACCAACCCACAAGCTTGGCAAATTTGGCCTGTACGGCAAGAAGGTTGATTCTATTAACTGGGCCCGCCAACGATTGGAGGAACTCATTCCCGCTGCCGCTGCCGCACAAGCAGAATACCGAAAGGGAGATACCGAGCCGGTTGGAAGTGTCTTCATCGAGTTTACTCACCAATCTGATGCTCAGTCTGCTTTCCAATCCCTCTCTCATCACCAAGCTCTTCACAGTAAGTTGTCTTATATTGGCCTGCATTGTTTTGCTAACCATACATAGTGTCTCCCAAATACATTGGTGTCAACCCCAACGAAGTCGTCTGGAAATCTTTGAAGATCTCATGGTGGCAACGCGTCGTTCGCAGACTAGGTGTCGTTGGGTTCGTTACAGCTCTGGTTGTATTCTGGGCCATCCCCGTTGCGTTCGTTGGATTGATTTCTAACATCGCCTACCTCGAGAATTTCACCTGGCTCCACTGGCTTACCAAGATTCCACCTACGATCATGGGTGTTATCAGCGGGCTTCTACCATCCGTCATGTTGGCCATCCTCATGTCTCTTGTGCCTATTATCATGAGACGTAAGTAACCCACCTCTGTAGATTGAGCGTAGCTAACAGAATGCAGTCGTTGCCAAGAAGGCAGGTGAACCATCTCTGGCTCGCGTTGAGTTGTTTACTCAAAATGCGTACTTCGTCTTCCAAGTCGTCCAAGTCTTCCTTGTCGTCACGATCGGTGCGGCAGCCTCCTCCGTCGTCCAACAAATTATCAACAACCCTACCGGAATCACACAACTGCTTGCCACGCGCCTTCCAACAGCTTCCAACTTCTACATCTCCTACTTTATTGTTCAGGGATTGACCGTCTCCTCAGGAGTATTGTCGCAAGTTGTGGGATTCATCGTCTTCACGTTGTTGTATAAGTTTCTCTCTGGTACACCAAGAAGTTTGTATACAAAGTGGTCAAATCTGAGCGCCATCTCCTGGGGCAGCACTCTTCCAGTCTTCACCATGATTGCAGTCATCGGTAGGCTCTCTTGTCCATTGCTTTAAGCCCGAACTAACACCATCTAGGTATCACTTACTCCTGTATCGCACCATTGGTCCTCGGCTTCGCAACCATCGGCATGTCTCTCTTCTACCTCGCATACCGCTACAACATCCTCTTTGTCACGGACTCAAAAATCGACACCAAAGGCCTGATTTACCCCCGCGCTCTCCAACAACTCCTAACGGGAGTCTACCTCGCCGAAGTCTGCCTCATCGGACTCTTCGGCATCGGCAAAAGCCCAGGACCCCTAATCCTCATGGTCGTCTTCCTTATCTTCACCGTCCTGTACCACTTCTCTCTCAACGCTGCCCTTGACCCACTCCTCTACAGCCTCCCCAGATCCCTCGAAGCAGAGCAAGAGGGCCTTATCAGCGCCGCCGAAGCAGGAACTCGCAATGGCTCAGAGGACATCAAAGAGAAGACCAGTGGCGAAGTGTCCACCTCCACTCCCGTCAAGAAGCCCAACGTGTTCTCTAAGTTCTTCGCACCGCACATCTACGCCGACTACCACACACTCCGTCAACTCGTGCCCCACGGCATGCTCGATGCGGACAACATATATGAGGAAACAGTCGCCGAGAACGCATATTATCCTCCAAGTGTCGTCGCCGAGATCCCGTTGTTGTGGATCCCGAGAGATGAAGCGGGTATCTCGCGGCAGGAGATGCAGCATACGGGCAAGATTCTGCCGATTACGGATGAGGGTGTTACACTCGATGAGAAGAATAAGCTGGTTTGGGACGCTGAGGGCGCGAGACCGCCGCTCTGGACACCGAAGGTCTACTACTAAACTAGTGGAATATCTGGTTGTCTGATTGTTTAGTTGGAGGGGGAAAAGTGATATAAGTCACGGCACGGCCTTTTTTTAGATGGTTGGGATGTCTTTGCATGGCATGGGCTGGCGTGAGAGTTTTTTTTGTTTCTTTTCGAACGAATTTAATGGATTTGGGGACAAGATTCGATTCTTCATGATGTGGTTAGGGGCATGGTATGGATGGCATTTGCATAGCCCGAGCGAGCGAGAGAATGAAAGGATTAGCAGTGTTATGGATAGATACCCTTCCTTGTTTGTAGGATTTTTTTCATTGCTAGCAGTTAATTGAATGAATGAAGTAAAATCATTCCTTATTTCCGTCTGACGCTATGTTTTGAGTGTTCGATGCAGCATGAGCCGAAGGTAAGGTCCTTTTTTCTCGTTGCAATACCCCTGTCCACAGTGACCAGCAACCCCTATTCAACTCAGGCGAGCGAGGTCTACCAATGCATGCTTTCCTATTCTCTTATCCATTTTCGAACTTCGGACTTCATCACATAATTCCCGCATACTCTTCGTTCTCAGTTCAATTTATGCATCCACGTTCAGCAAGCCCATCAGGGGGCATTTTTAAAGATCATTGGGCACTCCAAGCGAACGCGAGCTCCTCACTCTGGCTGCTTGCTCACTTTGTACTACCCCGCGCTTTGTGCCTATGGGACAGTGGTATTGCTGCTCAGATCATGCGCCGTACTTCAGTTTCTGCTGCCCTGGTGGGTGCGGTTTGCGTACATAGAGTAGTGGTGAAGAGCGAAGGTCGTCCTTTCCGAAATATTCTCGAGTCTCACAAGGACACCCCTTTCGCCTATGTCATCCTCTTATAGTACAACCCACTATGTCTTTAAGCTGTGGAGTTACTAAGCATCTCCTTTGTTCTCATTTCATCTGTACTGATTGTAATTCTGAAATGTCATGTCGATGGATCTAGGATAATGCTAACTGGGTTAAGTGCCTAGTGGTGTCAATAGCGATTGAGATACATAACATCACTCTTTATCCTCTCGCAAAGTTTCCAGGCCCTGAACTCCATGGAACATCCTATCCCCCAATTTATTAGCACAATTACACTGGAAACTTAGCAACTGTGACCAAATCCCTTTATGAAAGGTATGGAAGCGTACTCAGAGTATCGCCTTCGCCCTTTCTTTCACTGACCCTGAAGCTTTACAAGGTGTCTCCCCACCACCTTCAACGTAATCGGCGACTTCACGTTCGGCGAGCCCTTCCACGCTCTAGAAAACGGAACGTACCACCCCTGGATGGCTGCTATTTTGGCGCTGATGCGCACTACACGCGCCTATGCACCAACTCGGATCTTCTTAAACCTGATGCTTAATTTACCGGTTGTGCGGAATGAGATCGACAGGATACGCGAGTTCACGCAAGTCAAGACTCTCGAACGCTTAGAGCAGGAAGCTGAGAGGAAGGACTTGGTGAGGTGCGTAAAACCCCTTTCTTTCTTTGCTTAGAAATGGCGGGGGTAATGAGATGGTTGATGAGGGGTAGTTATGTGTTGAAATACAGCGATGCCCAAAGAATGAATACCGACGAAATCGTCTCAAGCGCAAGAGTCACCATCGCAGCAGGCAGAGAAACAACAGCTACCGCTCTCAGCGGTCTGATTTTCTACCTCCTTCAGACGGCCCACGCCTTCAAAGTTCTTCCGAAAGAAATACGGGGGAGTTTTAAGAGGTTATAGGAGATAGGCGTTTGTGAAGGAGAAGAAGTTGGAGTATTTGCAGGCTTGTGTGGATGAGGTTTTGAGGGCTTGCCCACCTGTTGCTATGCAGTTGTCGAGGCTTACGCCGAAGGAAGGATGTATCATCGATAATCATTTTATCCCGGGGAATGTATGCTCCATTTCCATTTCCACTCCCATCTCCAACCCATAAAATACTCTCATCATATTGAGCAAAGAGAGAACGGAGGTGGGAAGGGAGAGGGCAAAATCGGACTGACTAATGGTGGAGAACAGACATGCGTAGCAGCACCACATAGTATAACTCAGGAATTAAGGCTAGATTTCGATGTTAGCAGCTAGGATGCGCTGCCGTCTAGTTTCCTAAGTTCCTTCCAAATTTTTATGTTACGGATACTCCGGATAACCATGGTGTTGTTTGAGGAGCCAAGGATCATCCCTTGCGCTTGCGACTTGTAACCAAGCAAAAGTGCAAATCATCAGGCGGCAGGCGGTGGACTGTGGCGTTGTGGCATTGCTGCAATGGACTTTCGTTCTGTCGAATTATCTTGGTGGTAGTCAAGTGCGGGACCAAACCCAATCGAGGTGCATCTCGTGGCGTTTGCTGCATTGCACTTTTGCTCTGCCCAATAGTGCTTCCGTTGGGGGTGTGCCGGGCGTGGATAACGAACTTAACTTCTATATAGGTCCACACTTTCCCCTCCGACACCATTTGGGAATATGCAAAAGACTTCAACAATAGGTATTCGGACTCACGCCTCATCTATTCATGTCTTCCAAAATGGAAGGGGTGCAATCTCAGAACAACGTTCTCGTAGTCTCGTCTCTCGCTCCGGTTGTCCAGCTCATTCCTCCACCGCGTCAAGGGTTTTCCAAGGGAGATTGGGCTGAAGTCAAAGAGACCATTCGAGAGCTGTATCTTGATCAAGGGCACACACTCCTACAACTTGCCCAATACCTTCAAGAGAACCATGGGTTCAAGCCTACGTAAGATCTTCTCAGTCTTGCACTCCATATCTGGTCACTGACACATGTGGATAGTAAGAAGCAGCTACTGTACCACATCTCAGGCTGGGGATTTGAGAAGAACATCAAGAAGGATGAAAGACGAAAAATCATCCAACAGCTCGGCTCGGAGGTACACAATGCCGAATTCGCTCCTCAAAACTTTAAGGGGCGTCAGCTTCACAAGACGAAGTTGAACCGATGGATGAGAATAGAAAAAGCGACGGCTGAGAAGTCTTCGGGTAAAGATGTCTTGCTTCAGGAAGTATCAGGTAGGTATCCTTCTCAAAATTGAGTTTGGCATATCTTGCTAACATTTGGCGTGAAGCCTCCGGCATGCCGTCTCACGTAAGGGACGAAGACCCAGAAGCCCCAAGGCCAACACAAATATCCATCCATGAAGAGCAAGTCGCTTTCGAAGAACAAGTTGAGGAACTAGATGCAGCGCGATCTCTTGACTATAAAGAATATGAGTTCGACCCGAATTCCCTTGATGTCGTGGGATCTCCTCGCCTCACTAGGTTGTTCGGATTTTTAACTATTGAAGAGTGTGATGATATCGATGACCTAGACTTGGCCGGAGGTGATCTGGAGATGGGAGATATCTGGAGCCAAGATTTACTGGATGTTTGCAGCCGATCCGACAGACATGGTGAGGAGGAAGACGCATTAGAGAATGAACTGTCGACCCCGACGTCGGGAATCCCAGGGACCAGTCTGCCAGGGACCCTGAAGACTTCTCGAATCATTGGAAGCCTGGAGGAATGGACGAAAAAGTGGTTTCAATACGAGGTATACCCGTTTCCTACCTCACAAAGCTGTGCAAGATTCCGATATGACTTCTCTGGAATAATGTTTTCTTCGAGGGGCTCATCCCAGCCCAAAATGTCCCCATCGCAGTGCAAAAAAAAGTTTCAGGCACTGAAATCACTGGAACACGTCGGAATTATCCATTTAATGGAAGCTATGGCTGCCGTAGCGCTTGAACTATATCAAGATAGCCATTACGTTGAAGCAGAATTTTGGTTCCGTCGAATCGTGACCACAAAACAAGTCAAACAACTCATAGCATGGCACAACCCTCAAAAAACTTTATTGATATGTGTTTTTATTATCAATTGTATGGTCTTCCAAGGTCGAATTAGAGAAGCTCATCAACTTCATGAGGACTTTCATGATAAGGTCGAGCGGGTGCTAGGTGCTGACCACGATGTCACCTGCTTTTCACGGGAATTAAGGGGCGGTCTACTAAGACAATTAGGATTAGGAGAAGAAGAGGGGCTCTTTCGACAACATCTCCAAATATGTCTAACCGCCCTTGGAACTGCACACCCAAGGACGGCTAAAGCTTTGCAGGAGCTAGGCCGCAGTTTAGCTAAGCTCAAGAGACACACGGAGTCTCAACGCCTTTTAGAGACTACAATACATTTCCAACTCCAGAGGGCAAAAGTTTCGGGGGAAATTGGAAACAACAAAGTGGATATCTTGCGGTCCATGACTCTTCTTGCTCAGGGACTAAGTAGAGATATGAAATACGACGAAAGCGAGGCAGTACTAGACTGCGCTCAGAAATTGCTTGGCGACGCAACTAGAACAAAATGCGAAGCTGGTTTTGATTATCACTTTACCAGAGCTTGCACCTACATGCTCCAAAAGCGGCTCGGCGAGAGTGAGAAGATAGTTCGGATTCTTTTGAGACACCATGAAAAATCATTTTTGCCAAATACAAGAGCGAATTTAATGTGGAAACTTGCGGAGATCTTGATGAAGACGGGTCGTGAGTCTGGAGCAGCATATTGGTTCAAAAAGACATATATCTCGGATGTGGAGGCTTTTGATCCAGTACATACCTACACCATGGACTCCTGCTGGGAAGCCGGGTTCTGCTACGCACGGCAAGGTCGATACGACGAAGCGAGACTATTCTTCGGAAACGCGATTGAAACTCTAACTTCGAGTCCCGCGGGTGACAATTCTCGCCTGGAATGTATTCAAGAAATCAAAACCTGGATGTTGGAAGTTGAAGAGATGAGAGCGGAGGACCTAATGCCAAGGGATTCGGTGGCAGAGGGTTCAGAGAGGATGGATTTGGATATTGACAGCGACGATTACTGGAGAGCAATTGGCGATGTCCCTGATCTGTGTCCCTTGCAATATCCTTGAGGTTGGCAGAGACGATGAGTGATCTTGATAGACTGTAAGGAGTGGTAGATTGGTAGTGGACCCCGCTGGCTAAGATTTTGGACGTTGATACAGGAGTGAAGAATTCAGCCAACTGTTAAAATAATTCTGCCTTACCTTGATCGCGTGAATCTTGCTAACCTCCTCCCTCCTTAACGCGGCATCACCGCTGCGCGGAAGACCTCTACCATACATTACTGACGGCGATGATGCCCACCCTAACTCTCTCATTAATGTAATATACTAATGAATCTCCAAATACCCTGGCCATTAGTATGACTCCTTCTAGACACGACATTCCCGTCGTATGAAGGTTTTCGGCCTATTTGACTCTGGCCTACCTAATCCTGCACCCCTTTATCTAGTGCCGCTAATTTGGGTTTGCATTGCTAGGATTTCCACGAATATTCTAATGCTATTGGCACTTGGTGTGACTCATTGGTCCCCAGCATTGATGTGGCTCGAAATCTCTCAACATGTTGAACATCAATTAGCTGATCCGTCGTCCCTTTGTTTGCAAGGCTTCAGTAGGATTTACCTGTGCCACTGGACATCGATGCGACTTCTCCCTAACTCAGTACTATCATTAAACAATGTCACTAGGAGCAGACTTGCCACAGGCGATCTCTCTTTTGTCAATCCAACCGAACGCGGTCCCGTACAAGATGATCCCTACTGTTAACTCTTCTGTAACGCAATTCGTAACCGCATGAATCCTATACTGAACAGCCAGCCAACTAGTTTTCACAACCATCTACTAAGATAAAACTTGCATCGCCCTTTCCTGATGTAATATTAAATCTGCATGAGCTTAGCCCCGTCTTCGGAGAAAATTAGGCCCTTACCTTTACGCAGAACGAAACTACCGGGAGGATGAGGGAAAAGAAACAAGCGGGTATAGTATTAAGAGATGCAAAGCAAAGCAACCTTGAGTGCTATTGAATTCATATCCCATCAAATCGTGCTCGGCGCTTTACTCATCTTACATGCATCTGAATCAGCATTCTATTGTGTCTTGGCTAGGTTCGTTATGGACAAAAAGAACATATGTATCAGCACCTCCCTCTCCCCACTAAACTTCACCGATCCCTGAAATTCGTTGGTGAGTGCTGGATGGCAATCCCAGGTACAAGAACGATAAACTTGCTGCGTCGCAGCCATTTTCGATTGGTGCGCGGAGTCGTGTTGGGAAGATGTGTGCTCCCTTCTTCATTTTCACTGAATCCGTGCAACATTTGAGTGATGGGAGAGGAAGCTGATGACACGATGAACAGAATCTTGCACACGCAGAGATTCTATCAATTATCGTGAGATTGCTGTGGCATTTGACTTCGAGCTTTGTGAAGAGAGTGTGAAGTGGAGGGAGCAGAAGGCTTTCTTGCTGTGGGATAAGGGGCCGCTCCGGGTGAGGCTTGAGGGTAGGAGAGAGGAGAAACGAGAAGGTGGCTTTAGCAATCCGAGGAATGTATTGATCAGGTTCCTACATTCTTTGATACATTCTTCTTCAGACCCTTAGTCACGTGTCACACACTGAGTGAGACTTGACAATATTGTATAGCAACAAACACATTTTCTAAGCAGTAACGCGATCTCCTTTCTTTCTCCTCTCTCGCACTGCTCCCAAATCTGGCAGCTGGTTTTTCGCACCTGCAGGAGGGGCTCACTTCCATCGAAAGGAGACAGTGCGGTCCATCCAACACTTTTTCACGGACACCTTGCCAGTTCCCCAAACATGAACGTTGGAAGTGGAAAAGAAAAAGAAAAGGCGATCTCAGAACCTGACGACGCTGCTGCCAATATAATAGATCCGGAAGACAGCGACCTCGAGACAGACCAGTCAGCCATGGAAGTTTCCGAGCAAGAAGAAGGCACGAACACCAGAGCTGGAGCCGCTGCTCAACTAGCCGCAGAAATGAACGCAACAGTTGAGACCGCCTCTTCTACCTCATACTTGAGTGACGAAATCGACGATGGAGCGGAAGACGGCGACCAAGTACAAGCAGCTCATACCGCAGGAACCCAAGGACATCATCAAGCAGCGATAATTGGTGCCGTCCCAGACCACGCTGTAAAGATGCGAACCGGCTCAATCCCACGTACTCGTTTTGCAGATGAGTATAAGTCGACTCTGACATGCGAAGCAGCGATCCACGATCCGCAGCTCCAACATCTCCTCGCGAATGTGAATTGCAGCTACCTCTCCACCTACGCCAACTCACCGACGCTCACAGAACTAAAACAACACGCTCAATCACTCGTCGTGCTCATCAAGGCCTTGACCGTCAGCACGAACTCCGCGTTCATCGACAACGCGAACCTCGGAGATTGGTTGAAAGACGCAGTCTCGTTCCACGATGGGGAGACGTATGATTTCCTGAATGATTTGAATACACATTACACTGGTCCCAAGACACAGCAGCTGCAGACGCACCATTCAATACCTTTGAACGCAGTACTCAACACTGTTGAGATAGCACGTATGATCCCCACGCAGACCGCTTGCGTCTGTGCAGCAAGAAAACAAGCCCCGTTGCCCATGAATGGTAAAGGCAAACAAAACCGAGGAGGGGGAGGCCACAACCACACATACCACCCGACCCCGGCATACGAAGTTATCCGGAATATCTGTCCATTGCAAGACGCGTACCCCGTGCCTCCAAACCAGGTCTCCCTCCCGTACGCCAAGCACGAACGGCTCATCGAACACGCAAACGAAATCCTCGAGCTGCTGGATCACGAGTACTCAGCCAAAGGCGGCCTGCTCTCCATCATGCCGCCAAAAGAGCAAGAAGAAGACAGGAAGAAGGCAGAGAGCACGCTCCTTGGACAATTGATCCTGCACATGCAGCACCTTGGAATCAGATGTCACGACCTCGAGCGTCTGTATGCGAACGCGACCGACGCAATGGCATCAGAGGCTGTGATTCCTCTGCAAAGACTTTCGAGACTCGGACCGGATGGCAGGAAAGGGCGGGAATTGGTGTATCCGCAAGACCGCTTCGTGCTTGTGAATTGTGGGGAGGACGTTTTCTCTTTCTTGAGCAAGGAGTTTGATAAGAAGGATATTGCGGAAGAGGAGTTGATGAAGCGGAACTTGAGGAATGGGACGACGGGGGAAGCGTTGTGGCGACAGAGAGAAGGGAAGGAGTACTCAAGGGGTATTACGGCGCTGGATGTTGTGACAAGGTATTATCGCATCCGGGGCGATGAGAAGAATGGCCAGGCTATCAAAACGGTTTTCATTATTCCGGCCCATGCGGAACATCCTGGCGTTAAGGTTACCCGCGAGATGGAGAGACAGCCAACTGTGGTGTCGGTCGTGAAGCCGCAGTGGCCTGAAAGACAGAGCATTTTGGAAATGAAGCACCGAAGCGATTTGAAGGATCTCAACAGACTTAAGCAAGATATCGAGAGGATGAAACGAGATCAGGAGAATTCTGAAATGGCCAAAATAGTCTTACAACACCAGCTGAAATTGAAAGAGGGAACGATCTTTAGCCTGAAAGAGAAGGTGGAGGCATTTGAAACGGCGTTAAACAAGCCGGGAGAAGAAGCAGCATCGATATTGTTATCGCAATTTTATACCCCAGCTATTCAGAAGGAGAAAGAAGCGGAGAAGATGTTGGCAAAGGTTAAAGCAGATAAAGATGCAGCGAAGGCCGCGAGAGAAGAGGCGGAGACTATCCGCAACCGATTGCATGAGCAGGAGAAGCAATGGGCCCAAGATCTCGCTGCAATGAAAGCACAAGAGAGAGCAGAAAGCGATGAACGTCGTCAGAATCTCCGAACGGCAGAGGAAGAAAGTGCTCGTGTGGGAGTGGGTATTGAGGAAAAACTGTCCTCGAAATGGCAGAAACAGATCCAGGAGACGCAAGTGATAGTCGAGCATTTGAGAGCGAAGAAGATTGATGCTGGGAATGATGTGCCATCGCAGGAGACTGTGGAGTTAGGTTATCAGGATGGGGCGAGTATTTTTGGTTCTGCGGTGGGTAGTGCACAGCAACTCGGAACCGGGTCAGGAGGTCAGACATTGCTACAACTTGAACTGGACCCGGATGATATGGAGGAGGAATCGAGTGGGTTTGTGTACGATGAGAGTGATCAGTTCATGGATGGTTATGATTGATGTGACCACTAGGAGTTGCTTCTGGTTGAGATTTCTGGGGACATACAATTTTTGATTTGAGGAGTCTGGATGTTACATTAGTATTGCGATCGATCTTCCGCTATTCTTTAGAAGCTTCATACAGGGCGCATTCCATGTCACAAAGGGTGAACACATCGAGGGACCTCGACCGCTCTAATATCAAACGTATGCCCTGAATTTGGAAACCTATTCTATGTGAAGCAGACCGAAAGCAAATGCGAGGCGCACCAGGAACTCCACTGACCTCTACCAACTCCCAGGAAGATGCATCATCCAATAGGCTTCGCCTTCTTCTTCTTCTTCTTCTCGCCGCCTTTCTGGAATTCTCTCCAACTACCAATCCGCTGCTCCCTCGTAGCCTCCCAATCCTGTTCATGCTCCCTCTTCCTCTTCCGCGCGTCCAGCTCCTCATCCGCCTTCTTCTGCTCCCTTCCTTCCTCCTGCATCTGCGCCTTCACCTGCCGTCGTCTCCTATGCTCATTATCAATCAGCACCATCTTGGTCTTCTCCCTCCAATCCTTCGCGAATTTCTCAGTCTTCAGCTCCGGACTGTCAACCGTCCACTTATTGTCGCGAATCAGGAGCATTCTGGCATCTGCAATGGCTTCATCGAGACGCTCGCGATGCTTCTCGTCCATCAGCTCCGTCTCCGCTTTCTTGAGCCGGTCGAAGGCATCGGGCGCGAGCGGGTTTTTCGTCCTGTCAGGATGGATCAGGAGGGATTTGACCCGGTAGCATTTCTTGATGTCGGATTCTGGGACTCCGGGCTGCAGATCTAGGACGGCGTATCTGTGGTTTTGATCAGTATGCTGCCAGCAGCTGGTGAAGGGTGATACATACGCATCTAGACGGAAAGCTTTTAGGATTCGATCAATTTCAGCATCCTGCGGAAGGTCGGACGATTAGTTGTGAGCTTTGGACGGTGGGCAGGAGGGTGGACTCACTTTTAGGTACTCTTTTTCTTCGGACTCAAGAGCTTCAAGTGCATCGATATCATCGTCAGCTTTCTCGGGCTTGCTAGTCATGGCTCACCGATTAATGCTGGGGAAACGGATCTCTCAAGGCGGTACGTGTGAAGAGCTGGGTTAGTACCTGGGTGGAGTTCAAGGATGGTATTGCGGAGGCGATTGCGATCGGAGATAGCAGCATGAAGTCTAGCGTTTGGTCACGTGACATACAATCTAGCGTTGTTGACCCCCCTTTTCGCTACGGACGTGTAAACTCTCCTATTAGGTTATTCAGCGTTAGAGAGGACTAACTCGATCACCTCTTAGCTATTCGAGTTGGAAACCTTATTTGCACTTCTGGATCTTGACGGTTCCAGTGAAAGGAACAGTTACGTCAACTATGATTTCCTACGTGTCTGTCAACTCAAGGTTGTGGCTTTCCTCTTTGCCAAAGGACGACCCTTCAAGAAGAAGCAGCAAGTTTGCACGGCAAAGGCTCTGAGCTCCTGTGGAAACCACCCACAGATAAATGGCTTGAGCCGGGCTGGGAGGGCGGAAGAAGTCCCCCAAGCAGAGAAGATGAAGAAAGTATCACCAGGTGCTGAGGTGTCGGCTCTTTGCCCCTTCTTGCCCCCTCCACATTCTGGCTACCTGGAAACCGAGGTTCAAGTCCCGCACGAATAATTCGACCCAAAATTCTCGATCAGGCGGAATTGGCAGCAAGGGACAAGTGTAGTTTTTCTGGTCGTGGAAGGTTTCATGGTCAAGTGAGGGGGTGACCAGTGACGAAGACCTGCGTCGAGTTCTGAGACTGGCATTTTCCGGTGCAACGAGACGGGATCCTCAACTCTTCATGCAGAGTGAGCTGCTTCCGGCCTTGTATTTCACTTCTATACACTCCAGTGCTGCTTTCTCGGTCCTTCTCTCACACATCATATATCGTCCACGACGACTGAGTACTCACGGCTCTTGTTCCTGCCGCCACACTCAATTCTCCTGGCAACCTCCTGTCTATATACTCCCTTGCCTACCATGTCTGAGGAGAGCTTGAAGCATCTGATTCTACTTATGCAGTATGGTATAATCCACGCTCAGAGAACGAGCACTTTTCGATCTCGCCAGGTTTTCATCAGCAACTCTGTAGCAGCTGGCCTGGCACCCCCATCTATTACCGGAACAAGCGGCCATATGTGTAAATTTGTTTTGAGCAGAGAGCAAGCTCTCGGGGACACAACTGCAAATTCCAGGCTGCTGCTGCACTTCGCTCAAGTTCTTTCGGATGTCCGGATAGTACACAACAAGACCCACGACCTCTCCCGGAGCCCGAATCGTCTTCTCAGTCCTCCCAGTTAAGGTAATTGGCGTTTGGGACACGAAATATGATGTATTTGGCAATTTGCAAAATTAGGATATTTGTTCGTTGTTTGGAGATCTCTTTTTGTGGAAGATGACTTCATTGGAGTTTGGGTTTGCTTTAGTTCGAGACTAGTTTGCGGGGATGCTCCTGCACCCTTCTCTGTACCACACCATTTTCTTCTCTTTCACCACACTTATATTTTGAGGAAAGATCACCACAAAGTCGACTCCAGAGCAACCATTGACAGATCAAGGTTCTGGGCGTCGTCAGGCTGACTCCCACGTCAAAGCACGCGTGACTACCGCTCATCAGACTTCATGAAGCTCTAATTCTTTCGTCGATAGATGAGAGGGATAATAGATGGATATAAATTGATCGTCTCTATTTATTCAAACATCATTCGACATCGCCTTTGCTCGATCTCGGCTCCGGAACAGCCACATCTTCATTCCATCCGAGCTTCCGTTCTAAATGTATCTCCCACCTCAACTGCTTTTCACCACCCTCCTTTTGGTCTCCCCATCAATATCCAACACACAATCCTGCCCCGGAGTTGGATACCGCGACGTCTGCTGTCCTGGCCTGATAATCGGCACCCCATCCAACGCCAACATCCTCGATGGCCTAACCTGCTGCGACGGCGATCCTACCCACGCCATTCATATTGGACTCAGCAGCTGCACGGCGGGAACTCCGGTTGCGATGACGGCTCTGGCGAGTGTGAGTAGCGGTGGTAGTGCTGGGATAACGATGATGAGTTCAAGTTTGGAGGGGAGTATGACGACGCAAGGAAGAGGCCCGAGGACTTCAGTGGCGGGATCGGGAAGTACGACGGTCTTGACAGGGTCGAGTAGCAGCACGAGTGGGACAGGTTTGAGTGCTTCGGTTGAAACGGTGGGCGGGTCGAGTACTAGTACAACTACTTCCTCGACGGCTGGAGGAGCGATGATTACCCAAGGACCTCTGCTACTTGTTGGAGGGGCTGCTGCGCTCTTTGCTTATGGTGTTATGTGATCGATGAACTGTCAGGTTGGTACACAGTAGGGGAGATAGATGGCGCCGAGGAAGATTCTTTGCTTCTACCTGCAGATTTGGAGATTTCTCAGAATGATTTGGCGGTGCATTACAGCGAGGAGTTGGCGTTTGTCAAGCAGTATATATTCACACAGTCGGTCGAAAAGACAGCTTCTTTCCAGTATCGCATGTTTATTCAGTAGGTAATACGGTAGCTGAATTTCACGAGACGACTTTGAACACAACCTTTCCCCATTCTTAACCAAAGACGGGAACTTTTCAACCCAGAGGCAACACCTCTAAAGTAAACCTCTCCATCAAACGACCTAGATAGGAGTAACTTCTACTAAAGCAGACGGCAAAAATCCTCAACAAGAAATATCGGTGCCTTTATTTATCGTATTGATGAACAAGAGCTTCATGATTCAGCGTTTATGTTGGACTGCTGGCAATAGTGCAAAACCCCACTTAGAAAGAGGTTCAGATGAAAAGCTACCCAGAATGCGGACCAGTGTTCCCCACATTTACTATTTCCCCGCGAACTGGGGCAACTTGCGAAAGTGCAGAGATCTGAGAATTGCATATGCCCTGAATTGATGGTGTAATTGGAGAGGATGGAATATATGCTAGTAGTCCACTTGGACTAAATGGAAGTACTGGAAGAGGTGTACAGGTAAATTGGGGCATCTGCTTCGGTTGCTCGGCTGCATTCTTACAAAACCTCACGGCATTCGATTCGGAAAATCGTACCTTTCAGACAAAGAGACGGAACAGATTGGGGGAATTAATGATTGTACATTTGCACAGAAAAAGCTATAGAAGAAAGGAAAGATCGAAATCATGGAGATCATTAATTTTTCAAAGGCTTTTTCGTTTCGTAACATCTTGTTTTCATCTCTGATACAACGATGAGGATCTTCATAGCTCGAATCGACTGCTAGAACTTGTGTTTTGCTGCCGAAAAGAAACCAAATGGTATATTTTGCGTCCATACTCCAACAAATGCAGTAAACTTTTCTTTCCAAGCACAGAACGCCAATGAAGACCAGAAAGATTCCTGCAAGCCATCATCTCATGGCGAGGTGCAATGTACCAGCCGCCTTGGATCTGCGCTTGTAACTCAAGAACCGATGTAGGTTGTGGACGGCCTCGTCGACCTGGTCACGAAGCTCGGGAAGGAGACGCTTATCGATGCTCTTCGCTTTCATCTTCAACTTGGGTTGGATGCCCTCAAGGCGCCTGCAGAAATCGTTTCCCCAGAACACTGGCTCATCGAATGCATAATTCTCGTCCCCATAGATCTCGAAAATCTGGTTTAGTGCCTCGACAGCTTCCGCGGGTGCGACATCTGGTAGACCAGACAGTAAGGTCAAAAGGAAGATGCCAATGTCACTGTTCAGATCGATTGAAGCAGGGTGCAGTGCGAGACTTCCAAGAGCACCGATGCACTTGACGCCCAAACTCTGGAATGGATCGTCGCCACCATCTACCGCATTGGCTAGTTCCTCCTCTCGTTCTCCAATCATGACCTTAGAGGAATGATGCAATGCCATTAACTTCCGCTGTTCACCAGGCTGAATATTGATATCGCCTTTGACACAGCGAGACAGTGCCCAGGCGATACTTGTGATGACCGAAGCCAGTCCGATGTCCGCCGAGTTGGAAGACAGAAATGGACTAACGATTTGATCCCAAATGCGCTGAGCCACCGGTACCCAGAGCACATAGATGCTCTCCAGATAATGATCCTTCTTCAGAAGTTGCTCTGAGAAATCAATGACGGAGACAGCCCAGGCGATATTATTGAGTGCCGATAGAGCGTGGCTCCTGTTGCCGTTGTTCTGAAGGAGGAGACTGATGATTTGAGGAGCTGCGGTTTGTATCAAGAGATCCAGGGTAGCTGTTTCGTTCGTAGTCTCGTCATCGTCTGATCCCTCGCCAACAACCAACTCCATGTCATCAGCGATCTCCTCTTCATTCATCTCACCATTCTCGTATTCTGGCGCATCCAAGTCTACTAAGTCTTCCTCATCCTTCACCTCTGAGGCCTCATTCGTCATTTCAGTGTCATCGAACCCTTCAAATTCCTCTTCCTTTTTGACGATTCCTGCAAATTGTCCCTCCTTTTTGCCATTTTTAGGCTGGCTTGCATGCTCCAATGCGTCTTGAAGACTTGTTGCAATAGCTGCGGTGAGCTCCAAAGCCAGTTGGATGACTTGATCCGGGCTTGAGTGCTTGGAATCCCCGTTCTTAAGAGTAGTGGTTCGAATTTTGGTTTGATTCATAGCACGTACCAGGGTGGGAATGAGACCTGCATCTGATGCACCTTGCTCTGGCGTGTTGTGGTCATACCAAGTCAAGGAGTTGAAGAGGTTGTGAAGCACTTGGCAGGCACCAACCCCTTTCATATCGGCGTAGTCCTTGTTGTCGGTTTCCTGCTTGACTATAATCAAGTAATCCAAGAAAATCTCCTCACGCTCCTTCACTTGCTGCGCTAGTGCTTTGTTGTCCTCCAACAGAATTGCCATGCAGTTGAATACTTCAAGCACGATGTAGTCAGGTGCTTCGCCTTTGGTGACTGCGCCAATTAGGAATTGGCTGATCGTGAAGCGGTTGGAGATAGCTTGGTTGATCTCGTTCTGAGCTTCGGAAAGAGATGAGATAAGGCTAATTAGGGAACTAGCCAGGGTCCAGACAAGCTCCTTCTCCGGTTTTGAGAGGTTCTTGAAAGGAACTTTCTCAGAATCGAGCGTCTCAAGTATCTGTCTCAAATTAGCAAGTGCAATAGAAGGCTTCCACTGTGCAACATACCGACTTGCCACCACACTCAATTGCAGTTAGAATGTCCTGTCTGAACAAATAGACACAGAAATCACTGTCCTCCTCCAGCACCAGATTTTGCAGAATACCCCAACCATCAGCTCTTGTCTCTGGCTTTGAATCAGTCAATGTCTGCTCAAGCAGGATCTTGACAATCTGTTCTCTCAGTAACAGCTTTCGGGTCTTGTTATTCTCAATAAGGTTCGTGATTGCACGGGCTGCGGTCGACCTGGTCTTGAGATCGGGACTCTGCAGGTCTTTGAGGACCGGTAGGACGCGCTCTTGTCGGAGGGCAGCAAGCTCTGGATCAGTCGGTGGCTTCACTTCTCTGGCAGTAGGGTTGTTGCGATTCTTCGCACGATTTCTGGGTTTTGATTTCCCCATCTTGGCTGAGGTGTGGTTGTGTATTCAACGTTGGTGGGGTATCTCGATCTTTCCATCTTGAACGGAACCTTTTTTTAATTTTTGGGGACCCTGGATCGTCGATATAGTAATATAGGTCGTTAATATAGAGACGCTATACCTCATTTGTAATAAAACCCTCGCTGGTGAGGCTTCTAAACCGACGGTGGCCGTGCTGCTAGTAGACCACCCCACTAAACAGGGGTCTGTGCTTTCCCCAATTTTGCGTCCAATGGCGGTGTCTCTCCAAAACAGTTCGCGCTGCGTTATTTATTGCTCGTGAGGCATTTCCTCAAGCACGTAAAGGACTTCCTGCCTCCTACAATGTCTGCCACCACTACAATCACTCAAGCTGAGCCAATTACGGCACAGAGCATCCTCAGACTCTTTCCTGACATCGACACCAGCTCGGCAGAGCTAGATGGCCACGATGAAGAACAAATTAGATTGATGGATGAGGTGTGCATTGTCCTCGATGAGAATGACAAGCCGATCGGAAACTTCAGCAAGAAGATATGTAGGTACTTGGACCATCATATCAATGCATGATGCTGACAACTGCAGGTCATCTCATGACCAATATCGAGAAAGGTCTCCTACACCGCGCCTTCTCTGTTTTCCTCTTCAACTCCAAGAATGAATTGCTTCTTCAACAACGTGCTACCGAGAAAATTACTTTCCCAGACATGTGGACCAATACATGCTGCTCACACCCACTTGGTATTCCTGGTGAGGGCGGTGCAGAGTTGGCAGAGGCTGTTGAAGGTGTGAAGCGTGCAGCTCAACGAAAGCTGGACCATGAATTGGGTATCAAGGCTGCTCAAGTACCAATCGAGAACTTCAAGTTCTTGACAAGAATCCACTATAAGGCACCCAGCGATGGAAAATGGGGCGAGCATGAGAGTGAGTCTCAATCTTATTTGCCCAAAAGAAATATACTGACCTCGCGTGACAAATTCAGTCGACTACATTCTCTTCATCAAGGCAGACGTCGACCTCGAGCCCAACCTCAATGAGGTGCGCGATACTCGATATGTTACCGCCGACGGTCTGAAGGCGATGTTCAACGATCCTACCCTAAAATTCACCCCATGGTTCAAGCTTATTTGCCATTCGCTGCTATTCGAGTGGTGGGAGCACCTCGACCAGGGCCTGGAGAAGTACATGAACGAACAAGAGATCCGAAGAATGTGAAGGGATCGACTGGAGATGTGATAATGATGCATGGAATGGAGTAGGCGTACACATAAGGACTATCAGGCAAGGTTGGAAGACCTCTGATGCATGACAGGAGAGACAGTGGCCGAAGCGATAATGAAGGAGAGACCAATATACCCTGTCTGCAAAGACGTGCAATAAAAGGCATTGCATATACACACCTCAACAACCAGTGTTCTTAGGTGCTTTCGAACTTTTTTCTCTGATCGGATCAGGAGGTTGGGTTGTTGGAAACCGCCCCAAGTCTTGGAACCCCGGCAAAGGGTACCGATCCTTCACAGACTCTTCGCCTTGTCATCAAGATAGTTCTTGATATTGTTCTGTCCTCTCTCACTTATCATCTGCACATCTCACATATCGCATGTGGAGCAATTCCGCAACAAGTCGGCAGCCGGAGTGTCGCGTTTTGAAGGGTCCATTGCCACTAACCCACCCAGGCATGTCCAACCGCCCGTCAGAACCCCACGCCTCACCGTCAAGCTGCAACTGCGATTCGAGAAGAGCCTTTTTGCACCCAAGATAGCTTTCCATACATGAATGGACCCTGTATTCTGCAGGCGAAGTTTGATCAGATTGGCCATTCGGAAACACCTGACTGCCATGGCAAGAGACGGCCATTTGAAAAACTTGACAAATGATTTTGCTATCAGCGGGATACCCGGGCTCAATTCGGTTGGACGCCAAAATCCACGATGGCTTCTCTAGCGCTCCAGTGGACTCGTCAAACCTGCGGGTTTCCAAGGATGGACGACATCCAGGATTCCAAACGTGTCTACATAAGCCGTGGCCTATCGCTCTCCCTCGTTGCTTCCACAGGTCTCACAAGAACAATCCGACTGCTTCGATTTTAAAACCACCAGCAATCAGTATCCAAACCAAATCATTTGCTATTCGATTTACAGTGTCATTCAGCACTAAATCAATTGCTACAGTTTCGAAGTCATCCTTACACCATCATCCTCAACCTCGACTCACAGACGTTAAGAGTCTGCAAACTCGACGGATCAAGCAATCCGTCAATTGTCCTTGAAATAAAAATCAAGACACAAGAATAAGATCTACATTGATGTCGGTTGACATACGTCAAAGTCTCAATTGCCTTCGCTTTCCATCTCGATACGAGACAGTGTCGAGAGCACAGATTTCTAAACAACATACAGGCGATTCAACTAGACCTGCTGAAAAACCGTCCTGTACGTTCTGGCCCCTGTTTCCCAGACCGCCATCCTAATTTGCCTAGAAACGTCAACAAAGTCATTCCTGCTCATCTTTAAACCGCAATCATGGCGCAAACCAATAACAGCAATACTCTCACCCTCGAGAAGAAACGCAGTCTCTCCCCAGAATCCACTGAGGAAGTCCGCGTCCTCGGCATCGCAGAATACGAGCAAGCCGCACAGTGCCTCGCTGAAGCCTTCGCCGTGGATGAAGTAGCACGCTACTTCATCGACATGGAGGATATGGCTACTTACTCCGAGGAGTACAAGTGGAAGATGCATTGTGATATCCTCAGGTATGTCACAGCAGCTCATTGTTACAAGGGAATTGTGACGACGATTGGACCGGATTATGATGCCGTTGCGCTTTGGTATGTTATACCCGTTCCCGTCACCTTCCCCCTTCCAACCGCTTCTTCGATTTAGAGATTCGAAGAGAATCAGAGGTATTGATGAACGATACAGGATGCCACCCGGCAAGAATATGGACGATCTCTGGACCATCCTGCGCTCCGGTATGTGGCGCCTCTGGTACAAGCTCTCATCCGAAGGCAAGACCCGTTTCTACAACGAGTTCCTTCCTCTTTTGCACCACACGAAACATGATATTATGGGTCCTCGAGATGATGACTCGTATTACCTTGTGTATCTCGGCAGCAAGCCTAGTGCAAGGGGCAAAGGCTATGCAAAGAAGCTGATCGAGCACATGACTGCAAGGGTATGTTTCAACTTCCTCCCTTTCTCTTCATCCATGCTAATAACATGCAAACAGGCAGACCTCGAAAACCGCGCCACCTACCTCGAGTCGAGCGCGCACTCCAACATGACATACTATGAAAAGTATGGCTTTGAGCAGAAGATCGATATACAGCTGGTGAGGGGCCCGAAACCGATTAAATTGCATATCATGGTTAGGGAGCCTCAGCCCGTTGCTGAGAGCTCGAAGGGGAAGTCTGGGCAGAGTGTGAGGGTTGGGACTCTCTAAGGGATGGATGAAGAGGGGAGGGAAGAAATTGATACTTGCTGAGTCATGACAGCATTGGGCCAGTTGGAGTTTTTGATATTACTGTTCTCGGAGTAGTGTTACTGCTCCCCCGGGTAGCATTCGCATAGCAGAATCCAAATTGGTATCAATTCGACGTGCAGCCATGTTTTCGTGATTTTGCTATTTCATACAATCCAGCATCTGCTCAGAACATCCATCCCTCCATGCCAGATGCCTTCCAAAGCCAACCCATAACGCCAATTCTTCCCACCCCTCCTCTAGTACTCCAGCACAGCCCACGTCTCATCGTCAACCGTCGTATAAATCAATCCCTCACCCAACAACACATCGCCCGCCTTAAACACTTCATTACTCGGAACCCCCAACTTCTGCGCAATCATATTGACATGCAGCCCCTCATTATTCTGCGGCTCGCTCTGCAAAAGCTCATACACCTTCCTTCCCACCCCAGTTATCTTCGCCGGTAACTTTCCTCCCTTCGCCGGGGCTCCATTGCTCACACCACCATCAACAAACATGCCCCCCTCATTCTTCACCCCATTCGCCGCTCCCTCCGGTGGTCCCCTCGTGAAGTACAAATGCACAGCCGTAGCCTCTAACAAGTGGTAATTAACCTCGTTGTAATCTGTGATGGGACGGATAAGGTGTGCCCCGACGTGGCGCTTGTTGTTGAAGGCTTTGATACGGCCAAAGACACGCAGGTATTCGCCTTCTTTCGGTCGTGGTTTAGCAGTAGAGGCGTCCGCGTCGCTGTCAATCCATTGCTTCACTTCAATTAGGCCCGTGCCGTCGTCGACTTTGTAGGCTGTGTTTGTGGTTTGGGTAGAGATAGAGTTGATTTGGCCGACGAAGGTTATCTGGCAGGCGCATTGTCAGGGGATAATTTTGGAAGGGGGCAGGGGAAGCGTACTTGTGTTAATTCTGAGCCGTCGATCTTGAAGTCGCTATCGGGATGGGGCTGGACGCTGGGCACTGGTCAGTTGGAGGCAAAGTCTTCGAAGGAGGGGAGACTTACGCATCGATGATTTGCTTGATCGTGACGGGTCGTAATGTGTCTTTTCCGTAGGTCTGGCAAGTTATTCCACGTTTCTTGCAATTGGAAATGGAGTATCTTACTCTGCTTCCGCCAGGGCTGTCTTGGCTCCCTTGTTGCGATCCTCCCATGAAACCTCCTCCTTCTGCCCCGCCTTGCGCTCCGTAGCTGGTCGTCGAATACCCGCCGCCGTATCCATAGTTTGCTTGACCAGAATTAGCACTTGATGATCTTGTGAGAGAATGCTCTGCGTACCCATTGTTGCGGATTCGTGCTGTGGTAATTGCGGTTGACGAGTTGTTGATTTCGTGTTTGAAGAAAACGCGTCGAGAAATCGGGACCGCGAAGTCGCGTATATTGGTGTGTCACGTGTCTCAAGGAACTCATTTCAAAAGAATCAGAAGTAATTAGGTAGAGGTCAAAGTCATTTCTCTACTGATTTGTTACAGTTCGTTCCTGTTGTTCTTGTATTTTCCGTCAAGTTTCCCCATGATCTCCATCATCCAATTCCCATCCGCAGGTGGTTCTGCTTGAAGCTACGTCTGATAAGCAGAATCCCAAATCACCATCAACCTTCAACGCTCACATTGATCAGCAAAGTGTCCTGGGTCCCTCGAATTTTAATGGAATCCTCCCAGACAGCGATTGACTCCTCCGCCATGCTCTCAGAAATCGCGGCACCAATGATGAAGACCTGAGGAGGTGGATGAAGGGAGTAGAGGACAACTCCAAGGTTGTGAGGAGAGTATGTGAAGGATTCGGGGCTGCTGTTCAAATCTACGATTGCGGCCATTCGGTACAGAGTGTGCTCGAAGGGCTTTTCCATCATCGCAGCGACGTGACGGTATGCACCGAGAGCAACGATGTTGATGGCCTGCATGGTGAGAGGTGACGGAGAGACAGCATCAATGATCAACTTCACAGGCATGGAATCGGTCTCTATATAAGGTTAGATCCTCATCTGGAGCAGATTCTGGAGCACCTGTGCCATGAAGTCAGAATCGAAGAAACACAGTTATCAATCTGATGGCTTCGGATCGGAGGGAGTCCATAGTTTTGAGGGTCTCGGAGTTTAAGTCCTCAAAAAGGGTCCGATGCCTGACAAAGCATCATCAACCAACTCATTCCAGCCATGCGAGAGCTTTGGAGCGCCTTAGGAGGGCTCCTCGATGTTACACAGCTTCAGCCACGAGACCTTCCAGCAGACGACGGGGACATGACCGTTCACCGCAGCTTCAGGTCCGGGAATACTTTAGGATCCTCTGCTGCAAGCTTCCATCACACAGCCTAAGGCTTCTTAGCCTCGTGAGCCGTGCTCGGATGGACAGGATGAAGAGGAGGTGTTTGCTCAAGGAAAGTGAGCCCTTGTCATGGATCGGTTGTCCCTGACGTCGAGTACCTTGAGGGCGTCGGGCTTCACGCCAACGGTACTTTGCCTTTTGAAATTCAATTTGTAGTTTTCAATTTGATGTTCAAGGAACAAATTCTGTCCTCTAGATGGGCCCCAAGACCCGAAGACTTCGTCAAGTTGAGCAATTGCGATCGGAAGTTCCCACCCAGTCCATCAACTAGCCCCCATGTTCCTTGTTTGAAAATAATTTCAGAATGGACAGCTGAATTGCACATCATTTCCAGGGTCAGATAAGCTTAAAGCCTCGTTCGTTCAGTTAGACTAAAGTTTGTAGATCCTCATAGGATAGCCGCTAGAACCTCTCTTCAGCCGAGGTGAGATCGTCTATTGAAGGGACGACTTCGCCGAATTTGTGCAAGTCCACAGAGGGCTGTAAAATCCTAGTACAATGCTATTTGCATCAAGCCTTGAATCCAAAGAGATCAAAGGGAATGAACTGGCATGTTTACACAGGTTTTGCCCCTGGTAAAGATGCAGTCCACCCTCCCATTCCAAATCAAGATGTGCTAGGATTTGATCAATGCCCTCAAGACTTTATACCCAGTTCCTTTCTTTGCCGGCCCTCTTCAAATTCTTTGCTAAAAGTTGAGATAAAGTTCGACGATAAGCTCCGACTAACATTCAATGCCGGATTTTCTACCTCGGCGATCGACCAACATCAAGCCTGGCCAGTTGCTTGTCGTCAATCACTTCCTCCTCACTGGGTAATTCCTATTTAGAGTGTACCCTCGGGCGCCTTCTCGCGCCTGTGGCGCGGAAATGGCTGAGTGCGGGGAAGGCTGGGAAATTTCAGGGACCTTCCTTTGATTGTCTACGCTCGCCGCCAGCGTGACTGTCACCTACCATTATCAGGCCCAATATGGAATGTGCTCCATTACCAAACCCCAACCGCCCTTTTCGTCCGAGGAGTGACTTTCTCTCGTCTTAGCTTCCCATTTGCCACATATGCGAGTCGTTCGACCGCCTCCGACGCCTCCACAGTCTCTTCAAGGAAAGATCCTCTGCTTAACAAGCCACTTGTGGGACATCAAGCACTTTTTAGACTGCCATGTTGTGCTATCTACTGTTTGGGCTGACTTTAAACCCTAGGTCAGTCTCTTAGTAGTAAAAGCTACAAACAGGTAGCCAGCAAAAGTAAATAGCTTTGCCCAGTTCCCAACAGTTATGCTTTTTGCATAAGCTGTTGCATCTCTAAAATTTTCCTCACCATGCATTTCTTCACTCCGTCCATTTTGAGTGCTCTTATTGCGCAGCTCCACATCCTGCAAACCACGTTTTGCATGAACGGCGTGATGCCACCCCAAAATCGTGGGCCAAAAGAGATAGGCTTGATGCCACTGTACAGCTCCCAGTTTGTATTGGCATGACTTAATGCAATCTCGAGAATGACAATGATCTGTTGATGGAAGTGTGAGTGCTTACGCATTTCAAAGATAATCCGGCTCTGACTCCATGTCCAGTTCCAAACATGATTCTCCAAGATACGATCAACATTACGCAGCGGGGGAAGTAGCTGAAATATTTGCTCCTTCTCAAGCTACGGTTGATTCTGTCCGCGAATGGCTGGTGTCTGCAGGCATTCCTGTTAAGAAGATCTCTCAATCTCTCAACAAGCAATGGATGAGCGATGGATGCAGTCCGATGCTTCCACCTCGAGCTGGAATCTCTGCTCAAAACTAAATACCATACGTATGAACATTCTGAGACTGGTAAGACAACGGTCGCTTGTGAGAAGTATGACAATTCCTGAAGCACGCTTCGTCAATAGCTTACCTGACATTAGATGCCATGCACCGACGCACAACCAAGAGTACAACGACTACATCACCTCAGGTATCAAACTTTTCGCTGGAAATCGCCATCTAAATCCCAACTCAGACCTTGAGAAACGAGGTGACCTCCTCCCGCCACTTCTCAAGCCCCTCGCATGACATTAGAAGCCTTGCTCGCCATTTCCGAGTGAATGGTTTTGATTGTCGTTCGATTCACGACTCCCGATCTCGACGTTCCCACCCATTCAATGTCAATCAAAAACATTTTGTACAATGCATCTGCTTTGGAAGGTGGATCTAGTTGTCCCACTTCAGAAATTTCAACACACAATTCACCTCGAGGAAAATTCTCAATCTCACCCTTTTCCTCTCTGAGCCGACCCTTGGGCTTCTCGCAAGAGAAGATACTATTCACTGTTCTCTACTTTTCCTCATCGTCATCACCCCTTGTACTCATCGTCATCTCCCTCGTTAGTCCAGTCCCCTCGATACACGGACAGACGATAAACCCATTCATGAAACTCCATATTCCCTTCCCAAGTCCTTCTTCTAATTTGTGAGCCTCGAGAAAGTGAACTATAGTTTACAAGGCTTGCATTCGCAATTTGTTGGCCCCATTGCATACCACCACTTCTGGTCAGTCATGACAGCGTATAGCCTCACTGTTATTTGCCTCCTAGTGCTGGGCTTTTGTCTAGCTCGCCTTCACCAGCAAAGAAGCGAGTTCAAGAATCTTATAAGTTGCCACCCTATTATCAAAGCCTGCACTGGCCTGATCTCCCGCCAAAAGCTCATCGAGCACGCAGCGAAGGATATCTTCTCTTTCGAAGAATTATGTGCAAGATTAATCTTCAACACCGTCACTCGGATTGCTCTGTAAGTGGTTCCCGAGTCAGCAATCCGACGCAGTTGAGCTAATCTTGGTGCCGTGGAGTTGGCTGCGATGCAATCCGGAAAGACAATGACTTTATACTCATGTTCCGACGCCAGGCATTGCTTCTACCGTCGACTTTTTGGGCATGCTACTTCAACCTCTAGGTCTAAAGACCTTCTATCACCGATGGATTATTAGTCGTAGCTTGGATAAACACATCAGCAGAGTCATCAATGATGATTTGCCCCTTCTGAGCACACGAAGGAAGCAAAGTGTGGCAGGAAAGGCACGTTGTGGTGGATTATGCAATCGATACTTAGACAGAAGAGGTGCTTAAACAGTGCACATCAAGGCGAAACGGGACCATGAGAGTCTCAACATCGTATCTCAGCAAGAGATAATATTCCACCTGTTTTTACCACCTGTTAGTAATTATTCTCAGGATCAAGACATTGATCCCCGCAGGGCATGACTCTTCACTTTGCATAAAACTCGCACCTCACTCAGGATACGCAATTCCGAACAACTTACCGCCGCTAATCGTGAGACCTCACACACCCTTGCAGAACCGCGTACGCAATCCGCTGCATAAACAACCACGCCATGATGCGTCGCGGCGATCTGTTCCAGCACCCAATGCGCTGCATTCTGCAGCCTTATCTGATCACCAACCCGACTGACCTATTCCGTGCCGAGGGACGCGTGGCGGCGCGTGTTCGAGAAGGGGTCTAGGGAACGGCTGGGGCGAGGCGTTGGTACTGATCCAGACCCAGACGGTGCTGATCTGGATGATCCGGACTTTCGGTTTCCAGGAGGGGGAGGGGGGGACACCGAGGCTGAGAGGATGCACTGACTGTATCATGCATTCCACATGCCTGCGACGCCGTCGCTCGACAGGACATGCGGGTAGGACGAGCTTTGCAGGGAAGAACAGCTGCAGTGGAAGTAAGTCTGTTTGTTTATTAGCTTAAGGCAGAAGTAAACTGCGAGAGAGCACAGTAAATTATTCTTGTAAACCACACGGGGCGAATTCGCTTGTCAAAAGGGGGCGCGAAGGAGGTCCTCGCTTAAATACCACAAAAAAGAGGATTCCGGCCTCTCGAAAACGGCACAGTGAAAATCGGACCCTGTAAGATAAGGAGCTCGAAGTTGCTACTGTATCGAGGTATCCCCGCACTTGATGATGTAGGGAGAGGGGTTGACTTTTGAAAAAGCGAGAATTTTTCGATATCAACAAGTATGATAGATAGACTCTATACAACAGATACAGAGCAAACAAAGCAGCATGTAACTCCACATCCCGAAAATCCAACAAGGTATCAAGTAAACACCATATTACCATCCATCCATCCATCCATCCGTTCATCACCAGCCAAATCCCCACCCTCATTTTCTTACAAAAAACTCCACGACAAGAACTTTTACTTTACTTACTTACTTACTTACTTCAAGATTTGACGCTGGCCCCGAAAGAGCTGAGACCATCCCGCCACTTCTCGCCCAGACCGCCCGCCCACTTCGGCAGCTTCATCCGCATCCTGACCCGGCCCTCCACGACGGCCTCCACGCAATTGATGACGCCAAACGTGCCGCTACCCAGCGCGCGGAAGATAGCCAGGATCGCCACGCTCCACAGGATGAACTTCAGGTACCAGTTGTCGCCGACGGCCGTCGCGCCGTACGCTTCCGACACCGCCATGGCGAGGATGGCGTTGCACACCATCCACACGACGACCATGTACGTCCGCACGGATTTGTAGTAGTCTTCCTGCTGTTGGGACTCCGAGATGGGGGGCACGGGGACTTCGAGGCGGTCGCGGAGGTTGCGGAGGGCTTCGTCGTAGCCCGAGTCGATGTCCAGCTGCTCGGAGGGCATCTCGAGCTCGACGGTTTTCCCGCCGTGGCCGAGCGCCGCGCCGAGGTCCGTGTGGATTACGTTGTCGCCTTTCGTGCCCCAGGAGATGTCGTGCGTGTTGCAGAAGGCGTAGACTTGTAGTGTGCAGATGTAGGAGGGGAGCAGCATGAAGTAGGAGGCTGAGGAAGTAAACATGTGCCAGGGGTCGAGGTACAGGAAGGACATGAGGAAGTAGACGCCGACTGTGGAACCCGTCGAGATGATGAGGTTGGTGAAGACGTTGTTGCCGAGGTTGAGGCCTGCGGCGTGGTTTTTTAGTTGGCGCACGACGATATAGATGCAGGCGAAGGTGTTGTAGGCCATGATTATGGCGTAGATTATCATGGAGGAGAGGTAGAGACGTTTGGCGCCTTGTGGGCGGTTGCCCATGGAGAGGATGAATTGCGTGCAAATTAGGAGCACGCAGGTGTAGCGGAGGATAGTGAAGATTACTAGGCCGATGTGGTGCCCGAAGGGGTCGATTGTGGTGTCTGAGAGGGAACCGGCGACGAAGTAGAAAGTGAGGTAGAAGTTGGCCAGGGAGAAATATGTGAAGAGTAAACTGATGAGTTGGTAGAAGAATTCGATGTGAAGGAGGATCTTGCGGCCGATGCTATGATCTGTATGCCAGATTTGTCTGAAGTGGACGAGAGAGTAGACTGCCGCGAAGAAGGCACCGTTCAACCATCTCCTACGCTGGGAAACGAATTCCGGAACGGAATCTGAAAAATTAGCATAAACCTGAAAATCTCAGAAGACAAACTTACCAGGGACATCAGTCTCTCCTGTACAGCTCTTCACGTACTTCAACACCCACTTCTCATCTCTCTTCGCCACTAACTCCCAACACAGAATACGATCCTCAGCCAAGTACATATTCGCAGTGAAGACATCCGCATCCTGACCATGCAGCGTCTCACCCTTGAAATATTGACTCAGCGGCCCATGACCTGTATGATCATTCTGCAAAGCATGATATCGATACGCACTCAATGCACCGGGCAACACCGTAATATATCCAAACACCGACTCCAACGGCTTATCCAAGATATTCGACATCTTGTACTCGAAATTCTGGGACGCGACCAATGGATTCAAGAGCCCGGTTCCGAATTTGCCTTTCATGGCTTTGATCTCACCACACGCTCCGGCGACGTTTGAATCTGTGTCGAATGCCTTCCATAGATGATAGAGAGAGTTGCTACCAGGTTTCGTACCGACATCAAGAAGGATACAGATGTTTGGTGTAAGGGCTCGGCCGAAAGCGTTGAAGAACCAACGATGCGAATTCAACTTCTTGGCGTTCTGCTCCTTCAAACAGAAGATCATCTGACAGGGCACAATTCCTTTTTCAGCACCTTTGAACTTGAGGTCCGAGTCCAGAGATACCTGGGTTGTGTATTCATAGACATGTGCTTGCACTTCCTTCTGATTGACCAAGTTCTTGGCGATGCCGTCCTGGTAGATGCCCATTGCAGCCAGCGCGTCGAGGGTTCTCGGATGCACTTTTTGTCGTCCATCGGAAACGATGCAGACAACAATCTTCTGCCATCCATGCTCGCCCCAAGTCCGAGACTTTGAGCGAGAGCAGAAATGCGATATGTTCTTCATGACAGCATGCATCGTCCTCGTAAAGTTAATCTCGTTCTCATTGTACATCGTGACGCAAATAAAGAGCTCGGTCTCTCTCGCTGTGCTCCCGATATTCTGGCGCAATTTGTAGCCTTTCGATACAAAGTCATCTGGATCGCAGGTCACGGCCGTATATCGCATGTGCGTGAACTCGATTTCGTCTCTGCGCGGTAAGAAACTGTAGAGAATCGTAGGGATTTTACACTCGAGAATGAGCTCTCCGTTGATCAATCGGACTTCTTTCTTCGACATTTGTGCTTGCCGGGCTCCTCTCCGTTCTTGCTTTCCATCTGGTGCCGGACCATAATGTTCATAGTCCTGTTGAGATTCTTGGTCTTGATCGTCTGTGAGTGTTTGTGCTGACATGTATGAATCTCTAGACTTCAAGCCGTGTCTACCACCAGACTTCAAGGGACTATCAAGGCCAAATACATCATCGCCGTCCCCAATATCACCTTCTAGAGGGATTGAGATTGTAGCGTCGTCTGCGATGAAGGAAGTACGAGAGGAGTTGGCCCCGGCAAACAGAGGCGCAGGAGGCAGTGGCCGTCGCGGACTACCTCCATATCTCGACGAAGGTGTACCAGGTCTCGGGCTGCCATTGATCTCCGGAGGCTCGAATTGTACGTTCGCAGGAGGAGGTCTATTGAACTCGTTCGATCCTCTAGTCTCCCAAGATCTCGTTGGTGAGACTCTGCCACTCGGGGAGTAGGGTAAGTATGAAGGATCTGATGGAGGCATGGTAGGTGCAGTATCAATGATTGATGGAGCGCGTGAATTTGAGGAGATCACCGTTGGTTGATATGATCTGTGGGAGATATATGGACTATTTCTATTCAGTAAGCTTGCTTTCTTCTGCACTTCTGACTCGAGCTTTGAAAGGGGAGATTTGACTGGGATTCGGAGCGATCTTCTGCGCGAGGGACCATCTGGTATTCTGGTCAACAACTGCGAGATGTCGTTGGCCGGAGACTTTTTCTGCAGCTTGCAGGTGGAGATAGATTCCTCTTCTGCCTTGAGAAACGCGAGACGATTCGGTGTAGTCTTCAAATGCGCTGCAAGAGGGCGTCGAACAAGCTTTCTGGTTACGTACGGACGGCTTTCTGGCTCGTCAACTGATGTCAACAAACGGACCTGCGAGGCATTGCTTGGTTGACCTGTGGGTGTAGAGCTATTTTGTTCGCCGTATGATGGGGGCTCGGAGTAAAGGGGAGGTCGTGAGGGTGTGTTTGGGCTGTCCATTGTGTCTGGGAATATTGTCTGAAGGATGCGCTCAAGAATGCGCCAAATGGGTGTTGAAGAATGGGTGTTTATTTCGTGGTCATCGGTCTCGGATTTGAGGTGGGAGAGGTAGTTGGATATTGATTGACTCCAAATGAATGGATTTTGAGGAGCTTATTGTTCCGGTATGAGACAATGATGCGCAATTGACAAAAGTGGTTGATGTCTGAGAGGCTAGTTTGCTTGCGATTGTCTTTTGTGTTTTCTGACATCGGATGGGCCGTTGCCATAACAACCGTCACATGATAAGCCCCTCAGCGGCTCTTGATTTCTTTCAATAACGCCCCACGAAACATGTCAATTCATCACGAGTAAATGTTTCATATTTACGGAGCGGTATGGCAGACCCCTTTTATAGAAAACCCCGAATCTGAAATCTAGTCAACATCTTCAAAGCAAGCACGGCGAAAGTCATCGGCACAAGCACAAGAACTTAGATCAAGGTTAATTCCTCCTCCATTACTAGGCTGTTCTAAATCTTAATGCAAAGCATAAACGTCACGTCACCAGGCTCTTCACATCTTCGACCGAGGTATGTTTGTAAATCCATTTTGTTTGATCGTAATATACACAGAGCCTCTGATCCCCTCGCCCCGTTTCCATTTCTTCCGCAAACCTCGATCCTCCGCGACGAAAATAAACCTCTGATCAGGTCAATGCCGAAAACGCTGGCTAGAGATCCTATACGATGCAGTAGGGTATGGTGGCGTTGACGTGTCAACGCCAAGATGAAGTTGATGACAAGAAAATATGGTGAGTATTGCTCTGATCAGTCGATGCTGGTATTCTTTATAGTACAGCGAGGTGAAAGAAGATCGGTGGCTTGTGATGGGTATCAAAGAGGTGAGAAATATGGACTGGTATATGATCATCGTTTAGTTCCAGCCGAGAGAATTCTCTGCCATCATGGGTGCCGAGATTTGTTGTGTTCGAGCTGAATTTCCCGTCCGTCCACTTCCTCTGCTGTTTCGATCGTTGCCAGGGCTGCTTGTTCGCCCACCAGACATGAAAGCGCCGTTTCCACTCATTAGGGTTGCTGGACTTCCTGAATACCGCATTTCCGGACCGACGACGGAGCTCGACCGACGATGGCTCTGCTTCTTTCTCTTGTATCGTCGTGCGACCAAGAACATAGCCGCACCATAAGCACATGATGCTCCGACAGCCAGCATAGCAATACCAGCCGTTGCACCAGCCGCCTTTGGTGATTGACTCGTCTGCCCATTGGTGTTATCCAGTCCGTTTCCGCTTCCAGCGGCAGCGGAAGTAGCTGCAGAACCACTATCAGTTCCTGTGGCACCCCCTGGCGCAGTAGTACCAGGCATCAATGGAATTGCAGGGTTGATTTTATCCATCAGCTGGGCGATACTCGTATCGTTGTTGTTGTATAGCGTAGAAGTCGGGATGCTCAAGCTAAGCTTCAGTGATTGGACCATGCTACTCGGTATGAAGGCCAGGGCTACGGTCGTTACGCAACCCGTGACAGGCAGTGGGGTCAGTGTGTGAATGACGACCTCATGACTCTGCAAAGCCAGTCCATCCACAATGCCGGGCTGGAGCCATGCAAAGATTTGTGCCGACGACTGCCCATTGCCCACAACAAAGGCGTAGTTCAAGGTGCAGTCGAATCCGACTTGAACCAGCATTGTATCTTCAGGTTGTGTGACGGCGCCATTTGGATTGGTAATGACCTTGGGTAGGAAGGACGGAATACTAGTCGGGGCAGAGCCCGGAGTCTCTCCCGGGGCGAGTGAGCCGGAAGGCTGGGCGATGAGCGATGCTGGGAAGATTTGGGTTGACGTGTCCGTCGTCGTTGGAGTGACGCTGTAAATAGGAGAGCTTGATGGGGTTGCCACGGTGGAATTAAGTGGTGAGACTGGAGTTGTTGTCGTTCCATTCAGCGATACAACTGGCGAAGATGTCGGCAAAGACGGCGGGGTTGCGCTTATCGTAGGTGTTGTAACGATCTCCGACGATGTGGTCGGTGGACTTGGAGGGGTTGCAGTCGTGTTGAACGACAGGGTAGGAGTTATCACAACCGGTGGAGACGTAGGACTCGAGATATCAGTTGGGGAAGGCGTGATAACTGGCGGCGATGTGGGAGTCGGGACCACAACGGGGGTACTTGGAGCGCCTGACGGGGTTGGTATTATTCCACCAGGTTCTGATAAGATGCTCGAAAGAATACCTCCTAGACCTGTGCTGCTAGTCGCGGCGGCAGGGGGTGCGGGAGTCGTAGTTGGAGTCGCGACACCAGTTGAAGCAGGACCAGAGACTCCCGGCGAAGTAGGGTCAGGGGTGGAAACAGGCGGGAGAACGGGAGAGAGAATAGACGATAGGGGATCAGTGCCCACATGGGGGGTGGTTGTTGCTGCAGCAGGAGAGGATGGCGAAGCCGGGTCAGCTGGTGTTACGTCTGGTGAGGGCGTGGGCGTAGGTGTAGGCGTAGGCGTGGGAGTAGGGGTTGGAGTTGGAGTTGGGGTTGGGTTCGTCGGGTCCTGAACGCCTGACAGGATGTTGCTGAGAGGTAAAATTCCGGCTGGGGTCGAAGACTCCGGGGTGGAAGTCGAGCTTGAAGCTGCAGCAGTGGGTGACGATCCTCCGGGTCCAGAGAATGTTACACCAGGCGTAGTCGGTGTGCTTGGATCTGGGCTCGAAGAGCTTGTCGTGGTCCCTCCAGTCAAAATTCCACCTGGCCCAAAAGTAATCCCACTGGCGGAAGGTGTCGAGGAAGACGGATGGTCAACTGTAGCAGCTAGAACACCGTCCGGGGTTGCAACAGTCGGTGGGATAACAACCACGGGAACGGCACCGCTCGAAGCAGCTGAGGAAGCAGAAGTCAATGGGTCCGGCTGACTCCCAAGGATGCCAAAGTTATTCGAACCCGTACCAGGCGAACTTGGAGACGCAACGGGTGTTGGACCACCTATTCCTACAGTTGTCGTCTGAGAGATCACCACCGTCCTTACAGCAGGAGTCGTAGGTGATGACGGATCTAGAAGGCCGGCCAAGATATCGCCCGTTGTCCCTGCACCCCCATCCGACGAAGATGAAAGCCTAGCAAAAATATCCGACAACGACCGCTTCGTTGAAGACGATGAGATGACATCTTGTGGAGTTTCACTTGCAGTGCCTTGTGGAGGAGGCGTTGTAATCGTCGTGTTTTGGAATTCAGTTGAAGGCCGCCTGATTGCCCGCGGAAAGTAAAATCTGGGCCGTTGTTGTTGCTGCTCAGCACTGGTTAATGCAGAAAATACAGCCACAGAGGCAACGAAGAGCGAAGGTGTATGCATCCTGGCAGTTGGTGTATCTAGTACGCGCGTATTTTTTCGAAGGAGACGAGGGAGTTTGGAGGAAAGCAAGATTTGGGATCTAAGGGGAGTCAGTACCGCGAAGGTGAATTGACAACAACGTTGCACCAGCACTGACTGTCAGGGCAAATTGTATTAACGAGTGTACTTGACAAAGATGTCAACGAGCGTGTCTGTTGAGAATTGATGTCAGTATGCGTAATTGAAGGTCGAGTTCGGGCGCGCATGAATGATCAACATGACCCCATCCCCGCGACCGTAAAAGGGAGCCGCGCAGTCTCTCGACGAAAACCAGCGCTCCTCCTCGAGCATGTTTCTTCGGACGAAAAGGTGAGGTGAAGTGTGAACTCACGGGTTCAGATTAATGTATCAGTCGTAAATGCAAAACCGCGGACTCAAAGGAGTGTCGTGACGAAAAATCGTCGGGAGGGATTGGGCCGTCTGGACAACTTCAATTCGTCCGTTCGCGATCTCATGAGCGAGCAACCATTATCTAGAGGCCTCCGGAGGCCGTCGCGTTCGTAGGATTAACAACTCGCAGAGAGGCGTGCAAGCAAGCTGCACGTCTGTATTCGTTGCGGTCCTGCAAGCGGAGGGAGGGAAGGAGAGGTGAGGTGAGGTGAGGAGGAAGGGAGGGAGGTGGAGTGGAGTGGAGAGGGCGAAGTGAGGTGGTGGTGGTGGTGGTGGTGAGGGTGGTGAGATGAAGGCGCTGCTTGGTGCGGTGCTGGCCTTGCTGGGTGGGTGGATTGGGGCAGCGTGTTTGGTTGAGTGGGCGAGCGAGGGAGCAGGGCGGGCCAGGAACTGACTGGGGCCGCACTGCTAGCAATAATTTGTCCTGGCAAGCGCAATGTGACTGCTGCAGGCCACGGTCTTGGGGCCCTTGGGGGGGAGGGGAGGGGAGGAGGGAAGCGACCAAGGCGGAGCAGTAACCTTAGCAGTGTAGCACCACGAGTCCACGACGGTCCAAACGGAGCAGACAAATACGGGGACGAATACGGCAACGGGTCAAAGACTCCAAGGGCACACAGATCGCACCAGCGGCGTTACGGCAGGCTCGTAAAATGCACAGTACGGTTACAGGCGCGCTACACGACTGGCAGCTGCGTGCATTCTGCAGGCGCTGGAAGAGGACAGTCGATATGATGGTGGTGGTACAACAGTACGGGCACAATTCAGAGGCCAAATGGCCAAATGACAAGAGCAGTTTGGCTTGGACGAGCTGCTGTTGGCCACTCACGGCGCGCGACCCTCCTATAATCCCTTGCAAGTTGCATCCCTCGGGCAATTTACAGCCGCGGCTCTCACAGGCTCTGTGGTTTAACCTCCTTCCTCCGCCTTGGTTTTGGTTTTGCAGCAGCGCTCTGGCTCCCTGGCTCCCTGGCTCCCTGGCCTCCTGCCCTGCCCTGCTTTCCGGACCAGCCTACCGCATTGACGGCCTCGGAGGGGGAGCCCTGCCAGCGGCGGCTCCCCTGCCGCCAACCCCCGCCTTCTTGACGAGCCAAGCCAATCAGCGCCACAGAACTGCACCGGCGCGTTTTGGGAGTGCGCTGGTGGTCGATAAAGTGGCCCTTAATTTCCGGCAGCCTGCTCGCTTCGCCCCCTTCCCTCACGCACGGAATAAACGACTCGCCGTTTTACTATGCAGCTTCATCTGCCCTTTGGCTTTCGGGAGTTGAACAAGTGATAACTTACAAGATGCGTCAAAGTGCCTGTGCTGAGTAAAGGCAAGCCCATCCCAAATCCTTCCTTCGAGAAAACGATGGTGCCTGCGGATGACCCTCTGCTTTCTTATTCGGGAAGGAGCTGAAAATGCACTCTGGCCGCGTACGTCGTTCTTAATCTGGACGAAGTTATGCAACCAATTATGCCGGCGGGCGGCCGCCTGAATATTGAATATCATTTGATTACAGTACTGTATTGACAGGCCACCAGCCACAGCACAAGAAGTGACAGATAGGATTGCTCACCTCGCGCAGGCTCACCGTCTGCGTAATGGTGTCGTCGGCGCCTCGTGATATGGTGCCAGCACATCCCTCATGTCATGTCTCGATCCACCCTTTGCACCCTCAGAAGGAGGCGAAGGTGGGATATTGCGACGCCCCGTATGTAAATGTCTTGATGCCTGGATGCCTGGATGCCCGGATGCCCTGCATCGAGAGATCGGACGCCTGCACCTTGAAAATTCGAGGCTCTTGCAGCAGACCTGTTCCTGACCGGAAGTCCCCACGGATCCAGCGAATGATCGGAGCCAAGACGGCCATTGGCAGCTAGCTCGCCCCACTCATGGCCCCTCCAGCGAACCGCTCTCCAAAGCGTCTCGCCAGCCGAACAAGGCCCGCGATGCCGATGCAACTCTATTTAAATAGCTTCTTACTGTAAATTCACTAGAGTAAAGTTCTCACTCAAAACGGACGACACCAGCCCGGGAACTTAGACACCGTTGCTGGAATCGGAAGCTCTCATCTGTGCACATCCTCTTGGCTCGCGTAATCCGCTCTTTTCGGCCTCTCGAATTCTCAAAAAAGGTCAAACCTTTGATTGGACTTCGCCACTCTGGTGCGTACTGCGACGCTGACCGCAACGCTAGGCGGGGAGCCTTGCAAGGCCAGCAGGCCCCGGTTTTCTAGTCCAGATCTTGGCCAGATCAGCATCTGGTACCTGGCGGTTGTCAGAAGGCCGAAGGGCCCAGACCGAGCGCTACCAGGGACCCAGGAGATTTGAAGATGTTGATCGCAACCAACGACAGAAAACCGACAGCGTTGAAATAATAATTCAGCAGATCACGGCTATCGAGGCCGGCGATTGGCGACCAGTGCCGACCACCCATCAAAACATGCTTAAAATTTCCCAATTCCAAGGGCCGTTGTAGATTTAATCTACTCGCTGGCGATCACTTGCCCCCCAAATTAACACCCAATTCACCGAAATCACCAAATAGGCGGCGCTTTGCCATGACAGCTTCAACGGTCATCAGCGTCTGTGGTAGAGGACCCAACACATCGCCTCATGGAAATCGAACCACGGGCTTCTGTACACGAGACTAGCCCTAGATTGAAGCTTGTCGCGGTACTGCGGTTATCGTGACCCTTCGCGATGGGTTCACAACGCCGCGTTCATCCACATGAAAAGATCCTGTAACAGCCCTGTCGTCATCCATTTGCCGTCCCACCCTCCATCACCAAATGCCTCACTGACGTCTTCGCCCTTTCCACCCTCCGGTTTCAAAATGGCCTCACTCACACTGCCCCACTCACCCTAGCAACATCTCAGCTTCCAACGTCGGCAAACTCGAAACCCACGATTCTGCGCCGACCTTCCTTCTCGAAGCTTTACAAGCTGCAAGGAAGCAAACACGAGCAAGCTGCCGAATTCCGAAGTCCCTGAACCTGAACGAACTCTCCCGTCGCGTTTCAACCCCGACTCCGAAACCCCTTTGATCCTACTGCCGCATCCCCCTCCTCCCCTCCCTCTCCAGGCTCTCATCCCATCCTTCCGGTTTTTTGACTTTGTGCCAAGGGAATCATTCATTACTATCACAGAACTATCACTACCCATCCCATGATGCTTCCCGTCCATAAAACGCAAATCGTTCGAGGCTTGGCATGAATGAATTTTGACTTTAATTATGAAGCTCCAAGCATTCCTCCTCCATGGCCATCCAACGAGATCTGGTCTTGTCTAAGCTGGGAACGGAACGGAACGCGACCTTAACGCGCGCCGCATGAAATGGTCATTAGAAACCCCATCTCCACCACCTTCCAGCTTGTAAGAAAGAAAAAAATCATCTCGGTCAAATTTTAAAGGATGTAAGATGAAATTTTTTGTTTGCTTGAGCGCGGGATCCTTGCCAAGGCGCGGGGTGATTGATTGGAGTGGTGTTGAAACATGGTCGACCCCTTTAATTCTGGATCACGTGATTCACACTAGTGTAATTGCCTCTTTCAATCCCGAATCCCGATCTTTCCAATTATTTCCCATCATGCAGTCTTTCTTGAGACGCGACACGTGATCAACATATGATTTGAACTTGGCTGCTTGCTTGCTTGCTTGCCTCGAGCCTCGATGGCCTCCTAACTGCAAAACTGAACCGGGACATTCGATCTCGTCTAGGCAAAAAATCACATGACGCGGAAGAAGCGGATGCGTGGATCCCTAATCTTGGAGTTATGCATGCACACACAGCACAGATCTCCATGCATGGCGAATGCACAACCTCCTTTTCCATCCCCAGCCTCCCCAGCACAAGAAAGAGCGAAAGAGAAACATCGATAGAATAGGGCTGCAAAGACAGTAATAATCGTTCTGTTGCACATCGGGAACTGTCACTGGGCCTGCGTTTCTGGCCCTCCAGTGACATGTTTCGCGGCACATTGCATTGCATTGCAGCGCGAGCCTGGCGAGTAGATATGTCACTTCCGGGCCCTCATTGCATTGCTGGCCCCTTCTGCGAATCCTCAGCCCCCCCTCGCTTCAGCCCTTGCGCTTTGCGAGGAAGAGGCTGAATTGCGAGGCGAGGGAGGTGGGTAGGTAGGTATTTTGGATAAAAGGATCGATGTACCTTGTACCCTTGGGGTTTGTTGTTCGTGATGAAAGCAATTTCGTTTTTATCAGGGAGTTGCGATGGGGGTGCGGACGATTTGATAACGCTACTCGATTGATTGATTGATTGATTGATTTGCGAGCGGCGTACAGCAAATCCATCTTCATCACTCTCTTGGCTGAGAGACAAGCTAACTCCAGATCTCGGCTCCTCTCATCCAAGTTGAATGTCCCGGAGTTCACAGTACATGCAACCAACGATCCCAAAGCTTTGAGAATCAAATGCACTTTTGCCAGGTTAAAGAGGTTCTCAGTCTCTAAGATCTTACTTACGAAGTGTCCACTAGTTTTCGGTAATCTTACATAGGACTCCTGCGAAGGTTCAGAAGTTCAGATTCGCTCGAGTCTGTTTGGCTACTGCATGCACCTCAATGTTCGGTGTGGATATGGATGGTATAATCATTTCATGTCTCGGCCGTGAGTCTATTAAAAGCAAGCCAAGTCAAGAATTCTTTCAAACCAAGGCGAAAAAGAAACAAAGGACAAAGACAAAGGCACTGGCACTGGCACTGGCACCCAATTGAAACCTCCTCCCGATCTTTTTTACAGGAGTTGCTCTGTCAGGATATCCATTCTTTACTCCTCATCTTGTTAATAATGGGATGCGAGGTTTGGTAAGGCAAAGAACCGGTTTCTGAAGAGACTCGGATGAAAGTTGCAGCTGCTGTCAGATATATATATTTCGTTGTCAAATAATCGGGGAAGGAAGGAAACTGGCTTGCAAGTTGCATACCCGAGGGATCCGTTCCCAAAGGAATTCATAGACAGTCTTTTAATTGTCAGAAAGACGCCGTCCGGGATGCTCTTCATTGGAATCCTGCAGCAGAAAGTAGAGTGTCATGTTCGAGCCTTCCAAGTCAGATCTTAAGGGAACTTATATCTCCCTAGCAACAGTGACCAAGCTGCGCAGTATTGCTTTCGCAGCTTCCGAACTTGATCGAAATTGAAGTGGATTCGATCCGCGAAAGCTGGAGGTCAAGCTACGTCGCTGCCTCGCTTCCCTCGAGCCAACATTCCAGGTCCAAGTATAAACCCTCGCATCCGCTGATTCATTCCATTTCGGAAAGCTAAGGCAGAATCTCAGCAACCACCTCGATTACTATCGGCAAGCATTTCTTTTCTTCAAGTATGCAGGCTATTTTCCAAAGACATTGGATTAAGCATTGTTCACTTCTTCCTTTAGGCCTTAAACTGAGTAGATATTGTCTTGGTCCCCGCTTATGAGACACATTTCTGTGGAATCTTGGATGAAAGTCGCTGTCGTCGTCTCGTCTGATGTCACGATTCGTCTGTTATTAACTGCGTTTTACCTACTACAAATGTTCATCACGTTAGAAAGAGAGACTACTCTGTCTCACATAAATGGGGACTTTCAACCCAATAAATGGAGCCACAGGTGTGGCTATATACCAAGTCTTGGCACACATTCCATTATCTCGAGTATATCAATGCCAACGTCCAGATCTAGGCCATGCGTCTCTCCTTCAGATCTTCGGCTGCTTTTATATTTCAAGAAAGAGATATGAAGTGAATCCGAGGGTCCGAGTACACGGAAGGAACCACTATCCCTCTTTCTTTCACGCAATCATCTCCACCCCTTTCACATCGCCACGTGCATCGCCCCCTCCACCTTCCTCGTTAGAAGCCTTTCCGAGGGTGGCGCCAGGAGGCTCGGCCATTCATACAATAGCCCCAAGCCCAAGACATGAAAGAGTGGCCTTCCACCACTTTCTTACAAGCGAACGAGAGCAGACTGGAAGTAATTGGGAGAATTCAAGATTCGGGTATCTAACATGGTCTGCTATTTATCCACTCTTTCTTGAATATAAACTGGTAAAGCATTGTCTTGCTTTAACTATCTCCTAGAACGAATTTCAGGGACAGTTGAGATGGAAGTCGCTGTCATCGTCTCGTCCGCCGTCAATATACTGCGCGCTGTCACTGGCGATGAAAACTAGACGGAGTATAATCGCCTCATAGTTCAAAGAGAACATTCTTACATACAAATCATTGCAATACCACCCGTAGTAGAGGATGCGGGTCGAGCGGTTGCTCCATAATAAAGGCACCACACCTGGCTTTCTCAGCTCAGGCTCAGGAGGCATCTTTTCATACTGCCGTTCAAGCATAGCGTTGCAGCGGCTTATATATCCTTCACTCTTGCTCGCAAGTCAAGTGGATTAGCAAGGCCTGGTCCTCAAGCAAGCTCCTTTTTGTCTCCAAGGCTAACCCAACCCTCTTCCGCAGTTGGAAGAGAACGTTCCGCCTTCGAGACCTGCTAGTCTTCCAAAACACATGTGAAGAAATGCTGCTCTCCAAGTAAAGAGTTCAATTCAAAGGCTTCCAAGTATAAAACCTGGTGTCTGCAAAGTTTGGGAAGGCAAAGACATCGACAGCAGGTCTCTCCAAGGATATCCCTCCTTTTCTTATCCACACAAGAAGTACATTCTCTTTACCCAGCATTGTGTATGATATGTGAATCCCTCATTTTCAGGAGGGTCTCACACATAAGACCCTTACCTTTGGAACCAGACGAGAGTCATTGTCATCGTCTCGCCCGCCGTCATGGGCCAGTCCGGTGCCAGCGTCTCATTCGCCGTCATTGTTTCGTCTCAAGATCAAGAAGACACAAAGAAACCCGCAACTCCCTATCCTCTTGCATAACAAACTCGGTGCCTCAATGTGCCACCAAGATGTGGTATTTTCAGGGGCCAAGGCAGCTAATGGTGAGGGAGGCAATTTCGAGAGCACCAATGAGAGAACCTGTGATGAGTTCCTTGATTAGTATGAGAGCACTATATACCTGACATATTCCCTCGAGTCGTTGTTTTTTTTCGAGGAACCGTCACCAAACGACGACGAATCGATTTTCATAGCAGCGGACACGTGAAGCAGCTTTCCTGATTCGGAAGTTTTAGATTGAGTAGTTTATCTAGCCTGCAGCTCTGCACTTCTTCGTTTATTTATACACAACCACCTGGTGCCCTCGCGTTTCTAGGCAAGGAACTCACTCTGGCAAAATGCCTCCAAACATTACCTCTCCCACGATGTTTCCTAGGCACTGCAGCTTCACGACCATGGTATCAGGGGTCGAGAGAGATACAACATACAAGTCTCCACAAAGTAGTGGAGTGGACAATTGAGAAGACGAGTCGAGCACTGTCAAGTCGTTTGTTGTTGCCAACTTGCTCCCCGCTTAACCGGATGAAGTCCATTTGCACCACCTCACCGACTGCCAGATAAGCTTCACCACACCGATACAACATTGTTAAAGACGATGCCATGGCCTTCGCTTTTGATATTTTCTTTGTTAATTTGGCTTTCCTGCGCCTTTGGCTTCTTCTTATATTGTGCCCCGACGGAGGGCGTTCCACATAAGTTCCAATGTACATGTGTTCAGAGAAGAAGTATAAGGGGCCGATAAAGGGAATATCTATTCACAATTCGAACTGTCAATGAAGATCAGTCCACAGCACTGCCAACAAGCAGCCTCGTGTATATAATCTGTTCGCCGAACGAATGAGAGGGAGTGCTGTTAAGTGGCAGCTTGTTGTCAAGTTCTCGAGGTGCAGTGAAATTTCTAAGGAGACCTGGTCTGAAGAGCATGGTTAGCAGCAGTCCGCGCTTCAACCAAATGCTCGAGCATTGACTTCCGACGGCGACGCGAGGTAGATTCAACGACCGCCACCCTTGACCATGTGCCAGCTGTTCTTTCCGTCCGTCCATCTTGTCGAGGTGCTCTTCATCTTTGGTTCGTCTTTTTATAGTCCTTCTCTGGGAATGCCGGCGGGTATTCTTTCTTGGAACCAAAATGCTGGAGATTCCCAATGCTGAGCTCCAATCCACATGAGGAAATTAACTTAACGGCCATGGCAGCCTCATCTATATAACCCGTCCCCTGAGCAGATTGGGAGAATCTCCACTTTATGTGTGCGCAGGAGACTGCTGCATGGTGCGGTGCCAACTTCTGAATACTTGTGGTGTCGGATTCCATTCCCTCAGGCACGGCCAGGAAAGCTCACCTTTTTGCCGTATCCTACTTTCGTAATCGACAATAATAACACTCACAGAAGCGTTAGCTAAAAATATTGCTGTCAACTTCATCCTTGTTGTCCGGCCCTGAACTTCGAGACCAGGTGATCTTGGCAATGTGTAGTTAGAATCCCAACCGAGGACTTAAGTGTTTTATGCTTCGGACTTACCCACAAGTCACTTGTACATATACTTTTATGACCTCTTGTTCTTCCCGTATTAGGTTCATTAATATGGTGGCTCTTCGGGTATCTCCATTCGTTATTCGAAGGAATAATGCCTTCATCTTAGGAACGAGATAGCTATTTTGACCCTTTTTATGTTTTTGATTCTCTGCCGTTCCTGTACCGTCCATTTTTGCTGGCGAGGGGCGTGCATACCTCTGAGGATTCCAAAAAGGAAGAGGTGCGACTCGGAGATGTGCATCATTGTGGTATCTGCTTCCACGAGTTCAAAACGAGGGAACGGTCATGGGATCAATTAGCTGTGGAAATGGAGGTATTTATGACTAGAATTAGTCTATTTGCACCAAGCGGCAGTCTCCAGAGCACGATGGACTGACTACTGAAGGATCGACGTCGGCTCCTCATTTTCAAGCTCTAGATGGAGGTTGAAGACTTCCCGTTCTAGGATCTCAGATCGCAATATACAAAACTGTTCTGTGACGATATGGACATAAGTTGAGAAGCATTAGTTGAATGAATTACTGTCAAAGTTCGTCTCTCGCAAGATCTGACAGAGTTGCCATCGCGGATTGGAACACCAGACTTGGCCTATCAGCCGTCTTTAGAATTACACAAGTGTGCGGCAGCTCCCGGTTCCGCCTCCGCAACAGCCGCACGACACCCTTGCTGACGATTGTGCATCTTCACTCTTGATATAATGTGAAGTGCGTTTGTTCTTAGCCTGAAGCTTCTGCTGCTTCCACGTTCCCGTCCACGTCTCCTCCTCCTTATACACTGCATCGTTGGAAGAACTCATTAACTTCTCTTCTCAATACCAGATATCTCGAGAAATATAAACTGATTCACCTGCTCATGTTTTGAAGAGTGAGGGAAAACCCCCACCTATCCTGGTATCTTTGTAAGCACGAAAGTATATATTCATCGCCCCTATGCAAGCCCAGCAACTGCATGGTATGACAAAAATCTGGGAAGCTACTCCAATTGCTTTTCTCTTGTGGAGTCTGCTTCCATGTCGTCAAGATAGAGCAGGACGTCTCGCACCGTACATATCACTAGATTGCTCACAGCTGGGTAATGCACGCTCGAGAGTCATTTGGGATAACATGCTGTCATCTGCGTCCTTGTTGTCAAGTCCTCTTTCTCGAGTCCGGACGAAGCTGAAGAGCAGACTTATTAGACACCGAAAAAACCTCCATAGCCTGCAAAAGTCAAAACTAAAATATTGCCGCTCCTCGCGGTTAGAAAGTCCTTCCTCATGAGACTCTAGTCCTTTCCTTCTCTGGCTTCTTCGGCTTCTTCGCCAACGGATACTCGAGTCGGTACTTCTTCAATTATAAGGTGTTGAGGCATGTCTGAGCGGTTGCTCTGATGATTGGCACAGAATACAAGTCAGGATCACATCGAAAATGGCTTCTTTCAATTCCCAATTTTTGCTTGACTCTCTATATAGAGCCCGTGAATTCTCGATTTTCAATGAAAAATAAGCGCGGAGCACCTTCAGTCAAATTGATTCCATTTCTGAGTCTGGAAAGCTCGGTTGCATCCTGAAGCTAGATGGGCGTCTGTCGAGTGGGGAGGGTCACGGGTGAGGTGTTTGCGACATGGAATCATGAGTAGAATATCAGCCTTGACTGGCCGTTAGAATTAACTGTGTTGCTGTCAAGGAAGCTTTATTGTTACGATCAGAATTCGAGCCAGAACTCTGAGCCAGTCTTTCAGTTCACTCCTCTGACCGATACGAGCCGAAATTGGTAAGCGGACGAGATATAACAATGAAACCTCGGACGGATATCAGAGGATTTGTCCCAAACATCAATAAAGATCATGCATTTGAAAGCCAATGGAGCAGGTGTTCTACAGTTGGGAGTTTTAGAATCTCGGAAAGCAGAGTTTTGCTTGAATGAAGCTTTTCAAGAAACCAGCGCACTGATTCTGTAGAGAGGCATCTTGACCGAGTGTCAACGGCATAAAGAGACACAACCGAGCCAAGGCGGCTTATATGTTTTCGATCAAAGTTTTAAATCAAGGATGTATTTCGTTACCAAGTCCATATGATTCAGCTAAGTTGTATCGAGTCATGTCGTCATTGTTTGTTTAGAAAGCTTGCCCCACTTTACTACTCTACTTATACTTATCTTGATTGTGCTTCTGTTGAAGCAAATCATACGTAGATTCACTCCACCAGTAGTAAACACTAATAGGTTAGAAATAATCCTCAATCAGTTTATACTTGCATTCAAAATAACTCTTTGGCAATGGGTTAGTTTCGAAGGAAAAAGGATATGACTTCCAGGATGTTTTCGAACTAAAGTTCTTTGTCCTTCTAATCAAGAAAATCAAGGAGAATGACTCGCCCGCCCCGAAGCGAACATCCCCAAGCCGGCAAAGTGTATACAAGCATCCATTTCCCTTAAGCTTTTTATCCAGCTGCGAATCAATCGCGGCACGGTATTGCAGCAATGCAGTGGGGGATCTCCATAAGTTACTTTTTCTTGGACGTTCCAGATGACGTTTTACTGAAATAGCACACCACATTATCTACGTGGTGGTGGTGAAGGAAAAGGGCTACCTTCTTCTTCGCGGACAAGTTGCGACGTTAGTAACAAAAAATTCCGACGCCGACAACAAATCAGACGGTGCGAGTGAGTAGACGAAACGTTTAGACATTGCCTTTCAAAGATGCTTGGCAACAATTCATCCACCTCACCCAACATCCAGATATTCAGTCTACATTTTGAGGAGATCGATGCTCTGTTATGATCCTAAACATTTCCATGTAAACTCGAAACTTGACATTATAGCAACTTTGCTTCTGGCCCGCAATTGCCTCTCGCTTAATTGACCCCGCCCCCTATTCGCTTAAAACGGTCAAACGTGGGACTAATCCGAAGGCAGCATCCACTCCACTCTTCCGACCGTTGCATTTATAATGCATGACGGTGTTGCGCCAATTGTGCATGATGCAATGCCAGATACTTGAGGATACAGTAGAGGAAGATCCCAAATCGTCTTGCTTAAAAATATTATCGCCAGACTATTCAACCTCCATATACGTTTCTCCAAACAAAGTTGTTTCAAACATGGCTCCCACTACAGCCAAAGCCCTCGTCACCCGTGTTGACGGTGACAAGTCCACCATGGGCATAAAAAATATGCCAGTTCCGAAAATTGAACCGCATCAGCTGCTGGTTCGCGTCGGTAGCGTTGCACAGAACCCAACAGATGGCAAGAACGTCCCCTGGGAGCAAGCTTCTTGATTATTTGACATAATATGCAGTCCAAAGCCTTGATGGAAGTGCTTTCGGCAACGGAGCTGTCCTAGGCTGCGACTTCGCTGGTACCGTGGAGAAATTAGGAGATAGAGTCACCACCGTCAAGGTGGGCGACCGTATTGCGGGGTTGATTTGGGGAGGTGAGGTTCCAGGGCTGGGAGCTTACAGCCAATACACGATCGCCGACGAGAAGATCTGCTTTAAGGTTCCCGAGAATATATCCTCCGCCGGTGCAGCTACTGTTCCTTTGGCAGCAGGAACAGCGTGGCTTGCTCTCTATTCAGAAACCTGCTTGAATATATCGAGGACCGGGAAGAATGCGACCCCAATTCTAGTATGGGGAGGAAGCTGTAAGCCCCAAATCCCCGAGACTCTCGTATTTGCCCGAATCTCACCATTTCCCAGCAAGCGTAGGCAACTATACCATCCAATTAGCTCGCATCTACTCGATTCCCGTCGTTACAGTTTGTAGCCCAAAGAACTTCGATCTCTGTAAGAGATTGGGCGCAACGCATGTATTTGACTACCGCGACGCCGATGTCATTGCAAAGATCAAATCTGCTACTCCCAATATCCAGCATGTATTTGACACTATCGGCGACGAGATATCGTCAGTTACTGCTTCTCAAGCTGTCTCTGAGAAAGGTGGTGTTCTGTGTACTGTAAGACCTGGCAAGCTATTTACAGAGAGAGTAGACTCAAATGTCAATGTGACGGATGTGTTGGTTTGGACAGTCTTCTTGAAAGACCACCAGTACAAGGAGTTCAAGTGGCCCGTAAGTCCCAGACGTTTTGCTTCAATATTAGATATCTTCGCTGACAAAATCACAGGCTTCGTCCGGAGACCATGCACTTGGAATTGAGCTGTTTGAGAATATTTCTGGCTGGCTTAAAGATGGAACATTGCAGGCAAATACCCCGAAAGTACTAGCAGGTGGGCTTTCAGCTATACCGGAAGGATTCCAGATGCATAGAGATGGCAAAATATCTGGTTTCAAGCTTGTGTATGAGCTGTAGATCATAGATAGCTACCCAAATCTTTTTATAATTTAAATATACTGAGATTTTTATCAGTGTTCTAATTGGAGATGGATATCGACTTCTCGCTGAAGTACATGCAGGTCACCTGACTACAGCCGGTGAGACCAGTACCTTAATCTTGAGTGTATCAAAATTTGGGAGATTGAGATGGGTGAAAACAAACTGTACGACGCTCCAGGAAGAAATAGATAAACAGTGCTGGAGGATACCTCAGCGACCGTTACGAACCAAAGTAGGCTGGATGGACCTTAAACCGAGTCTTCCAAATACACCATAGCTCAGGAGATCTTCAAACGAAGTGCAGAAGTAATTGCTAATAAACTACGTCGATGCGTTGCTTAGCGGGCTCAGCAAAAGGGGATTTGTCAGATCATGAAGACCTTGCACAAGGGAGACCAGCTAAATCCCGTGCCCACAAATCCGCTGTCGCCGCTGTTTCTGAACTCCCACACGCACACCTAACACCGTTCATTTTAATGCTCTGTTCCCTGATTACTGTTTCATTGTAGTATATATTTTCTTCTCGCATTCCAAATTACCTTCATCAAAATCAACTCAGGATGCCATCTGATAAACCCACCGTCGGTGTCGCTGGAGCGAATGGGAAATTAGGAATACATGTCATCAATGCTCTCATCTCCGAAAGCTTCAGGCCCAATTTTGGGAGCGTGGTCGCTCTTGTCCGTGAATCTGCACCTCAGTATACCAGAGACATATGGGAAAGGCAAGGCGTGACAGTGAGGATTTACAATGAAAAGAACATGACCGAGAGCTTGGCTGGGATTGATATCCTCATCAATGCGTACGTACGAACTTCAGCCTCCTGTAGAAGTCACTAAGAATAGATTCTGTAGCCTCAGCTCAAAAGGTCACCTCTATAAGGATGCAATTGCAGAGGCCCTTCCGTTGACGAAAGTTTGCCTATATTTTCCTTCCGAATTTGGAGTGGACCATGTCGTCCATGAGTTCAACCAAGTATTTTGGGATGCCAAGAAAAGACATTACGACGATGTACAAAAGATTGATTCCATAAGGGTCAGTCGGGTCTACGTTGGCCTCTTCACTGAGGATTCCATCGGCTCGTGGTTTGGCTTCAATACCAAAACTGGGGTGTACGAGTGCGTTGGATCTCCGGATGCAAAAATCTCGTTCACCAGCAGAGAAGATTCGGGGACGGCAATGGCAGCACTCGCATCGTTGCCATTATCTGATGTTCCTGAGGAAGTGCACATTGCAGGCGACACTCGATCTTTCAACGAGATTGCCAAAATAATGGAGGATTCGGGAGCCGGCCCAATTACTATTCAGCAACTGAATTTGGAAGAGTTCAAGGACAAATTGATGAAGGAGCTAGTAGCATCGCCGGCTCCCTATCTAAGATTTCTCGTTGGGGAGGGGAAGATTGATCATCGTAAGGGACGATTAGGGTGTGATAATGATCTTGTCAACAAGGATGAGACCAATTGGAAGTGGACAACTCTGACTGATCTGGCGGAGAGGACTGGGGGAAAGCCGAATGCCTAGATTGGTGTCAAACATGAGGCTAAGTGTAGGTATTGAGTTCTTGCTGAATGGGGGACCGAAGTCATTCCATACATCACGTGATATTGTAGTTTAGGTTCACGTATAATGCGCAGGAGGTCCCTTACCTCGAATACCTCTAACTTACGATATTTGTTTCTTGGCAATGGTACCGAGATATCTTGCTTTCCTAGTATCCTTGTCTGAACATGAAATCCCGCGTCATATGACTCGGTACTTCTGATATTGCCGATATGTGCCAATTCATTCAGTCGAGGTGGCGCTACTTTTCAGCCTTGGAGTGCTCATTAGAAGCCCCTCATTGTTGACTAACGACTGGTTTACTACCCTACTAAGCCATCAACTCCATCATTCCAAACTCAATTCATCCCAACTTCCTCCCTTCTCGATATGGCTCTGCACAAAGTTCACGTGACAAGCCTTGCTCATGTCCATTACCAACACCCTGATTTGGGAAATGCTTTAACATTCTTTGAAGATTTTGGTTTGGTTGATATCGCCGAGTCTCGAACATCGACCCAGGCATTTCTGCGAGGCGTTGGTGCTCAACCTTATATCTATATCGCTGAGCAGTCACCAGATCAGAACCGACACTTCATTGGAGCTTACTGGAACGCTTCGAGTTTTGAGGAGATGCAGAAAGCAGCATCACTTCCAGGTGCTTCAGCGATAGAAGATAATAAGGGTCCCGGAGGTGGCAAAGTGGTGAGAGTAAATGACCCACACGGCTTCGTTGTTGGTTTCCTACATGGCCAAACCCTGCGAACTCTTGAAATCAAAGCGCTTCAGCTTGAAACGTCGCCAAGCGATCCTCATTTCAATACTGTTATTGAAAAGTCCCGAAAAGGTCCCACCCGCAGATTCAAACAGGGTCCGAGTCCAGTTCACAAACTTGGGCACTACGGAATCAGGGTCCCCAAGGCGATGTACAAAGAGACCATGAACTGGTATATGTCTGTTCTTAATTTGAAGCCAACGGATTCTATTTTCGATCCAAAGACAGGCGAGGAAATCACATGTTTCACTCACATTGATCTTGGCCCTGAATATACGGATCATCATGTTAGTAATATAAATTGCAAGCTCTCTCTCGCTTTTTCGCTACTGCTAACACGATTTACTGACGGCATGTAATATTTCTAGGCATTCTTTGCGGGTTCGTCCGAGACTGCGACCCAGGCATATCCTCATCATTGCAGCTTTGAGGTCAATGATATCGACACGCAGACGCTGGGTCATGATTGGCTGAGGAAAAAGGGGTGGACAAACTGCTGGGGCGTCGGACGACATGTCCTTGGTAGCCAGATTTTCGATTACTGGTAGATTATCCATCTATTTCCTCCCCCCCTTTTTTTACATACCACAAACTTCTGATGTTGATATTGGTGCATCCGAAGCTAACTCGCTGTCGAAAATAAAAGGTTCGATGCCTCTGGAAACGTCGTGGAACATTACTCTGATGGCGATCTGGTTAACGAGAATTCGCCATTCCATAAAGAGCCTGCCGGACCGAATTCGTTGCACATATGGGGACCGAACATCCCTCTTGCTTTCTTGTCGGGAAGGTTGGAGGATGTAGGGAAATTGGCAAGGGCGCCTCCGGATGTGGTTTCTGCAAAGCCGGCTGTGTTTGGAGATAAGCCAGTGGCTGTGGTATGATTTGTGACTGGTCGAATCTCGACACGGGTCTGTTTTGCAGTGTTGAAATCTGTCTCATCAACCTGTGAGAGGCTGGCTCGCTTAGCCTATCTAAATATAACACTTCAAAATATCATACCTTTCTCAAAATTGATATTTGACATATTTAGAATTTTTCAACCAACTAAAACCTTCTCATTCTATGTAGTAAGTTTATTTATGATTGATATAAGTCGTGGCTACGATATATTGAAGTGTTTGGGTTACAAATCACAGCATGTCAACAAGCGAGGCGTCCGGGCTGCTGGCTGAGATATTATTACGTATCCGTTCCGCTGCGGCCAGGGACGACTTTCGCGAAAAGTCAAGAACATCACAAAGCCTCACATTGCTAATCCATTTCACCCGGCTAAATACTTATAGGAATTAAAGAAAACTTTATTTAATTATCTCAAAAAGGGTGCTTTAGGAATCCTAAAGAGAAATTAAGTTTTATTATTTTTCGTGGTAAATTATTTCAAATTAAACTGCTGGGAAAATTCGCTTTCCGAAAGTCGTCCCTGGCCGCAGCGGAACGGATAAACTTTCAATTTGCGGAGAGAAAGTTAGTTAATGATCTACACGACATTGAGAAAAAAATTGGAAAATATTATAGCTTGTAAGGTGTGTTTTTTGTGAAGCCTTCTAGACATAGGTATATATCTACTCAGGTTGATCACCATAAGCCTGCTGCCACACCTTCAATGCGTCCTCCAACATCCATCTCTGGTTCTCATTTGCATATTCGATCTGCTTCCGAAATATGACCTTGTCGATGCTGAGTTCTGCGATCTTGCCAGTAAGCGTATGATCGTCGAGGAACATGTCGTATGCCCTCAGGGCGGTACTCATGTGGGTTATCTGTTCCTTTGGAAAGATCTCGCGGATCTTTGGTGGGCAAAGAGAAGTCATGATGAATGCAGGGCAGATAACGTTGACGGTAATATTCTCATTTCGCAGGAATGGAGGGCCAATACATCTGCCCAGAGCAACACATGCTTGTTTCGCCATGTGATATTGAGGATTGATTGGAGATGCGCTAGAATTGGTTTTGTGAGAATGCAGACCACATACTGGAGAGTATTCAAACGTACTAGAGACCAGCTACCGACGAGGTAATCACAATCTTCCCTCCCCGCGTTGGGTTTCTCCTTGCATAGTGCTTGTAAATCCAGCAACCTTGAATCACAGCAGTCAAGTCCACATCCATCGTCATCAAGTTCAGCGGCTTGGGATCCCCATTCTCATCCAAGTCCTCAACAGACGTGTGCATATCTTGCCGGTCATCGACACCGGCGTTCGCTGCGAAAAAGTCCAATCTGTTGCCTCCCCAGGTAGACGCATGCTTGAACATCGCTATTTGGTCTGCAAACACTGTCACATCTGCTCGAATGAAAGATGCATTGGACCCCAGCTCTTTCTCGAGTTCGCGCCCAGCTCCCTCGTTTATGTCGGCCATCACGACTTTCCATCCTTTGCTAAGAAGGTGTTTCGTAGTAGCAAGGCCAATCCCAGATGCTCCACCAGTGATGAGTGCTACCTGTGTTGACATATTGAAAACGAAATTTGAGACTGCCGAAAATGACTATCTCGGACGCCCAGCTTTATTATCTTTCGGGGGGCTAAGGAAATTAACAAATGGACTGAACGGGGTCTGGAGTTATCCGTGGTTTCTCGCCCACGAAACTTCAGCGGCAGACAGTACTAAGGTTGGCTAAGAGCTACAGCTCTGAACTCATGCCGGGGAAGCTTCGTTGCCAACCACCTTGCTAGAATTGAAAGGAAGACTTCCGAAAAGCCGCAGTCCGCAGCTAACGGTGAAACACTGTTTTAGTGCTTGTATGACGTGGACTTCATTTGTATCGCCGGTTCCCCGCATCCTCACCTGCAACCGGGTTTTCTCCACATATTCGCGGGGTAAAGTGCGGCATTCGAAGTCCAGCGAGTCCTATTCGAATTCGCATGCTGATAATTTTCATCGAGAGTTAGGGTATATTCCGTGTTAGCAATCAGCGTGACTGTGGCCTCATTTTCCCTTGGCACTGCGGGCATTTGTCAGAACTAAGTTGCCGATTTGCGATCGCTTTTTGATCTTTGCATTCTAGCATTGAAATCTTTGGAGGAGGTATTTACTATTTATTGTCAGAATATTCCCAAAGTTGTCCGGGGTTGGGTCACCTGGGACGAGACATCTACTACGCCAGAGATTCGTGAAGTTGCACGACGTCCAAATCCAAAGACCAGCCACAAAATGTCACACGCAGGTCATGAAGCAGCAGGAGCTGCACCAGCTATCTCGACGGTTGGAGCAAAATATGTTGAGCCTTCAGCAACCAGAATCCTGCAGAAAGGAGAGAAAATCGATGATCTCTTCAACCGCAACCTCAAGACCCCCTATTTCGTGCAAAGACTTTCAGACCGGGCCTACTTCTTCAACGGCGGGTTCTATACTACCACTTTCTACGTTGGTGACACTGGAGTTCTCCTGTTAGATGCCCCTGAGGGTCAAGGAAAGAGCATCCTGGCAGCCATCGCAGAAGTCACCAAGTTGCCAGTCACCGCCATCATATATTCACACAACCATGCCGACCACATTATCTCTGCCGTTGAGGTAATCGATGCTTCAAAGGCAGCGGGTGTCGAGCATGTGCGCATCATCGCATCCACGAAGACAGCCGAAAAGATGAAGTTTTTGAAGTGCAGCTTGCCTGCTCCCACGGAGACGGTATCATGGCCGAAGGACAGTTTCAAATTCGATAATGTTACAGTCCAGTTCGATGCGTTTGAAAGAGCTGCTCACTGTGATGACGCCGGCACCTTCCTGCTTGTGGAAGAGAAAGTTGTCCATCTTCCCGACCTTCTAAATGGTGACCAACCGCCGTTTTGGAGATTCGGCACTGCCGAGAACACTGTCTACTACCGCCTGAATGTCACCCAGCTCGGTGATTTGGATTGGGATTTCCATGTCGGAGGCCATGGAAATGTGGGCGGCAAGGAAGACATCGCGTTTGTGAAAAAGTATCTCGATGATATTGATGTAGCCGTTGCGGAAGCTATGAAAACTGTGAAGTTTGGTGCTGGAGTGAAGGACATGGAGAAGGTTAATAATCACGCTGAATTGATGGTGCCTTGGGTGGCTAGCCTCGGCATTAAGGTGGCAGATATCATGCGCCCAGAGTATGGACACTTTTATGGGTTTGAATTTTCTGTTCCGGCTAACGCAGAGATGCTGGCATTGTCCGCAGTATCGTATCGTTGAAGTCATCTTAAATATGCCTGTAAATAGTTTCCTCAATCAATGCAATGGTTCCTTGGAAGACTGATTGTTCAACCAAAAAAAATCTATTAGTAAATCTAACTTGGGAGCGGTAGTAATTGCTGGGGAAAGAACCACTTTTAAAACAATACGAGCAAGGACCACCAGGGCCCATGTTCTTTCTGAAGACCTGCATAGGTTAGAAGGCCCGCACAAAATCTGCAGCAAGGTTAGCTAAGATCGGGTGGCTGGAGATATCATTAGCCTCGAGGTGACTTACCAAGTAAAAGTAGCCCGATATTCCAGTATCGCGCAAAGTGGCTGAGTATCAGAATCAACAAGTCCTCTTGAATGCTGGGTTCTTTTTCTCCGCCACTCTGCTCCTTCCTCATGTGACGAGCGTATCGAAGCATTATTGCTGCTGGCCCTGTAATTATGCATACCATTGGCGGCGGACAGAGTCCTATGAATTCCGGAGACCATAACTGGTAGAGTCGAAAAGCTTCTGTCGCAGGTTGTATGTAATCCTCGATGCTTGTAGCTGATATAGCCGCTTTGCTGGGCAAGACCAACGTCGATGGCTCATGTGATTTCCCAAGGAAGCGGTTTGTGCCAGTCAGTATGGGCTCAGATGAGTTCCGCCGAGTCAGCATGCGGGTTGCGATGTGGCTACTACACAAGAACTGATTACTAGAGTCTTTGAAATGCTTCAATCGGATAAACATACCCTTGCACCATCAGTCTCGTGAGTAACAGCCAGTTGCTCTTTCCGTAATTGGCTTCATCAAAAATGAGTTGATCGTTGCTCGCTCGAAATGTTTCGTGAAAGAGCAGTGAGAAGCAGCTCACTACCGTTTCAATATCGCTGATGGTCTTTTTGGAAATATGGGGCTGTTGGCAAAGCTCAAGTGCCTGCACTGTGATGAAGTTGCTAATCAAGAACCATGCACGCTCATCTTGATTGGGCGAGTTTCTGAGGGCTTTCCAGCACTGGAGAATATCTGGACTTAGAATGGCAGATTCGGTCTCTTTCCCCGAAAACCACGCTTCATCCGACACTGGAAGGCAAACGCACATCCGATGTATGTCAATGGAGAAAGGACGCCGAGTCGATATTGAGTCGAAAGCATCGAGCTCCCAGACTGACCACCAAGCTCGTCTTTGCTCCTCTTTCTTAATCCAGTCTTCAACGCTTGATGGCTCTGGGGGCGAGTTTTCATCAATTCTGTGCAATCCCAGACTATAGGCGAACCTCGTGCAATAGGAAATCATGAGATCGCATCCCATGGCTGGCCTACACGACTGATTGTAATAAGCAAGGAGGATGCACCCTTGCAACCACATCAATGATGGTTCGTGATGCTCAAATCCCTGAACTGTCTCGTGGAAAAGAGTCTGTGCCTTGCGTGCAAATTGGCTGCCTCTCTCCTTCATAGGTATATCTTCAAAATGGGACAATGACGAGAATCGAGCCGATAACGCCATCATTCCATACAAGACGAATATTGAAGTCTTGGTCAAGTTGACATACTGAAGTTCATGATTCCTTCGGAGATGGGTCTGCTGAAATGTAGGCTGATGAAATAGTGGCAGGAATACTTGTATCCTTCGGAAATATAAATCGATCCTATGCATAAGTTAGACCCCGATGACATATACAACCATACAAACCTACAAATTGTCAATGACTACCCGAGGTACATCAAGAGCGGGGCTGTCGTGGTGAAATTTTGTCTCTTCTGACTGATATGCTTCTGGATGAGCAATGGTTATGGAATTAGCTTCCTGTTCAGTCTGATACTCATCTGCACCTGCATTTTCGGAGGCACCGGTGGCTTGAAAGGTGTGTTGGCCACCGTCTCCTATTATCATAGCATTTGCGAGAGAGCCAAATTCCGGGATAGCTTCGGGCATCCAGATATCAGGGAGTGCTTGTGTTAGGAAGTCGACCATGTCCTGATCAGTGGGAGATGTATATTCAAGCTGGCTTGTTGTGCTCAAGCTGACAGGACTTCCGAGATAGTAGAAATTATCAACTTGGTCTGCCCATCTCGCGTTGTCATAAGACGGGTTATGCCCTTCCCCTGTTGATTCTGGGAGACTCGAAGTGGTGTACTGGGTTGGTGTGGCACTCTGCTGCCCCACAGGTTGCATGGAGGGCTCAGAGCCATCCCTTGAACCTACACTCCAATCGTCAACATCTGTTCATATACGAGGGAAGCTGGCTGAATCGAAGCCAGCAACTTACTTGCAGATGTGCCGATTTGGCTCGTACTTCTCCGATGATCTTGCGCAGACCGACGTGTTTTACGCTGAGGGTACAAGCATGACGTTCGAGTCCGCTGGCAGAGTGAACATTGCGGTTTTCCTCCGTCACCTAAGAGAAAGACAATGAATGTAGTTCTTTTGGTAGTCTCGCGAAATCATACTGACACTTTGTTTTCTTTCTCTTGCACGGCTCACATGCTCGATTGGTGAGTGCCGGGCGATGCATGATGGCGACGTCTCTCCAGTGGCCGGCGCTGTAGAGTCAGATAGGAGAGCTAGAGATGGCCCCCAGGGTTAGATAGCATGAGGTTGTTGTCTGCAGTTAATCGTACGAGGGCTGCAGTTTTCGGAGACATCAGGACGTTCAAGAGGTCAAGAGGTTGAGGTTGAGATTGAGATTGGTGCGGCGAGTTTGTTCCTTGGGGTGCGCGGACTAATCGGACGGTGTGGAGATGCGGGGTCCAGCGTGAAAATGCAGTCTAGGCCAGATCCAGGATCACTAAAAAAAGCCACTTTTGAGTTTTCACACTAGAAGGGATCACCCACCAACTGCCCACACCCCCTCCCCGCTCAACTTGGATTTTGGAGACCTTAACGCCACAAATTGGAAAAATTAATACGATATTCGCAATGTTCCGAGTATTCTCAGGGGGGTTTGGGCGGTTGGTGGGTAATCCCTTCTCGTGGCCGTGCCTAAACTCCTCTGCTGCAACTTGACTACCAGTACTCAGACTAAAACTTCTAGGGTCTCACTTGTTCTGGGTTACATATAAAGTCTTTACGGAGGTGCAGGCCCTAATGTTTGTCATACCCCCTTGGATTCTGCCAAGCAAAATTCGGTTACAGCGTATGCTACGGGCGCTTCAGCGCAACCCCCCTGCAAAGGCGGTGTAACGAGCCCAACCTCATAGGTCTGTGCGTACAGGGCATTTTAGTGATAACGAATATTTTAGAACTTTTAAATTTTGAGAATTAATTAATAGAACTCGGATCGTGGGCCGTAATTATTTGTTGCTGTCTTGTAACAGTTAAGTGATTGTGAAGACTTTTGCTGTTCGAGACCCTGAAGTAGTCTTCGCGTAGCCTGAAAATGCCCGGAAAATGCCCTGTGCGCACAGACCCATGGGGTTGGGTATCGTTAGTAACCTTAATAAACTCGGGAAATGCCAAAGCGCTAAGCCAGAAAAAGATTCTGCCATCGACACCCCTAATCGACACCGGGGTGCGGAGAGGGGGGTGTGCGATTCTAAGGCTAAATCGGTTCCTTACGGAGTAATAGTCGGACTTTAGTAACCTTAATAAATTCGGGAAATGCCAAGCGCTAAGCCAGAAAAAGATTCTGCCATCAACACCCCAAATCGACACCCGGGGGGGTTGGGGGGGGTCGTTTTACTTTTTCCCTCTGTATGCACACTTATTGTGGAACCGGGTTATCGATCGAAGAAATGATTACATTTGTGAGCAACTTATTTCTCTCCTAAACTACTTCACCTCGGGCTTTCCTCCTTGAAATACAGCCATGTCCTCCGTACAACACATTTGACATTGGCATTTTGAAATTTGTTCAACCTAATTGGCAGTCCCAATTATATTGTTGCGGTGCCACCAGGCCCTGAACCTCTTCCCATAGATATAAAGTGGAATTGTCGTCAATGACAGCCCCAGCTGAATACCACCAACAGTATCAAACATCGAGGCAGGGCCTACTTTTGCAAGCCAATTGTTCAAGAAGACTACAATGTGAGTTCGGTTAGTGAGTGTTGGTTTTCAGGGGCCAACCACTCCGTCCAACATGGAAGAAGACAATATAGACTCACAAGAGAATCCGAACCACAAGAAGTTCTTAACCGTCATCTGAATGATGAATGCTTCCACGCTGATGTCCCGGAATGCGTCGACAATGTAAGCGCCAGTCGACACAGCCGCGACCTGGACGGCGACAAATACTAGACCCCACATTGCTGAAGCTGCAACAGGACTTTTACCTTGGGTTATCAGATTTCCAAAGCAGAAGTATCCAATAGTAGAGACAACAGGTAAGAGAGCCATGAGAGGAAGTCGGAATTCAGGCTCGTATATACCATTATTTCGCCGAGTGAAGAATCGAGCAATGGGATCGGAAAGTGCCCCACACAGGATACAACCGAGAAACCCCCCGACCGTTGGGCCTGCTCCTATGTAGCCCAATTGCGCTGTATTTAGCAAGAATGGCGGCGCCGAGAAGATTTGCGCAATGACAATAGATATGCCAATGACCCAAACAGAGGCAAATGCAACTATGAGGATAGCCCAGGTGATAGCTGGGTTAAGCAAACAGAAGAATGGTCTGATGAGCATCTTAACGAGAGAATCATCTGAAAACGACCCATGAAAAGGTTTCATTCGGCTGAAGAAGGATTCGCGGGTATATGATGTTGCGGTAGTCGCAGTCATTGTGGTCTTGAGCGTCTCGTCTTGGACGGCTTCCGCTTTTGGCTTGTCTTTCTCGGGCACCAAGTCTTCCACGGCCTACACAAATCGAGTCAGCGGGCAGTCGAACTTGTCTCGATAGGTTTTACTTACATCCTGTGAGTTTGTATCGAGGTTGTATATTGCGTTGCGATTGAATGCAGTTTCCCAACCAAAGAATACCAAAAACAGCCAGGCGAGGCCGACAAAAACGTCTAAGATATAGAAAACCCACCGCCAACCGAGGTCCATGGTGATCTTTCCAGCGATGGTTCCTGGAAGGTTCCCGAGTCCGGATTGTGACATGACATAAACGGCCATCCGGGTTCCTCTTTCGTGTACATGATACATATCACCGATCAAGGCAAATGTGATGCTTTCGAACATAGCAACACCCAGACCTTGGAAAACTCGGGCGCCAACCAGGGAGCCATAGGACTGAGCTCTTCCAGCCCAAATAGACCCAGCCAAAACCGCGGACATAGAGAAGAGTGATGTTGGACGCTTTCCGTATTTGCGGGCAAGGGCAGCGATGGGAACGCCAACAGCTCCAACAGCACACAGCTGGTAGCCAGTGAGAAGAGAGAACTCGGTGAAAGTAACGTGAAATTCGCCGATGATAGGAAGAGCCATCGATGAGAGGAGAGGTCCCACTCTAGCGCAATGTTAGATTGGATGCCAGATCAGGTGTAGTAGAACTTACCCGCCGATTACACAGACTGTTGCATAACAGTAAACGAGGAGAATAAGATCTCGCTGCCAGAGGGGCCAGTTGAGGGGGTCATTTAGACTGTTGGAAGGCTGGGGCACCAAGATTACTTCCTTATTCTTGCCAGTCCCTTTTTTGAGACCTGATAACTCAAGCTCAGCAGTGTTTGCTTGTGTATCGAGAAGAACTGTGCCGGGGACATGATGTCCGTGGGTGCTACTGGACTCGAGGACTCCGAGAGGCATGATTGGATTTAGGGAAGGAAGATGAGAGAACTGTCGACGAAAAGGATAGGAATATCCAAGGAAATTCTGATCAAGCAGCACTCTTTGTACCCTGCATGTTGATAGAGCTATGGACCAATCCCGTTCGCGATGGAGTCTTGACGACCAAGGACATGAGTGGGGACCCCGGATTTCGCGGGCATTTAGGCTGGACTGCAAGATCGCCGTGGGAAGCTTAAGTCCTCTGTCGCACAAACTAGAAGCCGGCATTTAGGATCACGGTCACGGTCATTCGGGATTAAGGGGTTCAGCGACGCCAAGCGAGACTAAGCGAACCCCTCTTGCAGCTTCGGTTGAGGCTTCAAATCTCATCCAAGCCACGCATTCAAGCTGGTCACTGCTTTACCTGTAATGTGTATACTTATTTGCCTTCTGCATTGTCTGACGTCTTGAAATTCAAAGAAGATCCCGGTTTACATACGACACTTTACGATCCAGCCGCGGTGCCATCAACACATCTCCTTCAGTATGGGTGAAGCACCTTCTTTGTCGTTCGACACTCGAACTTTCCATTGGACTGACGCAAAATCAAAAGCGATTACCCGACCCCAGGATCCCTACAACTACCTGCAAGGTTTTGGCAATGAACACCAATCCGAATTCATTCCAGGAGCTCTTCCAATCGGACAGAACTCTCCGCAAATATGTCCTTTCGGTCTATATGCAGAACAAGTCACAGGCACCTCTTTTGCAGCCTCTCGTTCTCACTCAATGAGAAATTTTCTATATCGTCGCCGCCCCGCATGCGTTCACAGCACATACGAGAAGATTCCCGACAACCCCACAATTGAGTCTTCGTTCCTGAATCCGTCAAAAGATTTGCACTCCATTCCCTCACAACTATCATGGTCGCCGTTCAAAATACCAGCAAAAGAAGCTGCCGTTATCGACTTCACCAAGGGAATACACACCCTAGGTGGAAGTGGACAGCCAAATGTTCGGGAAGGGATTGCATATCATATATTCGCAATCAACAGCAGTATGAAAAATACAGCCTTCGTGAATACCGACGGGGATTTTTTAATTGTCGCCCAAGAAGGGCACTTGGACATTTTCACTGAGTTGGGCCATATATATCTTCAGCCGTCCGAGATCTGCGTTATCCAACAAGGCTTGCGATTCAAGGTCGACATCGTTGAGAAGCATTCTCCCTCTGGTGCCAGGGGGTACATCATTGAAACCTGGGGCACAAAATGGGAACTTCCTGAGCTCGGACCTTTAGGAGGCTTTGGCCTCGCAAACCCAAGAGACTTTCTATTTCCAACCGCAGACATCGATACCAGTTCAAGCGGCCCATGGAAAATTGTTTCAAAACAAGAAGGCAGATACTACGCGATTTCTCAAGACCAGACTCCCTTCGATGTTGTAGCTTGGCATGGAAACTACATCCCCTACAAATACGACTTAACCAAATTTGTTTATCACAACACAGTCTCGGTAGACCACACGGATCCAAGCATCAACACCGTCTTGACAGCCAAGTCTCGAGATCTGCATGCACCTCTGTGCGACTTCCTCGTCTTCGGCCCCCGTTGGGATGTAGCACAGAATACGTTCCGGCCCCCCTACTTCCACCGAAACTGTGCCTCTGAATTTCTCGCGCGTATTTATGGGCTAGAGGTAGCTGGTGGCCGCTCTGAAGTCTTTGCTCCTGGTGGTGCAAGCTACGAAGCAGGTTTCACACCCCATGGCAACGCAGATCAACGCACTATTGGCGCAATGCACGTGGATCTAAAGCCCATGCGTGTGGGTGAGAATCAGCTTACATTTATGCTTGAGAGCTGCCGTAGCTTGTTGTTCACGAACTGGGCACTCAAAGATTCTGGCGTTTTGGTGGCGGAGGATATTCCTGCTTCAACGTGGGATACAGTTCCAGTATGTTAAGTCTCCGTTGTATCTCGTGAGATTTGCTAATATTATCGCCTTTTAGGATCGATTTGGAGAAAACGAAGAGGCGATCAAGTTTTTGAAGGCCATGAATCGGGCATCAACCTCTCTTGTCATGTGAAGTTATTCATTTTAATGTTTAAATTACTCACTATCGTTATTGGCTACTGCAAATAAATTGAATTCTAAAGCGGTCCAGAGGGTCTTATGTTGATTTCCTTGCATCTCGTTGACTTGAAGTAAAGCCGCTGTTGAGACATCTTGAAGTGTTGAAGTGAAGTATGTCGCTGATTGAAGTATTGCGGTGTTATTTGGGGGCCAAAATAGCGGGGTACATGGAAAATGCCGACCAATTCTGGAGATGAGCTTGTTGAATCTTTAAGGCGCAAGAAGGGATATGAATAAGTATTGACTCATTGTAGTAGTATGTGTTCTGGAGATACATACATGAGTGCTACGCTCCTGCTAATAATATCTCACGTGCTGCCCCTTTCACATCGTACTCCCACATTTCATCTGTAATAGTGCCTCCCTTCGCATCCTTCTCATGCCATTTCTTCGCATTCTGTCTCCCACTATCAACAATATACGTACATCTTGGAAGCCTCAGATTCTCAAAAGTCTTCAAGATCACCGGGATCTGTTCCCGATGCGTAACGCGGTCTAACAATTCCGCAATCGCAGCTCCATCCTCAATGCCCATGCCAGCGCCTTGTGCCGCAGACGGCAACATTGCGTGAGAAGCGTCACCTAAAAGCACGATCTTGCCACCTGGGAAAATCCACGAGTTCATTGGTTCGAGATCACAGAGCTTCCACTCGAGCACATTCTCTTTCGGCAGCTTCTTTAATATTGCGACGAGCTTAGGATCCCAATCTTTGTATTGGTCAACAAACTCAGAAGGGTCGATTGGAACCACAAACTTGGGACCTTTAGTGTGCTTTGCTGGCTGCGTGGAGACTAGGTTGAAGAACTCTCCTTGTCGAATTGGGTACCCAAGAATGTGACAGCCTTTACCAATCCTGCGCGTCAGATTAGATTCTGCTTTAGAATTGCGTCGATGAGGTGCAACTAACCAGCAATAAGTTGTTTGATTATTGACATTCATCAAAGGCTCTAACACGGGATCATTCTCGAATTCAGAACGGTGGATAAGTGCCCGGTACGCAGAGTTGCCACTGAACCGTGGCTCCTCGTACTTACCAAGCAGCTCTCCTCTAGCACTTGAGCGATATCCTTCACATGGTATAAGTCGTCTTTCTTGGCTGAGGGTGGGCAGATATACTTACCATCAGCAACAAGAATTACATCCGCCTTCGCAACCGTGCCACCTTCCATCAGCGCACTCGGAGCATCCCAATCAAATCGCTCGACCTTGACTCCCATCTCGATCTCAACACCAATCTCTCTCGCCTTCGCCAGCAACACATCATGCAAATCCGCTCGGTGGATCTGCCACAGAGGTGCCCCTAACTTCTCCTCCACATCGTCACTGTAACGTGTGTCGCTCAGAACCGTTCCATCGTCATGTTTCATGAAAACAACTCTTCTCATGTGGATGCCGACGTGATCCAAGGATTCACGCAGCCCCATGTCACACAGAACACGTGAGGCATTCGAGGATATCATGAGCCCTGCGCCGACCTGATTTTCACATTAGTCACGGCAGCAGATCCGTTGATTGATCACAACTTACATGTGAGAATTCGGCGGAAGACTCCAGCACTCGCACATTGAAGCCTTTTTCTCGGCACGCGACTGCGGTCGTCAACCCCGCGATTCCGCATCCTACGACCAGGACGTCGAGATCCACAAGAGGTATCTTTGATCCCATGTTCTGTTTGTATTCAATTTGTGAATATCTGGTTTCGCAATCTGACGAGTAATAAAACTTTGAGCTCAGTCAGGATGCAGAGCAAGGCACTTTTTTCAGGACCTTTCGATTGAGCGCGCTTTCACGTGAAGGGGCTTGAGTAGGATGCCAAGTCTCATCACTTGACTCAGACCCCACGGGGTTCCGTGGGGACGGCGATTTTGCACCGGGCCACGGCCTTTTCCCCATCTGCACGCCAGCAATAGCTGCATTTACTACCCTGGTCCCATCCACGACTCTACTGAGTCAGTATACGAGATATCAGAATCCTCTGACCAATCTGTGCGCATCTATCGGATTTAGGGAAGACCCGACATGCAAATTCGGGAAGTAAACACGGCAGGGAGGCACTCACTGTAACCGTGGCACTTTCAGGGTTTGGCATTAGCAAGCCCAACCTGTAATTTCAGGAGACCCCTGTTTTAACTCGTAAGGGGCTCGCTAAAGCCTCTGAGAAAGGACCCAAACTGGCGGCCCTATCTTTCAGTAGGAGAGCAGTGCAGTTGATGAATTAGAAAAGACGATATCAAATAAATCATATAAGCAAGTTCGATTTAAATTAACTGCCTCTCAACTATCCACTAAGTGCCCCAAAAATGCCTACCCATCAACAGATACACTACCTGTGCAATCTACCCGCAAGGTCACCGACACTATCTTGTAATCTCTCGCAAAGCCTGATATTCTCGTATGCAGGCTTCGCATTCTCCGCCACTTCCTTGTGCTCTCCATTGGGACCAAAGTACATCAATGTAGACGAACCATCAGCTTTTTGATCATAAGGTTTCCACGGCTCGCCGCCGTTCACGAACCGCAGCCACTGAGTAGCAATTGTCTCGGCCAGTTTCGCCAGGTGTGTAGGCAGATGTTCTTGATAGGTGAGAAAGATGTAAAGGAGGTCAACAGTGTGATGTGCCATTCCTGTCCGATCAACAATTAGTATCACTAGAAATGAAGTTAAATGTGGGGAGAAGAAGTGAAAACTACCTTTGTTTGGACCATCGAAAGGATTCCCTTCAGCCATGTGGTAATAAAATATATCACCGTTGGAGAATGATTTTGCTACTTCACGCATAGGCTGTGACCATTCAGCATCCGACAAGAGCTTGACGAGCGCGGGGAAAAGCGCATCTTCGGGGAGGTCGGATGAGATTCCGTATGTCTGCAGAACCTCACTGGCTCGCTCTTCACCCAAAACCCCAATTGCTAGCACTTTGACTCTGTCAAAAGTCCACTGCTGTTTCTGCAGAGGCATTGCGAAAATGAGACCTTCGGCAGCGCAGTCACCCATCAAAATGCGTTTGAGGCTCGAGTGATACTTCTGTGAAGATAAGGTAGACGCTGCAACGTTTTGCTTCAAGAAGTATCCGTCCACTGTAGCTTGCCATGCTGGGACGGGACTTCCAAGAGCAATGTACGACAAGACAAGATCATCCGCAGAAACCTCTCGGAGCGTTCGCAGTTTGTCTTTGGGAGATGCCTCTGCGGGGATTTTGAGCCTGGACATGAGTTTTTCACAGACGGTTTCCTGTTGTTGTGCGCTTCGGATAGTGAGAGATCCTACACCAGATTGGAGGATTGCTTGTTGGAAAGGAAGGGTGGATTTGAAGAGCTCGGAACACAACGTGATGTGTGTATCGACTGCAACATCAATTGGGTCAGATGTTTTTACCCTCAAAGAAGGTCAAAGAAACACTTACTTGAGCCTGCGCTTTCTCCCCACCCAGTAACACGATTTGGATCGCCCCCGAAAGCCTTGATGTTCTTCTTGACCCACTCATATGCTAGAAGTTGATCCCTGATACCATAATTTCCAACTCCACTGTCTCCAGCAGCTTCATTGTCTTCTCTGATGGCGGTGGAGGCAAGAAATCCAAAAGCACCTAATCGATAACTTGGGAAAATCCCATGTCAGCATGAAAATTCTTTTGAAAGTTTCACTGTGGCAAATGGTTTCCGGGGATATTTTCCTACTTTATCGTAACCACCACAACTGGCATTTTCTGGTTGACTGAGAAGTTAACCAGCGGCGCACCATCTATAGATATCAGATATCAGCATGTTAGCAGAGAATGGAACGAGACTTTAACTTACCATAGCCCGGATCTGCTCCTGTTCCCACACAATTTCCACCTCTGAAAAACGTTAAAGTTGTCCACTTGAAGAGTGTTCATCTCATACCCATGCATCCATACCATGACCGGCAATCTATCTTCTGGTTTACTCCCTTTCGGACAAGTAATATTGAGATTCAGACATTGGAACTCATCAAACTCGTAGCCATGCTGGGCAGGCAGTTTCTTCTGCGTGATGGCAAATCCAATGACCATTTTGGGAAATGGACACAGAGGTCTACCACAAAGTTAGATTTAATGGGATACAAAAGAATGTATATATTTTTGGGGGATATTTCCTTGGGAGTTCTGCTCTTACCCATATTTTGTGCCATCCCATTTGTTCTCTGGCCATTCTGTTACGAGCTTGGACTGCCGAAATCTTGCTGGGATTGAACCGTACGGAATTCCTCGGTATTGCTCGACGTTTGGAGATCCAGATGGATAGAAAGTTTTTATTTCTCCTAATCCTGGTATCTGGCGAGCCATTTTGTTGCGCTGGAGATGGTGGTGAGAAAGGAAACTGAGAGGTTTGAGAGACTTCCAAATGCACGGTTATTCTACGCTAAAGTTATGGCTTGAGATTTGAAATGATTTGGATGAAGTAACTTAATTAACAACGGCAAGTTCAATACAGGTACAGTTGTTGTTCATATCACCGTCAGTCGTACACGGTAAAAGTCGCTAGTTATCTCTTCCCGTCTCCAGCGGCACAACGGGAAAAAGTAAAACGACACCCTCCAGGTGTCGATTAGGGGTGTCGATTAGGGGTGTCGATTGGAGGTCAGAGTATTAACGACTCATAGTTGGCTACTTAGGCCCTTTAGAAACCTTAAGTTAGATTTTTAATATAAGTACATAAGCTAGGATACTATAAGACTTATAATATAATCACGTGCTTCTTAACTTGTAATAAAATAGAATTTTAATTTAAAGGAGTTTATGTACTAATTAATTATGTTCTATTTTTTAAGCCTTATAAGGCCCTATAAATTCGGGGCTTATAGGGCTCTCATGTCTAGTTTTAGGGACTTATTCGCTAAATTTCTAGGCTTTCTTAAGCTTACCTTTAAGCTATAAAATATTAACTTTTTAACTTCTTTAATTTAAGAAATATTACTAAATATTATTTTATAAAATATTATTTATTTAAATAGCCTTTAATTAGCCCTATAATAAAATAATAAAAAGTATCAAATTCTATTGAATACTTATAAATTAAATCTAAAGAGAAAGCTAGATTCTTGGTGTTCCTCTCCGATCGCTTCCCCCTTGAGTTAGTAGGCGAGTCCGGCCCCCAATCGACACCCCCAATCAACGCCTGGGGGTGTCGTTTTACTTTTTCCCGGCATAACCCCGCAAGGAAACCCCGCCAAACCCCGCCTTCACGCCGCCCCACCATACCTTCCCCAAGGCAAAGGTTGTTCATCAAACTCTAGTAACTTTATTGAAATCGCTCTTTCTTCGGTGCTAAGTTCTTCCTCTTTTCTTGCTGAATCCTTCCCACTGTGCTAGCCAATTAGCAATCTTTCCTGACATGGCGATGCTCTCCGTCGGATATTCAGTGCTGGCAATACTCTTTTCTCTCATTTTGAACCACGTAGTTTCGACATGGCGCTTCAATAGAAAATACAAGCTGCCCAATGTTGTCCCAGGATGGCCCATCATTGGGAATACACTGGATGTGCCATACCCAGCGGGGATGTGGGGCAAAGAGATGGCGAAGAAGTATGGAGAAATGTAAGCCTCAACCACTCACCCTTTTCACAACATTTGCCTTCACCCCCCTTCATTGATTCCTAAATCTGAGAGTGAGGTCTAAGCTGATGCGATGATGTAGGTTCACCCTCAACATTGGAGGCAGAAGACTAGTCTACCTCAATTCATCACGAGTCGTAACCGACCTCCTCGAAAAACGAGCAGCAATCTACTCCTCACGCCCCTTTCGGCCCATGCTCAGCGACATCATGTCAGCCGGTGCTCGAATGGTCTTTATGGGGTACACAGACAAATGGCGAAATCAGCGAAAGATCATGCACTCGATCCTAAATGGGCGCCAAGCGGAAGCAAAATTCGTGCCATTTCAGAATCTGGAGGCTAAACAATTGGTATATGATGTGTTTGTGGATCCAGAGAATTATCAGAAGGCGAGCCAGAGGTTCTCGAATTCGGTTATTTTGAGTGTTATTTTTGGACGCAGGGCAAGGAAGGATGATGAGCTTTTGCAGTTTATATTGGGGTATACTGGTGTGCTTGGAGACTTCCAGTTTAATCCTCTAAAGAGCCCGGCAGATGTGTTTACGTGGCTGGACAAGCTACCTCGTCCGCTGCAGTGGTGGAGGCCTTTTGGAGAGAAGTTTTGCAAGACTCATGTAGCGTAAGTACAAATCCATTTCCCCCCGAGATCCTGCACTGACCCAATCTTCAGCATGTTCCAAAAGGAGTGGGATTTGCTCATCGACAAGATGGATAAGGGGATCGCGAAACCGTGTTTTGCAATCGATGTCCTGAACGGAGCAGCGAAGAAAGAATTCGAAATTGACAACATCGAGAAGATCTACACCTGGACAAGCCTCGTCGAAGCCGGAAGCGACACCTCTCGCATTGCTATCCTGCAAACGATTGCCGGAGCTGCGTGTTATCCCGAATGGACCAAAAAGGCTCGAGGATTTTTAGACGAAGTATGCGGTGCCAATGCAGAACGCTTGCCTAGTCTTGCCGATAGGCCAAAGCTGCCTTACATCACGGCGGTGATGAAGGAAACGCTTCGCTGGAGACCGTTTCTGCAATCTGGTGTACCGCATACTCTTACGAAGGATGATGAATACGAGGGGTATAGGTTTCCTGCTGGCACGGAGTTCAGCTGGAATGCGTACTCCATTGCGCTGGATGAGAACGAATATGCAAACCCGCTGGTATTCAATCCTGATCGATTCATGAATGGGAATTTGGATAAATGGGCTCAGGGACATTGGAGTTTTGGTGCTGGTATGCATGCTTGGTCCTATAATCCATTCTTAGGCTTGGACACTAATGAATACAGGTCGTCGCATCTGCGTGGGGTTGAATGTAGGTGCAAACAATATTTGGATTGCAGCAGCATGCCTGCTTTACTGCTTCAATTTTGAAGAGGATCCGGTAAGCAGGGCTTGAAGTCTTGAATGTGTCCGCGGGAACTGACGTGAGTAGGATTACCCGATCGATCAACTAAACACTGTGTGGGAAGACCCTACGAAGCCCCCATTTAAGGTCAAGATCACGCCCCGTAGTGAGGCACACATCGCTCTTATCAAGTCGGAAGGTGCAATTGCTCTCGCGGCAGACTACTGAGATGAGTGATGCAGACATTGGGTCACAGTGTAAACTTACATGTCGCAGGATGATCATGCAATACTTGGATGTATGTAGAATGAGTGAAGCACAGCTGCACCGAAACTTCCTTGTTAGGAGCGGCCCCGGATCCCGATCTTTCCTTAAGAAAGAGAGTGAATCGCATATTTGCTCCTCGGTTCCCTCTTCAGCCCACTCTCCTTGACTTGCTTCAACACATATAAAACAACCCCCAAATTATTGAAGTAACGTTATTACACGTCGCTATACCAATTTCTCAATTCCCACATGTCACTCAAGCTAAAGCTTATTAGCTCCATGCTACTGTGTATATATATGTCCTCAAGTCAAGGACTTGAAGGGCCAGCTGCTATTGTCAATAAATCTCCAATCCAACACAAATTATTAACTTCTTCCAAATTATATCGGACTGAAAGGCTGTGGGTGTTGAGCGCTGTGCAGGAATGCTGGTGGAGACGTTGGACCGCGTCCAGATAGACCCTCGATATCGCCACGAGTGATCGACGCCAAGCACCTTGATGCAAACGGCTGGACTAGAGGAACGCTGCCCGCTCCAGCTCCAGCGTATCGCACAGCGGCATCAAGAGCTTGTCCAATACTCCAATGTGCTCCTTAGCTGCTCATCGTACTTTCCAAGACAGCACTTCTCTCTTCTTCGCCTTGCTCCAAAAGCTATACTGGAACCTAGCCTTCCCTAGGAACACTCCCTCCCATCCGATCCGAGCGCATTGGCAGCAACAAGGAGTTGTGACAACAAAAAGTAATGTGCCCCCAGGCAACAAAACTCGCAACATCTCGTACCAGATAGCACGCTCACAAAGGTGAGCGATAACCACTGGGCTCGTACTGGACTGAATCATGGGCCGGAATTTACGGCAAGTCCAAACCAAGCAGGCAACCTCTAGCTCCGTTGCGTGGTATCGCTTTTCTGCCTCCCTCAATGCCTTACTCATAAAGAGGATTGGCTGGATTCGGGATGCTGATAGCTTCGTGACGAGATCTGATAGTGCCGATCCGGGTCGCCAAGTAGAAGGCCATAACTGAAAATCCTCGTTCCTGGGACACATCAGAATTAAGCAGGAGACCCCTATCTGGGGGAAAATGGACTAGGAATCTCGGAACTGTAAGCATGCTCTGCAATTTTTCAAACGCCGCGAGCCCCTGGGGCGTGGGTTCATATATTGTCTTTGCACAGTAGTCTACAGCGTCGATTTTTGGTCCTGCTTCGAGCAGATGGGTTTTCCGCTCTTGCATCGGATCCACTGCGTGGGCATAACTTGGGAGATATGCTCGCAGCCATCCGGTCATGCCAATATACTGCTCAAGGGCCTGCAGCGTACTAGGGAAAGTAATTCTCTTGAACGCCGCGACTTGTTCTTGTATTGTTGCCATCCCAAAGGCATCCACAAGGTGGCGCAATAGCTTTACCTCAATGTCTGCCGATTTGGGAACGAGACCTGACTTGAGCTTGTCGTTAAATAGGCGGTACACAGTCGGCGAAGAGATCTTCGCGTCCTTGGTCGGGGTGGGTGTATTTTGGCTGGCTAGGGGACTGCTGCTACTCATGGCGACGTTCGCGGTGCAGTGACGCAGCTGCACAGGTTCATAAGGAGGCTATAAATCAACACAAGACCTTTTCCACTCCCTATCGATTCGGAGAACTTGCACTTCACAACTGTATATATTTCCCCGCCCGGCATTCCTAGAAACGCAAGCCAGTCGGATCAAACGTTCGCACTGGACTCTGCTCTGTTCTGCTCTGCTTCCAAACCCACCAACAATGCAAGAAATGGGTCTGGGCACACGCCCGAAATCCATGAAAGCGGATTTCGGCTTGGGTTATATGCTAGGACTGCGCCAAGGGAAATCTGGACGTAAAAAGCGCATGGACAAAGCTTGGTGGAAGGATATTCAACAAGTCCCGATTTTCGACCCAGCCTGTCCTCGGTTGATCAAAGCAAGTAAGGAAGGCAGGATGATATTTCTTTAATTAGATAGTGGGATTGACAGCAAAAACCGGATTGACAGCAGCCAGCCACTTTGATCAGACGAAATCCCCTGCACCATGCAAGATCGAGGATCGAGAGCCGTCTCTGGGTACTGTATCCAGCGCGCGAGACTCAACATAACGTCAAACTCAATGGATGTTCACTCGAGGGCGAGAGAGCCCTCGGTCTCGGCATTTTTTGTGATATGTGTTTCTTCAATGATACGATTTTGACCTTGGCACTTGCTACTATTATGCGCCTAGACAAGGTTCCTTCAACAGGGCAGGAATTTTTCAACAGGTAGACGGTTTGATACTGGTTTTGACATGGTCCCGCTGAGTATGTTGGGATCGGGACGGTGAGGGAACGGTCCCGTGTACCGAGTGTGCCGAACACATCTCGTGTACCGAAATGAACCGAATGCGCCGAAAACGCCACAAACTTATGAGACGTGCAACAGAGAGCCAACTGCGGAGAGAATGGTGGGGTACCCCTCGTGGCAAATACGGCGGGACTGATCATTGCAGGAACAGATCATTCTGTGCTGATAGCAATAAATACCTAACATCACCGCCAATTATACGGAATCGAAACCTTGAACATCATCCTCCAAATAACCTCATAAATCCAAGCTTGAGAGCTCATGTTAGATCAAGCCTGCTGCTGCACAACGCCCTTCTCACTAGTCTGGATATCCTCCGGGTCACTATGCTGCTGCTGATGGCCCCCAGCCTCCCTCTGATGAATCTTCCTCATCGCCTTCTCGATCGTATCATGGCCCGCCGCCTCATTCAAATCGGAGTCCTGGTTGACCTCAAAGCTGCGCCGCAGATACTCCGGTCCCACAAACGTCATGATGATGACATAAACGTAAACACAGCCCATGAAGATGCACATGACCTTTCCATATTGGTATCGCTTGGTCTTTCCTTTTGGCGGGAGAGGGAAGCGCGATCCGATCGTGGATTCGATGGTTGAGGATGCCGAGGACGCGAGGTTGCCGAGTTGGTAGGAGGTCCCGACGACGAAGGTGCGGAAGGATCCCGGGGAGAGCTCCATCAGGTGGATGGGGATCACGCCCCATGCGCCCTGGACGCAGAATTGCTCGAAGAAGGCGGCGGCGATGACGGCGTGGCTGGAGGTGTAAGTGTATGGATACAGAAGCGCGCCGCCGATGATCGAGATGAAGATTATGGAGAAGCGGCGGCCGAAGATTTGCGAGCTGTACCCGATTACGGTGCCGCCAGTCATGGCGCCGAGGTTCGCTACTACTTGGGTGACGGTCACGGCGTTGGGGCTGAAATTGTATTGGTTGGTTAACATGGTTGGGTAGAGATCTTGGGAGCCGTGGGACTGGAGGATTGTTAATATGTGTTAATATGGAGGTGGTCAAGGGGCTTACCATGAAGTTGAACCCAGCCATCAGCATCACCAAGTAGATCAGAAGGAGCCAATGTCTCTTAAGTGCAACTTTGCCTTCTGCAATGAACGTCTTCCCAATATTGCCCTTCTCATTTCGAACGGCGTCACGTTCAATGTACGCATCAGTTTCTGGCAAGCAGAGACGGAAAATGATGATCAGAACAGGTGGGCAGGCACCGAACCAGAAGAGAGGGCGCCAGCCGTGGGAAGTGGTGTTGACAAGGCCTCTCGCAAAAGCAGTTGCCAAAAGATAACCAAAAGCGTAGCCTTGCTGCAGCATGCCGGAAACGATTCCACGTGCCTCCTCAGGGCAATCCTCGAGAGCCGTTGCAGCAGCATTGCCGTACAGACCACCCATTGCGATACCGAACAGAGCTCTGCATGCAAGGAATTGCTTATAGTTCTGGCAGAAGCCTGTCCCCAACTCGAGAACGATGAACAAGAGGTTGTTTACGACGAAAGGCCATTTTCGTCCGTACCTATCGGCTGCAAGACCGAAGACGGTGGATCCAACGGACCGGAACATCAAAACCAATGTGATTCCCCAGGTGATCTGGGTATTCGTCTTGCCGAAGGTCTCGGCGAGGTCCGAGACTGTCAAGCTGACGGTGAAGAAGTCAAAGGCATCCCAAGTCTGTAAAATATTAGTAAGCGTACGTACAGTCAGCTTATCCAAGACAGAGCCATACCCAAGCAAGGAAACCGACGAGGAAGAAGAGCCATTGCTTTCCGCTGAGCATTCCCAGGAGACGGAATGGATTAGGGGCGTGGTGCATTGGAGGCTTCAGAGTGGTGAGGCGTGTCGAGGCATACTCGCCTATGGTCATCTCGTGCGGCGCTGGCGATTCAACGGCCTCTGGAACGTGAGTCGCATCTGCGACCTTTTCATTGCTGGAGGGATCCATGTTGGAGGTGGGCCTTCAGAGGCTGGAACTGGCTGGATAACACGTCAGTATTCAGATTCGGTCAATTCTGGGCGTGGGTGCAGAAGCTGGCAGTGCGTGACTCTCTATTGCAAGTGGGGAGGAGGTAAGGTAAATGCTCACATTGAGTTGTTCTTGGCCTCGAACCCAAGTTGATCTGTAGCTTCGATGATCAAGGCAAAACCATGTGCGAGAGAGCTTCTACTTATCTTCTCTCGACAGCGTGCCCTGGTAGCACTACTTGTACTCTACGAGACGCACTAATCCATGCTGCAGCAGTCCAGACAAGGGGGCCTGCTCGCTCTCCCAACCCGCCAAAAAGGCACACCTCGCACGCGAAAGACCTATCAAGCTTCCCCTTCCTCGCCTCGGCCGGTGATCTCTTTTCAATAATCGGCTACAGAAGCCCAATCCGTGCTTCTCTGCCTTCTCCAGCTTCTCTAGCTCCGTCATCAGTGCCGAGTATCCTTGGACTTGGCGAGGGGTCCCCGCACTGCAAACAAGCTTTCAGCCATTCAGGTGGCTGTGGCTTGGCCGGCGGCACTGCATCCTGGCTCCGACCCCACAATCTCACGAATACACCAATGATGCAGCCTGGGCCTGCTTTGAAGCGTGTTCTCGATGTGGAGAGGCCGCCGAGGATGCCCCCGTTGCCACCGCGAGATCGTCCGAGTCGTCTGCAAGGGAAGCAGATATCCGTGACGCGGTCGTTATTTGACGAAATGCCCCGTCCTTCGGGCTTTGAAGGGATCTACTGTAGTCTCTCAATTGAATTTATCTCGTTTGGCCTCCTTTTCTGGCCTCCTTTGAACGGAAGTTACCTGCTGAAGTGTGTGAGCAGCCTTCTCCTCTTCTCTCCAGCTCAAAGATGGATCATCTGCAGTCAGCTCAAGCCCCAGCCGCCGTTGCGGGTCATCCTCCACTTTCAACAAGTCCTCACGCTCTGATTTTCTTGTGACTCCATCGGATCTTCACGTCAAATGCCGTTAGTGGTCTTGGTATTTCCCGGCGCGCGTGACGCTGTGAAGTAATGCGGAAGGAATCGTGATCCGGGGTCCTGGTGGCGCTCTGCGCGTCGATTATGTGGTGCATCGCGCCCAGTGGCTGCAGGACACGACTCTGCGTCTCGGCAACTCCCGGGGGATGCTTCGGGAGAACCTCATTTCGTTTTCGCAAAGGGGCAAAGGGACGAAATGCAAAAATGGACTCCTGCAAGAGGAGCGCGGTTCGCGATGAGATGTCGGACTGAATGAGCGAGTTCTCAAATATCGACCGGCCGTGGAAGTCATCTGTGGACCGTCATTCGTTTGCTATGTGCTCTCCAGCTTTCCAAGTGCCTTCGGTGGCCTTCTCGGCACAAGAAAATGATTCACAGCTTTGCGGCTTCATGAACTTTGCATTAGGCTGAAGATTGCCTCGCTGTATTTCATCCTCTATCAAATTATCATCCGTTTCTCATCCCCTTCTGCTAGCCATGAGGCTGAACGAAGAATGCAGCCTTTCGGCCAAGAAGTCATCCACCACGCGAAAGGCTGCGTGGTGGCTGTTATACAATTAGACTTTATTCATTCTGGTTTCGTCGAAAGGAGTACTCGTTGAAGCACGCCCATTTACCTCGCGTCTGCTCGCTGATTCTCAATCTTACGTAGAATGCGAAAAGGAGGGATCAAGCATTAGTATCACTGAAAGATACACACCATTAAGCTTCCGGTGCTGTTTAACTTCGAAGCGATTGCCCGAATATTTTCGGTCACCTTGAGTGTTTGTTGCAAGTCCCTCGCGCCGTCTCGCTTTAGTATCGAAGATCTCTAATGTGAAAAGGGGAAAGGGGGACAGGCGTCCTTTACCAATCTCGCTCGGCAAACCAACAGCCAAAAAAAAATTTGCTTCTCCAACACAACCAGCAAAACTGCAACCTCCCCTATTTTCTTCAGGGAGGAGAGAACAAGAACCCCGTCGAATGATGCACCCGGCGTGAACATCTGGGGGTCTGGTTTTTATCCGATCGTTACAGCCATCAATGCGCCACGCCCTATTTTCTTCAGGCGTGGGATCCTGCCGCATTTATATGATGGTGTGCTTCCTGTGCGCAAGTTGTTAGTGGTTACCATTAGGACGGGGAGTGAGTTAGTAACTTACGCAGAATGACTTTGAAGCTTGCAATCGCACTCACCCAGAGACTTGTCTCCAGTTTGTGGTCCGATCTGGTGAGCAAATCGCTTATTTGAGTCTATAACACTCCTCCTCCGAATTCCGACCATCCACGTGATATCGGTGCGTCTGCGCTTGTGAGAGGTCAATATTGGAAGTTTCCTGTTCTGTGCTGCTCGATTTTCTTTCATAATGGGGGATAATTGCTCGTTTGATGTGTATAGTAATGCCGGCAGATATTGGCTGAGGTGGTCGACATTGCCGCCGTGCCTGCTCGGTGCCAACAATCTCACTCCCATAACAGAGACAGAATCACATTCACGCATCTCACAGCACGACATAAAGTCGGCCTGAGATTTCTGTATTCAAGAGGCTTAAGGATAGGGCAAAATGCCGTGACTGGTCCATGATCGGGATAGCTTGCATCTTGCTCTTGTGGTTTTCTTCTTCATCATGCTCTGTGTGAGCAGGAATAAAGACCCTACCCAAACCTCGATGGCAGGAATTTTGCACGCCTGTTTATCGATGCCGTTGGGCTATTTTTTAAAGCACTTCGCCCGGAACACGCACAGTGACAACGTGGTGTATCTCTCATCTGTCCCTCAAATAATTATATTTAATATAGTAAGCTCTATCTTGTCACAATATGTTAGATCAATGGAGCAAGTGGATCCGTGATTAACGAGCCTGGCCTCAAAAGTCCGTGTTTTTAGCGATATTTTCAGGCATCGCAAAACCAAAGTCTCCCACTTCACTTGACAAATATACAACAACTATTAATTGTGACCTATTATAATTTATATATATAGGATTAAAGAAGCTAGAGTGAGTTTTAAACCCCTTTTAAAGCGATTCAGAGAATAGGATAAAAGGCACAAAATTGGGTTTGGCGTTTGCTTCTTAGTGAAATACCGTAAAAACACGGACTTTTGAGGGTGGGCTCGTAAGTGTGACGCGTTAAGAATCTTGTGGTTGGCCTTATCGGCTGCAGAAGATTTTTTGCGTCTGAATCCTTTTGAAACTTTGATCAATGCCTACACATGGAAAAGCCTTGATATGCTGTCAATGCACCTTTGTTGGTGAGCAGTAAAACCGCATGCAGAAGCTCACGTACGCTTTCTATACGCAGTTTCTATAGTATAAAAGTCGTGGCGATGTGATTCGCGAGCTATCTTGAAGAACACAACGGGACCTAGAAGGGAAAGGTAGTAAACAAGTTAGGAGATTGATCTCAGAGTGGTTTGTTGAATAAATGAAAGTACTATATATATTTCAGAAGTTAAACGCCATCACCTGTTTGCCATAAACTTGTTCCAAAGAGAGACAAGAAAAGTAGAGAAAAAGAAATGAGCTTCACAACCAGAACTCAAAGAAACCTATCCATGATATGACTCGAGAAGCCGTCGAACTGCATGGTGCCCGTTCTGAGACGCTCTGCTGATAGCACTTTCATACTGTGCTTCCTCTCCCTCTTGAAAGATGTTTGCTCCAGCGTTGAGAAGCAATTGCACCATGTCGATTCTTCCATGCTCTGCTGCTCCCTCCAATGCTGTCCTGCCACCAACCTCGGCAGGCGGTGCGTTGACATCGGCCCCGTACTCCAACAGGAGATGAGCAATCCCCAGAAGACCCTTGATGGCGGCGAACTGTAATGCAGTTGCGCCGAAATTTTTGGCAGGCGGTGCGTTGACCTCGGCTCCGTGCTCGAGAAGCAGCTCAACGATCTCTTTACTTCCGTCTCTGCTGGCCATTTGCAAAGGCGTGTGAGGCATGTTACCGAATATCCCGTTTGGATTGCCGTTATATTGTTGAAGGAGTCTAATCGTTTCGATGTCTTGATTACTGACTGCAATCTGAAGTGGTGTTCCGTTGTCACGTTCTGGCAGATCGTCCGGCTTTCTTTCGGTTTCTTTGGGTACCGCAACAACATTCGGATCAGATCCTGCCTCGAGGAGTATGCGTACTATATCCACCCTCCTACAAGAAGCAGCTAATTGCATTGGTGAGTCGTACATGCCGCACGTTAGGTTACCATCTGGCTTGCCGCCTGCATCCAGAATGATTTTAAGTTGCTCAAGATTGTTCCGCGTGATTGCCATGCGTAGTGCAGAACTGAGAAAGAGGTTGTTGTTATTGATGCCATATTCCCAAACCGTATTTGGGTCCGCACCATGGCCTAGAACCATGCGAATGATCCCGAGGTTAGGGGTGGAATCATGTTGGAGAGCACTTACCAGCGCCCATGATAATCTTCTGGTCGGGTTGATCCTCATCAGAGAACTATCAAGGAGTGCTCGAACAATTTCCCGATCTTGCCTTTTCATCGCGCTAGCAAGTGCTTCATCTCCAACTTCTTCGTCGTCAGGTGGTCCGTTCCAGCTGTGTAACGCTGTGAGAAGGATATAAAGTAGCCTGCTGTTACGTGTGGCTTCTTTCAAGGCGTGACGATCATATGGATTAGCTCCTTTACTAATAAGAGTTTCCACCAAATCTGGATTTTGACTCCCAATAGCGGCTGCAAGAGGTGTCATGGAATGCCACGCAGAACCAGGGGGGTTGATGGCAGCGCCCCGGGAAAGGAGGGTATTGACCAAAATTAAGTTTCCGCTCGTAATAGCAGCTGTCAGGGGCATTATACAGCGACATGATGTGCAAATCCTATCGGCATGGCCTAAAGCGTCCATGCTAGCTCCAGCGTCGAGGAGTTTCCCAACCACGAAGTCGTCGCCCCACTCGATAGCCATGATTAGCGGATCTCCGGCGACTTCGTGATAATCAACGCAACTTGAACTAATTCCAAATTTGTCGCCTTCCGTTTCTGTGCTCAGTATTGAATTCGCATCAATGAGCTTCAAGACCATATTTCGATTCTTCTCTCCAATTGCACTCAGAAGTGCAGTGCGGCCATGGTGAACAGCATTGATATCCGCACCCGCCAAAAGAAGGGTGTCTGCGATATCATCGTGATTACGCAAGATTGCTTCAACAAGGGATCCACCGAGATGTGAAGCAATCGATACATTATACTTTGAGCACTCGTCAATGATGAGGCGAAGGGTGCCAATGTACCCAGAGCTGCAGCAGTCCTCAATAGCTCCTTCTAGTCCCTCGAGCGCGCGAACAAATTCGCCGCCCTTGAAATCTCCATAATCGAATATGCGCTTGAGAATAGAATCATTTCCTAGTCGTATGGCTTCACGCAATAGTTTCATTTGGGTAATAAAACCTGGTCGCTGCCTGAGTAGAGTCCTTATATACCAGCCACCTCCACTTTTGCCTTGGCGTATGGCATTTCTCACAGCTAATGACGACAGAGGAGCACCTGCACTTAATAGTGCATTCACCATCTCAAGACTCCCCGTCTCAATTGCCTGCTCTAACGAGTGCCCGGTTGATGTAGTGGCCCCAGCGCATAGCATCATATCAACAAGCTCAACACTTTCTGTCAGCACACTTAAATCAAGGATTGACAAGTAGCAACCCTTTTCTTCAGTGTGGAAGTGTTCGTCTTCTTCATCGTCTTTTTTATCGTCTTCTTCTCGAGGACACCAGAGAAAGTGTTTGTTAACGTCCACTCCCGCATCTATGAGACTGCAAGCCACACCGATAATCTTGGATAAACTTTCGGAACCGCGAAATATTGAAACACGCTCACATAGTGTGCTTGTATACCCCTCAAATGCTTCGTCAGAATGTAGCTCTGTTTGCTCCCAGCTAAAGAGGCATTCGCGAAGAGTGCAAGTATCTCGTTGTGTGAGAAAATCTTGGTCAGCCCCTTGTTGAAGGAAGAAGTTAACAAGTACACCGTTACGGTATTTTGATGCGGCCGTCAATGGCGAGTGCCCATCTTCCATGACAGAGTCCAATCTTGTGTCTAGATATGAGGTTCCGCCTCTATTCCAATGTTGGAGAGTTGGAGAAGACCGGTCGATAATTGGGTTAATGGCTGCTCCTTTATCTACTAAGGAGTAAATGAGGTCGAAGAAGCAGGCGGATGGTATTTCGAGGTCCTGGTCATCTCCAGCTTGAGTCTCCTCTTTTCCATATTCCCAAAAGTCTCTGTGATCCCGGAGGTACTCTCCAATAATAGCAAGAACCAATGCACTGCTTTTCCACCCAGTTCCAGGTTGATCAATGCTAGATCCTGCGTTAATGAGTTCTAGAGCCAGTTCCGTGTTTCCTCTAATACATGCATACTGCAAAGGATTCATGTAATCGGGGATTCGTGGGTGCCGACAGATGTGCCCGTTGGGATCTACTCCAGCTTCGATCAAGCGTTTGGCCATCGGTATATCTTCAGCCTCAATTGCCAATCGAAAGAGGTTCTCGAGCAGCGCCTCGCCAGTCGGCCCCTTTGTAGTGGCAATGGCTTTGAGAACATTTGTGCTGCCATGTCTTTTCAGCCATTTGTATACTTGTTCTCCGTTTGTCTCGCCGGGAAAGTTGTTCGATAACATGAAAGTTGCGAGGTTTAGGAACTCGACTGGCCCGAAATTTTCGAGTCGCTTTATTGCAAGCCCTTGTGCGCAGGCTTCTTCAAGAAATGCTGAATTGGGAAGGAGCGAATCGATGATAGGCATACTGGAATCGTTTTGATCTATTTGAAGAGATTTCCCCAAGAACGGCGCGAGGACCGTCAAGCTAGTGTCAAAGGATCGGATCGACTCTGCCACACATCGGAGTAGTTAACAATAGCTCGAAACTGAATAGATTTGCTACTCACCAACCAAAGGCGGTATAGCTTCTTGAAATTGAAGTATCGGTAGATTCTCAAAGACTAGTCGAAATGCTGGTCTAGCGATTGGGGTCCGTATATTGAATCCAGGTGGTGTTGCAGGAGGTGTTTCTAAAGCCATCAGAAATAGAATATAGGCTTTCAAGCTTTGAGTAACTCACCCTGCGTTATCTTGAATTGCTCCGTGACTGACATAAAACCTTGGCGAGATATCTCCTTCTGAAGTCTCTTTCTTGGCATCAATTCCCCATCAAGATAGACGTTGCTCTCTTTGGCAGTCCGCTTCCGTAGCCCAACTTTCTGGCCGACGATCTTCCAATCATCTTTTGTGTGATTCTTCTGAAATCCCCATTCCTTGAACTTCTTCTCATACTGTGCTTTCCTAGAAATTGTTAGTCCGGTTCCTTCAAAGAGAGTCTTGGTCTCATCTGTACTTACGTTGCCTTGAATCCATACTGACTTTCCATCAATTTGATAACGCCATTAGGGCCCTCAAGCTTATGCCCTTTCACAATATACAGTCCGCGTATGACATTTTTGAATTTTTCCCAGCCTTGTGGTGACGTGTCAACCCAGCCATGTGATGATGAGCCGAACGAATGCGACATCTTGAATGGCTCAAGCTCGTTATTGTTGATTCAGTTGAGTATAATGAGGAGGTTCAAAGCCGGATGGCAATGTTCAGAGGTGGAAGATGAGCGAAATGAGGGCATCTTGGAGATAAATGCGGTCAAAAGTCAGGCTCTGCGCAGCCACCTCCAACTGGATCTTGGTGTAACGACCCGGCCAAAACACTGCCTTTTGATTCGCAGATCCCAAAATCTGACATGCAGCCTCTTCGGCTCCTTGCCTCACACCCAACAGGAGCGCCCGATGTGGCATGCATGGATCCTTGACATGCGCAGCTGTGATACGTCGGTTCCAAAACCTGCGTGCGTTCAACCTCCGTGTGGCTAACATTGGTCCTCGATCAAATCCTCTTTTATTGGCGAGTTCCAAAATCTTTTGCATGCTGGAACCTCAACACGGGGCTTGGGACTCACGCACAAGGCGGTGCGGTGCGTGAAATGGATCGTGTCTCCTTGCGGATCATCAGGCATCGCGATGGTGCACACTCCACCACGCCTCCTGAAACACCATATGCATTTTGACTGGCCAGTGCCAAAATCTGCTTGCTGATTTCCGCTTTGTTGCAGTCTGCCGAAGTGTCTGAATAGCCCCAACGGGCAGAGATGCCAACTGGACTCGCTCACATGTCCTAACATTATGGGCGCACAGATTTCTGCGTGGCTTGGGTGGTAGTCATCGATTGGCAGTTTCCAAACTCTTCTGCGGTCCCTGGCGAAAGCTATCTTCCATCCTGCCCTTATTGGTATCGGTGTGATATCCATTGGAGAATGCCAAAATCTGCGGCACAAATTTCATGACATGAGGAATTTCTCGTACTAGGAACTGCCATAAGGCCCCCAATACAAATTCAAGGTCGTAGCGGTGGCCTTGGGACTCATAAGTCCATCATTTCCTTTCCGATTCTCTAATTCCCAATACCAATATTGCTCTTTTACGCTGGACAGTCCCTTCGCCTCCATCCAAATGGGCCTTTCACCAGAAGCAATCATCGGCTTGGTGACCCTCTTCGTCACCTGTGCACCATCCGCTTTTCTTTTAGTCGGCTGGATTAACAGACGTAGGAGAGGTCGACGAGACAATGGTCCTGCTGTCGAAATTTCCGCTTGCTTTGCTACTGGCTAACACTGCTGACAGGCAGAATGCTTCAAAGGGTCCCAGGTCCACGAGGGGCTAGGAGGACATACGCTCTCCACGATGCAGATATCGAGAGGAGGCTTCGAGCTGGAACAACGCTTGTCTGGAACCATGGTCTGAAACACCTTTGCAAGACCTTCCTTAAATCTGATGAGAATACTGCTAACCATTCTCTACCTTGCTAGAATTTATCTCCATCTCCCTCGAATCGCGGTCATATGTTCAGGCGTTGTGCTGAGGGGATATTCTCCGAAGATTTACGGCGTTCTGATACAGCGTCTACATACTGCTGGACGGGCGGCACACTCTATCAAACACAAGTCCTATCATCGATCTCATAAGGGATGCAAAGGACAAATGGAGGTTCAGCACAACACGGGAGCAATGGGTCATTTGCACCCAGACCCTTTCAATACAACCTGCGTTCCCTGGTCACAAAGTATTTGGGGTCGTTATCCATTTGAACTCAGAGTAGATTAATAATTATGGTCTCCCACTGTCTTAATCCTCCTCCATTTACCTTCAGACAAGTCATCCCTAATATCGCCCTTGATACCATGATTGACAAACTTCGCTCTCAGGAAGTCCTTGAGTGGGTTGATGGAGCTGTATGTGTTTTGGTGATAATTTTTTCATCCCTTTTCTAATCCGTGAAATAACTCTCTGAGATCCGCCTGTATGCTCCTAGTGTAATCCCCACTGTCGCCAAACCTTTTATTCCCATCAGTGGAACCCTAGAAACGCATATAAAGTCCCGAACGTAAGGCTGTCGAGAGGGAGATTCCAAGAACTTCTGAATCCGTGTGAGCAAGCCAGTGCTGATTTGACTTGCAGTATGGCTCTCAGTAAGGTGTTGAAAGGAATCGATAACAGCTCAGCAAGTGAAAGTGTAGTGAAGGCGGTGGGGGGTGTCAATTGTACTTTCGTGTGACCCTGGATAAGAACAAGGGTCGCGTAACCACCAGAAGAAAGCACGGCTGAAACTACGCTTGTAGCTTCAGAACTGGTTTCCCGGTATCGATCCAGTAGGATCTTCTTCTTTTCAGTAGCTTCCATGATAGCGATCAGGAACTGAGGAACCTGACTACTGCTGTCACAGTGAAGACTGAAGAGATGGACTTGGGGGCGTCTTCGATCCATAGCATTCTTATCTGAGCAATACTAAGGAGAACGGTAATGAGGAGATATACGTTGATGATGCTTGAGGGTCGGATAGAGCGGACATGTTCAAAGTGAGAGAGGAGGCACAGCCCCAGCCCATCGACGAGGACGAGCGAAGCAGCAGCCAATGAAGGCAGTCTTTCTGACACTGGAATTCGTCGCGTAAAGTATTAACAGTGCGCACTGACGCTCGTTAATAAGTGCAAGTAGAGTCTATGGTATCATTTAGCACTTGAGCATTGTCTTACGCAGGGTACAAACCAGCTTGTTTCCATGAAGCAAACTGCGAGATACTTTGCTCGATTGTCTATACAATTGATTTCAACCGAAAAGGTAGAGCAATGAGAAAGAGAGCCGATGGCAATATCGAAAGTATGGAAAACTCGAAAAGGGGGCTGAAATCGAAGTGGGCAAGCAGGCAGTTGAGGGCCGAAATGATCAAGGCCATCTTCAAAAGTGGTCGAGTTGAATGCCATGTGGCGATAACATCTAAAAGCACCGACAATGTAAACAAGAAGAAGAATCCCGCTTTACACAATACTTTGGCTAAAGAACTCCTTCCATGTGCCAAGGAAGGGGGAGTGCGTCACCGAAGAGCCACCATAGTCACGTGCAAAGGTGTGATTTCACTTTAGAATAAGTAGCCCACTGCGGCGGGTATGAAGCTTCTATCAACCTGATGAGACAGCCTAGACACAAACTCCACAGCCCCTTCATGAATCTATGTTTTGACCGAGGTTTAGAAGCGAGCCCCTGCGGTTGTTGTACAGGGGAGAGAAGCACGTGATGACGACTGCCTAACCTAACCTTAAGCGAGCCCCAAATCCTCTGCAACTCTCGCTCCTCTCAACTCCATTTCCACATCCTCCAACCTCACAATGCCACCTAAACGCAAACCCTCCACCTCCACCGCGTCAACCCCCAAGCCCCTGCCCAAAGCCCCCCTTCCCCCGCCGCGCAAATGGGCAAAAGCTCACCCGCGCTTCATCGTCCCTGAGCTCCGTCGGCGCCAACTCCCAACCTGGGGCTCTCCCTCCACCCTAATAACCCGCCTGAAAGCGACCGACGCCCCCTCCCTCCGCACCCCAGAGTCCCGCCTCACAACCCACAAAAAAGCACTCAAGCGCCTCCAGACCTCATCTCTAAAACACATGATTCCTTTCCATCACTTCAATAAACTACCGTTAGAGATTAGGGAGAGAGTTTGGGAATTCGCACTGCCTGGACCACGAGTGCTGACGCTCGATACGAGTCGGAATCTAGGTGTGTCCGAGCGGCTGATTTTCTCGAGCGTGTTTAAGGCGAAGAATCCGGCTGCTTTGAGCACGTGTAAAGAAGCGCGAGCCGTTGCGTTAAGACGGTATCGACTGGCTTTTGGGACGAGTAATGTGTATTTTGATTTCAAAGGTGGTGATATCTTGTATTTCGGGCCTGAATGCTTTCACGGGACATTTCTGGATCAAGAGTGGGGGTGGACGACATCGACGTATGTGGGTCCGAATGAGCCGTCGAGGGCGGTGAAGGTTTGTTTAGCGGAGAGAGTGAGGAGGGATTTGGAGGCTGTGAGGCACCTTGCGATTTCGAGGGGACTGTGGGAAAATCATAGGGAGCGGTATGCGTGGTTTGAGTATCAGCGGGTGCTAGGGTGGGATAATTGTTGTGGTGAGTTGTTGAGGAAGAGGTTGCGGAAGTTCAAAAGTGTGGAACGAATCTCATTTGAACATGGCCGCCAGCGAGTTGAACACCCGGAAGGTCATGAAGTGTATTGTGGCGGTCCGGTGAGCGAGGATCCGTGGTTTGAAGAGAGGCCGTTTGATTGGAGAACGATGAATGCGAGAGAGACGTTACATGTGAAGATGTATAAGGAGCATGTTCCCTGGCTGGAAGAGTGGCTTGAGATGGACGGCAAGTGGGAGGTCACAGGGGATTTGAGTGCGGTTGCGTTATTGAGTAGGTGGGATGCGAAGGATTTGAGTGAGGAGGAGAAAGAGGAGGGGGTGCCAGAGGCAAGGTTGGTGGATATTAAATTTGTGCCTGATGAGCCGAAGAGGATCAGGGAAGAACTCTGGCGGCACCGATGGGCGGAGCTTTTGGGTGGTTAGCTGATCTTCAACTGTTTCAGCGTGGTTTCCTTAAAGACCAATAAGTAAGGAGTGTATAATTCGATGTGGACTACTGGGGAACTTTGGATCTGGTGACTAGTTTCATTGAGGGAATGCGAGAAATTCCAGCAGTTTTGATTAGTGATTCAATTGTGTAGAAGGTCCCTAACAGTTGCTGTCATTCCAAATTCCTACCGTACCAAAGATTTTGGGACAACGGAAAGAGAATAGCTAATCCCCTTGTCCCAAAGACTCTTGGACATTGAATCAAGTGCGAGTTGTAGGTATTGTTGAAGTTGTTGAGCATCCATTCCTGCATATATCTCCTTAAGAGAAAGGTTTAGTTTTGAAGCAAGCCTAAGCTGGAGCCAAGGTTATCGCATTGCCCTGGTCTCGTCGAGTTAAGGCCAGTCCCTCTGTTTGGGAAGAAGTCGAATCTGTTCTGTCGCACCTCTCAACTTCCTCAGCTCTCAGCCAACTCCCTCTTCCTCGCTTTGTGACGTGGTGTGCCGATTCTATTTAGGCCGGGAAAGCCTCTTGAGCCGTTTTAGAACTGGATGCGGAGAGGACCCGAGCACTCCTGCGAGGCGGTGATAGCAGAACTCAAATGCAAAAGGAGAGAGAAAAGGTACGGAGATACAATACTGTTGTACAGTAATTCCAAAGTCCGCATCCTGTAAGAACCTGAGATCTTGGCACGGTAAAATCTGCTGCTATGTGTTACGTGGATAGACGCGAGGCTGTTGCACTGCCAGGGGCTGCTCTGACACTGCCGCATGCACACGGAGAGAGCTTCACTCTAGTCTGACCACTTTCAGGAAAATCCCGCGTTTCCGGACCAGAGGCATATCCTCCCTCCTCCCGATCGGGTAAGAAGGCATGAGAGAAATTGCCGTGCTAAGCGGAGACGCTTTCCAGATCTCACATTGAGAATATAGGAGAATTGGTCTTCCTATCATCGAGTTTTGCACTCCTTGGATGGAGTATGAGCATGGACCAGGTCCGCAAAAAAAATTAAAAAAAAATTACATGCGAAGCAGGGAGGGATAAGCACGGGAAGACGGGTAGAGCCGTGAAGCAGAAACAGCAGTAGGGAAGGCCAAGATCCCTTTGGAGCTTGGATATATGATAATGAAGGCATATTCGTTTTCGAGACGTCAATGAGGAGTAAGTGGATACTCGGATTCAGTCGCCGAGCATGGAGCGGTTGTTCGAGAAGACCTACCGTGGTGGCTGAACGTCAGGCCGGCGACGTCTTCCTTCGATCCGTATTGTTGAGGATATTCATGTGAATCCGACCTAATTCTTGGATAAACGCCATTCAGTTGAGGATAGGACCGCTAGAGACGTCGGCAAGACAGAGTGTAAGGGCCGAGCCCAATTCATCCACAGGCGAATATGCGGACGGAATGTGATTCAACGCGCATAGACGAAATGGCTCGCAAGCATATCCTGACTTCCTGCTCTCGTACTCTGATTCCAAGAATTAAAGATGGCGAGAAAAGGAAGATGGAAGAAGGTGGGAAGTCTTGCGAACGGCCCTTAAGGCGTAGGATGGCGTTGCGCATATTGGAAATCCCGAACTAGAGGTCAGCCGCGGTAATCTTCCGGCGTGCCGGAACGCCTTGATGCGCAGCTTATGGGGTCTTACTAGCCTATCTATACGCTGTGAAGGTGAGTCTTTTGCTTTGTGCTGACGGGCTTTGGAAAACTCTGCCTCGGAGGCTCGCACGATATTCCTGAAGAGGGCCTTCAGAGGCTGGGAACCCTAAGGTTCACATGAGACGGCCCTTAAATGAAACTTAAGATTCCCGGGGGGAATTTTTCCTTGGATGGCTCATATTGAATGAACCTTGTATATATGCTTCCTGGCTGAGGAGTTCCTGGTACTAAATCAAGCTGCTGAAGTCGCCTTATGATCGAATGTCTGCACGATGGTGATCATGGCATCACTACAAGACACGGGACGCGTGGAAGGAATAGTGCGAAACAAAACGTTTTATGACCCCTATCTTGAAACAGAAAACGCAGGGGGTTCAGGTCACATGATCAGCCTTGCATGCAGTGTACCCCGCACCATCTCTTTGAGCCGCGAGCCTCAGAGTGACATGCCTGTTTTGTGAAGTAGAAAAAAAAACGAGACTCGAGGAAAACATGGATAATGAAGCACGAACGCGGGCATACGGAGCTCAACTTGAGCATTGCGGTCCGATAAGGAAACGCTCTTCCTTGACACCATTCTGTCACACCCAAACCTTCTCACACTTTAAAATGCAAGAATTGGCCCCTCCTGTACTGATGCTCGAGGCCCCTTTCGTCATCGGTCAGGCCGCAGGAGATCCGTCACTTCTTGCATGTGAATCCGCGAGATTGGATTACGATGCCACATAATGTGTGGCGATATCGAAACGGCGGGGTTGGGCCAAAGATAGATGAGAATGGGTGACAACGAAATATATGTTAATATAATACGGTCGATAAACGATTGTGCTGTCCTTGGGAGTAGGAGAAGAACGTGGGGTATATGTGGGATGCAAAGCATGGGATGCATCTGATACGGCAACCCTCCCACTCTGGCGGCACGCAATCTGTGCCCTTCCCTTCTTTTTTTTTTGTTTTTGTTTTTTGTTTTTTTTTGGGTACCGTCGAGCTCCGTCTCCAACAGATGATTGCTCTTCAAGAAGCGTATCTCAGGTTTGTCTCAAAGGTTTGTCTCAGAGAAGGCACATAATGGAAGGCAGATATTCTTGTCGGCTATTTGCGTCGTCCCTGGAAATAGGGCTAGCCCGGGGGGCGCCCAAACCCCCAGAGGCACAGTTTGATCGATTCAGGGTCGGGCTCGTGCAATGCAGGGCAGCAGCGCGGCCTCCCACGCCCAGGGCAACTCTCCGAGACCCGAATAGTGGACCCGGCTTTTGGAATCGGCAATGGCTTCTGGGCATTGGCTGTGCCACAGGCCCACACGGGACGCAGAGACGATGCCGAGTTGGCCACGTCTTGGGGGATTCGTGGGTCGCCGTCAAATCGCCAACTAGAAGCCGTGCCGGGCAGCAGATCTGGCTGTTAACAGCCACAATCGGCGCATGGCATGGGGAGCTTGCCAGATATCCTGCTGGGATGTCGTCTGCCGCAGCAGCCTTTGTTTGCTTCCTCGATCCGGCGGAAAGTGATTTGGTGCGGTTGTGACGCGAGGTTTGTCTCTTTTCTTCTTCTCTGGCCGCGGGCGAAAAGAAGGTTTTCTGGCGGCAGCAGCGACTAACGCCCACCACTGAGTGAGCTGACCTCGCCTGACGCATGGTCTGGCATGGCCATGGCAATGGGGGCGAGGGCGAGGAAGCTCGTGGTTCGCCCCTGGGGCGATCCTTGAATAAGAACGGGTGCCCGCCAAGGGGAAGCGAGAGGAGGTGAGGGACGCCGAGCGACAGCCAAACTGTGATGTAGTGGACGTGGATGGGTGGAGATCAAGCATCAGCACCAGTGCCAAAGCAGCTCAAGCAGCTCTCCACACGGAATGAGTCCCGGCAGAATAGCTCCAGAGCGAATGTCAAGCCAGAAGTTCCAGCTACCGAACTTCGAACCTCCTCCTCCTCCTCCTCCACATGTACCCGGCCGACCATAAAGCTTGTCGATTCCTTTCCTTCCCTTCCCTTCCCTTCCCTTCCTTCCCAGAAAAATTCTTCATGCTCTCTTCTTTCCCCAACCTGCGAACCACATTCCTTTCAACGATCACAACACTTTCCACAACTACCCCTCGCCGCTTCTCACGCACAGCAGCAATCATGGGCGTTACCAAAACTGTGCTCAAGGAAGGCAAAGGCCCTATCCCCAAGGTCGGCGACAAGGTCACCATCGCATACACCGGCTACTTGAAGGACACCAGCGCTCCCGATAACAAGGGCACCGAGTAAGCTCACATGTTTTCTTGAAGCTCCCCCAACCCACATGCCTCGTCTCAAACCCACCCCAATCCACATGCCAAACCCTTGCTGACTTCTTCTCTCCTCAGATTCGACTCCTCTGTTGGCCGCGGTAACTTTGTCACAGCTATTGGCATTGGCAATGTCATCAAGGGTAATGACCCCTCCATACCCCACGAAGCTTCCTCGGTCTAGGGATAATTGAACATACCACAGGTTGGGATGAGGGCGTTACCACCATGAAGCTTGGCGAGAAGGCGACATTGGACATTACGAAGTAGGACTTGGGTAGAACTCCATGAGCAGAGCAATGCTGACCCTACTTCCAGTGATTACGCATATGGTGACCGGTGAGACTCCGCTCCGCTCCCCATTCTTCGATTTCGTCAATCAATGCACTCCACGTGCAGACGACTCATGCTGTGGAATCATCGAAATCACAAAATCTGCACCGGAGCCAGATCCTGCCCCTCCCTCACTCGGATCTTGAATACCCTTTTTGCATCTGGCGCATAACTGACATCTGTGCAGCGGCTTCCCGGGTCACATTCCACCGGGGGCTGATTTGCTCTTGTAAGTTACCTAGGCGCGAGGTCCGCAGCTCTGCACGCCACTGACTTGGATGCAGCGACGTCGAGCTCCTCAAGATCAATTAGATCGGTTGGGCCTGGCCAATATGTACCACCATCACCCGTTCCCTTACGTTTCTGCGATTCTAGACGTCGGCATCCACAATTGAAGTGTGATGGCAGGGTTGGAGATCCGGGAATAGCGAATCAATAAACGGAGATGCTTCTCGAAACACTTTTCCGTGCTTGCTTGCTTTTTATGTGCTCCGTCCTGTCAAACTTGCGCCTGCATGAAAATGGGATCAGGAATTGCATCTCACGGCACGGGTGTTCCCATCGTTATCTGCATCGCCGCATCCTTCTCGGATGTCGTCAAGAATTTTATTCCCATGGGGATGGGTGTATATCATGCCCGTTATTGACACGCGCTCGCGAAGGCGAGTCGAGGCGAATAGATCGCGCCGGAAGATCGTGGTTAAATCGCGTGAGATTACCTTAATGATTTCCAATGACAATAATGCGGGGTCGTGCGGGAAAAGTTCCGCGCCCGGCCAAAACCCGTCTTCCATATGGCTTCGAGAAGGCCCGAAGGAAAGGAGGACAAACGTGCAGTGGAGTGCCCAAGAATTGGCTGACGCCATGGCATAACAATCTGCAACTCAGATCACACATCTGCTTACAGACTTTATGCCTTCGACGAGTATTCCAGGGCCCCGGAAGAACAATGTACCGTGTACTTCCGGAACGCCGTGCCGTGCACGTGACCTATGTTACGCCTTGCTGCCTTAACAGTTGGTGCCTGCTTCGAAATCCAGCCAACAGGCGAGGTTTAGCTCCATCAGTCTCGAGCCTTCCATTCGAGAGGCTGTGAAATCACCGCAGCTGCCTCCTGCCTTCTCGCCATAAACCCAAAACTGCCCACTCTCTTCTTCCCTTCTTCATACAGCTTGTCTTTCAAGCATCTGCATTCACTGTTGAACACCAAAATCCGCTACACTAGTCGACTCAAGCTACGCTGGTGCTAGATCACCTTGACGGGATCAGGCCCTGGTACTCATTAGGACCTGAAGAACAACTTCACTTGGGACGCCGATCAAACGCCACCATTCCATCACAGGTACAGACCGACGGTGAAGGCAAGCTGGGGAAACGAAAGCTGTCCAACGCGGACAACCCCCAACCACTGAAGAGAACGATGACGGTGAGTAGGCAGCGTGCATCTTCACAGCGGAAGAGCTACCTGCAAGCTCAAGCTCGAACTTCCCGCTATTCGCAGGCAAAGCAAACACAGAAGCTAATTATTTTCCTGGGCAGGACTCCAAGGACGTCGATATGGAGACCAAGATGCAGGTGGACGAGTCGGTGGTCGGGCACAACGAGATCGATGAGTCGCTGTACAGCAGACAACTATACGTGCTAGGACATGAGGCTATGAAACGCATGGGAGCTTCAAATGTCCTCATTGTTGGGCTGAAGGGTCTTGGTGTTGAGATCGCAAAGAATATCGCGCTCGCCGGTGTCAAGAGTCTCACCCTCTACGACCCCGCCCCCGCCACTATCGCCGACCTCTCCTCACAATTCTTCCTCCACAAGGAAGATATTGGCAAGCCTAGAGCTGCCGTTACTGTCTCCCGTGTCGGTGAGCTCAATGCATACACACCCGTCACTGTTCATGAGTCAACAAGGTCTGCAGTCCATCAGAGAATTCGTTCACCAATCCCAAGCTAACTTTTTCTACAGCCTGACTTCGAACCTCTCTCAATTCGACAAGTACCAAGTCGTTGTCCTTACCAATACCCCCATTAAAGACCAAATTATCATTGGAGATTACCTGCATTCAAAGGGAATATACTTGGTGGTAGCGGACACTTTCGGGCTGTTCGGATCTATATTCTGCGACTTTGGCAAGAACTTCACGGTTATCGACCCAACAGGCGAAGCCCCAGTCAGCGGAATTGTTGCCGATATTGATGAGGAGGGTCTGGTATCTGCTCTGGACGAAACCAGACACGGTCTCGAAGATGGGGACTTTGTTACCTTTACTGAGCTGGTGGGAATGGAAGCCCTGAACTCGGCGGAACCACGGAAAGTCGCTGTGAAGGGCCCATATACCTTCTCTATCGGTGATGTTACCGGACTCGGCCAATATAAGAAGGGTGGTATATACACGCAAGTCAAGATGCCCAAGTTCATTGACTTTAAGCCGATCTCTGCCTCGCTCAAGAACCCGGAATTTCTAGTCTCCGACTATGCCAAATTCGACCGTCCAATGCAGCTTCACGTTGGTTTCCAAGCGCTGCATGCTTTTGTCGAGTCACATGGCCGTCTTCCCAGACCAATGAACCTGGAAGATGCGGCCATTGTGTACGGCTCTGCCAAGGCATTTGCCGGACAAGAAAAATTGGAGGTCGAGATCGATGAGAAACTGTTGCACGAGCTAAGTTTCCAGGCTCTCGGTGACTTAAGTCCAATGGCGGCTTTCTTCGGTGGTCTTGCCGCCCAAGAAGTCCTCAAGGCTGTATCTGGAAAGTTCTCGCCAATCACTCAATGGCTGTACTTTGATTCTTTAGAATCTCTGCCTGACAATTCTCCAAGAACTGAGGAGTTGTGCCAACCCCTGAACTCGAGATATGATGGCCAAATTGTTGTCTTTGGTCGAGAATTCCAGGAGAAGTTGTCAAACATCAACGAGTTCCTGGTTGGTGCTGGTGCTATTGGTTGCGAAATGCTGAAGAACTGGGCTATGATTGGGCTTGCTACTGGGCCAAAGGGGAAGATTAGCGTGACGGATATGGATTCGATCGAGAAGAGCAATCTGAACCGACAATTCCTTTTCCGACCAAAGGATGTTGGACAGCTAAAGAGCGAGTGTGCTGCTGCGGCTGTTCAAGCGATGAACCCAGACCTTAAGGGCCATATCGTGACGATGCGAGACCGTGTAGGGCAGGATACGGAGCATGTTTTCGATGAGAAGTTCTGGAGTTCATTGGACGGTGTTACAAACGCACTAGATAATGTTGACGCTCGAACATACGTTGATCGTCGATGCGTCTTCTTCCGAAAGCCATTGCTGGAGAGCGGTACGTTGGGAACCAAGGGCAACACTCAAGTCATCATCCCTCATCTTACCGAATCCTACTCCAGCTCGCAAGATCCACCGGAGCAATCCTTCCCTATGTGTACACTGAGGAGTTTTCCCAACAAGATCGAGCACACCATCGCCTGGGCTCGTGAGTTGTTCGAGGGATACTTCGTCAAGCCCGCCGAGACCGTCAACCTGTATCTGAGCCAACCAAATTATATCGAGTCGACTCTGAAGCAGGGAGGAAACGAAAAGGCCACACTTGAGATGATTCGAGACTTTTTGGTTGAGGATAAGCCTCTCAGCGTTGAGGACTGCATCAAGTGGGCACGTATCCAATTCGAAAAGCAATACAACAACGCAATCCAACAACTGCTGTACAACTTCCCTAAGGATTCGGTCTCGTCGAGTGGACAGCCATTTTGGTCCGGACCCAAGCGTGCCCCAGACCCATTGAAGTTCGATCCGAAGAATGAGATGCACTGGACGTTTGTGGTTGCAGGAGCCAACCTCCACGCTTTCAATTATGGTATCAACGCCAAGGATATGGACGAAAGTACAATTCACAAGGTCTTGGAGAATATGATCATCCCTGACTTTTCGCCAAATTCTTCCGTCAAGATCCAGGCAGATGACAGCGAGCCTGTAAGTACATCTACGAATTATCATTTGGACTTTACTAACAAAAGCAGGACCCAAATGCCGGGGCAGGTGGATTCGACGACAATGATGAACTTCAGGCTATTACCGATAAGCTTCCACCACCAAAGCAATTAGCAGGCTTCAAGCTTCAGCCAGTTGAGTTTGAGAAAGACGATGATACGAATTATCACATCGACTTCATTACGGCAGCAAGCAATCTCCGTGCTGAAAACTACAAGATTGAGTTGGCGGACAGACACAAGACAAAGTTCATTGCTGGAAAGATTATCCCGGCAATTGCAACAACCACTGCCCTCGTCACTGGCCTTGTCATTCTTGAGTTCTACAAGATCGCCGATGGCAAAAATAAGGTCGAACATTTCAAGAATGGTTTCGTCAATCTCGCACTGCCATTCTTCGGCTTCTCCGAGCCCATCGAGAGCGAGAAGGCTGTCTATAAGAGCAAGAACGGCGAGGTAGCAATCGACAAATTATGGGACCGTTTCGAGGTCGACAACTTCACATTGCAGGAGCTCATCGACCACTTCGAGGAGAAGGGTCTTACGATCACTATGCTCAGCTCCGGTGTCTCCCTCCTCTACGCCAACTTTTTCGGCCCTGCGAAACTCAAAGATCGTTATGCGATGAAGCTGAGCGATCTGGTGGCTCATATCTCGAAGAAGCCGATCCCGGATCATCAGAAGAATGTTATCTTTGAGATTTGTGCGGAGGATCAGACGGGCGAGGATGTGGAAGTTCCTTATATCATGATGAAGATGGGAAACTAGATGATTTAGTGATGTGCACAAATGATGATGGATGAAGAAATGAATTGGTGTTTATTGAAAGCGTGGTATGGAGGCTTCGGCGGCTAGATAGAGAAAGAAAAGAACCCCACTTGCGTTCCATTTTCATTACAAAATAGAAAGTCAATGAATCGAATGCGTTCTTTCCACCCCTTAGTTGATACTATTGTTGAGTGGCTGGTGCTTGCAAAATATGTGAGGATAAAGAGATCAGATGATATTCAAAGGTCATTTCTTGCGATAACAAAATTATTTCTGCCTGACCAGCTCAGCATCCAGTAGCATCCACCTGCGCTCAGTGCCAGCGATTGCGCCCTTCCGTACCGCAGCCTTCTGCCTAGCGATTTACTTCATCAGGAACCTCATCCTTCCAAGCAGCCCATCAACTTCTCACGATCTTTCAAGGCAAGTATAAGGTCTGCCCCTTCGCCCCTCTATACATCTGTTGGCCTTACTAGGCCATAATCACGACCATCCCCAGCCTCTATCTACCTGCGAAGCGCAAACGATCCTGCCCAGCCTCGAAGCTAGCCATATTCGTCTCCTCCCTGCGACACATTTGGGGAGACTATGATGGTAATTTACAACATCTCTGTTTATGGCTCATCTAATGTGTTATTAGGCTTTTGAGCCTGAACCACTCACCGATGATATACAATTCACAGAAGACGATAAGAATAAGGATGTTATGGTAGCTGAAGGCAAGGGTCAATGGGTATATTGGAAAGACTGCATTGGCGTTTCATATAAAGAGAATGGGGAGAATAAGATACACAATATGAACTCTGGCAGAGTAATACTGCAATCGGGGATTCAAGTATACTTTGCCAAAGGTTACGTGAAGGAAGGCTAGCATTGCGTGATGTGGAAATATGAATTACTTTTGATTTGTCATGTTTAAAACGCCGCGAATAGCGAATATCACGAGGATGGACAAAACAAAGATGTAACGACCTCCTTCTTCACTTGATGTAAGACTCTTGCAGCTGGAACCTCCCTTCATTATACGATGAGATTGATCCGAGATCCATGAACGGGTGAAGCAGGGTCTTCTCTTACCAAGAAAGTCTCGTCTGAGTCGCCGTCTCGCCGCAGCATTATTGGGAGAATGGAAACAAGCAGAACACAACACATGTCTCCTTCCTTCACGGTTCGGTATCCAATTACGGTATGATCATCCCGTGTAATGTAGACCCGACGAGCCATACGGGTCCATGTCATTTTCTAAATGAACGCTGTTGCTAATCTTTCGCGAGCTCGACCCTCAAGGGAAGGGATGCTGATGAAACAATGCTTTCTTTGGCGATTTGGACAGATCTTCTCGAATTCTCAAAGATATGCGCTAAAATCTGCTCGGTGCAGGAGCAGAGTCTGAGAAGGAGGATCCCGCTACATGGGGGAACTCTTCTGGAAGTGAAAGCATGAGGTCATCGAGGATTTATTCGGTGGGAGATTCGACGGTGTCTGATGAGACGACGATGTTTCGGAGATGGTCCATTAGAAAGGGTATTTTCTTTTGCAGCTCCGTCTCGAGGCTCGTTACTATTAACTGATTCTGATCCATGATCTCAGAAAAGGCGAAGCCTGTGTCCTCCATCATGAACCCTCGCACGCGCAAGACATTGCTGCGCACGATCTTAGGATTCACATCCAAATCATCCCCACCAGGCGCAGCTGGAATAGCGGTAGCAAACAGAGCACATTCATTTTCCCTGTACCAGTCAGGCACCCATGTTGGAAGCTCGTCGATACTTGGCGCGCCAACATGCTCGACAGCAGATAGGATGCGCAGACTCTTCGTCTTTTAGTCACCGCCACCGCAAAGTTAACGTAGACTTGAGCTTTCGACAACTTATAGTCTGGCTGTGCAATCAACTCGGTGCCTCCCATCAAGGCGCTGGGATGGCTCAATAACCCGTAAACACATCTCTCGGATCCGTTGATTGGTGAACACGGGCCCAGCTCGCCACTTCTAGGAAATTGTATATTGGCTTGCAATCGCTGTTCGGATCCCAAATGAGCGCTCTATGATTGGCAATCCGGGATTTGAGCTGTAGATTGGCGACGAGGAAAGCTACATTGTTATCCAAGAGGAATGTGAACTCAACAACCTCAGGCCAGTCTATGTAGTGGCGACCATAGCACGACAAAGCATTAGACGCCAGACCTAGTTTGTGAATGATCCAAACAAGGTGAAAAAAAGGGAACATCGAAGAGATCCTTGATCGCCTTCCAAGCTTGCCATTCTTGATTGGAATCCACGCTCTGATCCTTGGCGATCCCGCGATCTCAGAGAGCTTTGGCTAGATAGGCGTACTTGCCAGGTTGGCGAAACAAATCCCGCGGATGCTCGATTGCACGTCCAAGCCAGCCAAGGACCCTCTGATCCCTGGAACATATCGAGTCCATCTGTGCAACCTGAGACTGCCACTCCTCGTCATCTTCTTGGCTTATACACAGAGCGTCTGCCCACAAGCGTCGGACGCTATGTATCGAGCGGAAGCAAATCAAGGCTTGAGAGAGACTTGCAGTGATGCCCATCTCTTATCCGTTGCCGGTGATAGTATCGATTTTTGCCGGATCACCCCATACGTATGAGATTGCCTCGAAACCCTCTCCTTCGATCTGTTGGACCACAAGCTCCGGCCCGCAACTCGAGGGCTCGGACAGCCTTGCGCGGAAGTATGTCGTAAACGGAAGGCTGTGAGCGAGATATAGGCGTAGAGTGACATCGATTGTCTTTGGCAAAGCAAAGATTTAGCAAACTAATGCTTTGGATGCCGTTGGAGGTCGTCCTTTTGTTTCTTCACTCTGAAGGACGAATGAAAAAGAAGCAGAAATAGCAAAGAAACAATCAATCTTGGCATCTCGCCCAAGAACAACGACAAACAGGTTCAGAGCCTCATACCGGCGAATTCATTTCTTACTTCTCAGGAGTTCGCCGTGGAGCCAATGCCCTCCCGGACATGATATATATCCGAATTTAGGATGCTTGCCTCTGGGATACGTTTTGCACTCGCATCCCCTGTCATTGACCTGGAAGAAATAACGCTGATCGAAAGAGTGATGAAGTACCGAACCCCCTTTACCACATGGAAAGCGACCTTTCGATCCAATTCAACGCCAAAAATGGAAAATATTCATCACATGACTATCGTAATGCTCAAACTGACTTATGCTCGTCAACAATTCAGGGGTCCTGACAAAGATCTTACTGTGTGAGTGAGAGGTTTTAAGCGGCGGGCTTGGCACGCTTAATAAGGACCCTGCACGCGCTGTCAGCAGCTCTGCAGAGAGGGGTTTCCAGTGCCGTCATCATTAGCAAGCACCCCCTGCAAATTAGACGGTAACCCCACTTCGGTACATCTACATCTACATCAACATCCCTTCTCCTCACTTTCAACACCAAAGAGTATTTAATGTTCTCTCGCGCCCGCCAACTAGCTGGGCACTTCCATTCTACCTTCAACCTCAATAGTCTACCTCTTCCACGTCCTACAGCAAGACTGCTCTTCTCCACAACTACAGCCGCCATGGTACGTACCTACCCCGCTCCCCTCCCCTCCCCCTGCCACAAGCCCTCCCCTCTTCAAAGCTAACCTTACCATCGACAGACCGAAGAAAAGATCACCAACTGGGTAGCGCCCGATGACAAAACCGGCGAATTCAAACGCGGCCAATCGCAATTCCGCAACTTCATCAAGAAAGGCGGCGAGTTCCCTCCCGAAGCAGGACGCTACCACCTCTACGTCTCGTATGCCTGCCCCTGGGCACACCGCACGCTCATCGTGCGCAAGCTCAAGGGCCTCGAAGACATCATCCCCTTCACGAGCGTGCATTGGCATATGCAAGAAAAAGGCTGGCGGTTCGCGACAGCTGAGGATAAGGAGGAGGATGTCAAGGCGGAGGGCGTGACGAAGGATCCGGTGAAGGGACATGAGGGGTATCAACATTTGAGGGAGATTTATTTTCAGGTTGACCCCGAGTATGAGGGACGCTTTACGGTGCCGACGCTGTATGATGTCAAGCAGGGGAAGATTGTTAGTAATGAGAGTAGTGAGATTATCAGGATGTTTTACAGCGAAGTACGTCCCTTGCCTCTCGCTTTTCCTCACTTTTGGAGGAAGCTGGCTAATTGGTTGGCAGTTTGACGACCTCCTCCCCGAGAAGTACAAGAACGTTAAGCTCTTCCCCGAAGCGCTGCAGACGCAGATCGAGGAGACGAATGACTGGACATACAACGACATCAACAACGGCGTCTACAAATCCGGCTTTGCTACTACGCAGGAAGCTTACGAAAAAGCTGTCATCACTTTGTTCAAGTCTTTAGATCGTGTGGAGAAACATCTGAAGGAGACTGAGAAGGAAGGTCCTTACTATTTTGGGAAGGAAATCACGGAGGCGGATGTGAGGCTTTACACGACGATTGTGAGGTTTGATGTCGTTTATGTGCAGCACTTCAAGACCAACATCAAAACAATCCGCGCCGACTACCCGTACCTCCACCAGTGGCTCCGCAACCTCTACTGGAGGGTTCCTGCGTTCGGGGAGACGACAGAGTTCACGCATATTAAGAGGCATTATACGAAGAGTCATACGCAGATTAACCCGTTTAGCGTCACGCCTTTGGGCCCGGAACCGCCGATTCTGGGTCTGCATGAGGAGGTGGAGGCTGTTAGGTGGGCATTGGAGAGGGCGAAGAAGTGAAGTTGCTAGGGGATGAGAAGTGGGAATATTGGAAAAAAGAGGCGTTGAGAGGGGATGAAGGATGGTAAGGGGTGCATTGCATGCTGTATGGAGTAAATTAGCATCTTCTTTTTCTCTTGCTAAGCCCGGTCCTTTGATGCATGGAGGAAGGGCTATACAATGTCCCAAGTACATCTGGGACAATCAAGTGATTTTTTTATTTTCATTTTCAACTCCTTCCATATCCCAGAAAGCGTTGGGACATTGAGAGCCTTTCAATGTTTCCAAGCCTTTGGTATATTAGAAAAATTGAATGATGCATTGGGGCTTCAAGCATATATAAATAAACACAAACTCTTTCAGAACTGTGCTATCTTAAACTCCAAGGTGCTCAAAATCCAGGAATGTCGAGTGTCCAATTTTCCGTCTAGCACAATGAGAACCGGCGATCCTATAGCCAAAAGGAATGACACGACATGACCGGATACATATTTTTTTCCATTTCTGATGTTAGATAGTGCCCAGGAGAGAGGCCAAGCGCTGATAATTCGTTTCCAAGCATCATCTTTTATCGTCCCATAGTTTGACCGGACGAAGGGCTGCTATCAAGAAAGAAGCACTTCATCTAATCTCCCATGATTCCCTTCATATGAATCACACACAAGGAAGAGATCTTCCATGTGTGTTCAATTGGTCGTCAGGTTTCAGGTGAACGATGCCCCGCCTAGAACTTAGTTTGAAATGCCTCTGCCGCGCGCGCGATACGATACGTTCCCTAAGACGTTGTGCGATCCATTGCATTTTCAAGGTATATTAATAAATCAATAACCGACGTCTAGTTTTGCAATAAGGTTGAGTATCGATTTTACTGCTGAGGACTTGGAGCGATAAGGGGAGGAAGGAAAGAAGGAGCGTAGTTTGGAGAGAGCCGAGTTGAGATAGCTGTTGTATTTTTCGGGTTCGGGTTATTGAGAATGATTCAATATAATAATGTGGAGGAATTTGTAGGTTGGTAGTGTAGGATAACTGCTGCTGGCTTGCCCTTCAACCTGACAATTGTGGAACCGATAGTAGCCAACCTCAATCATACCACACCTACCCCCCGTCCTGATTACAACACATACCTCTTCTAAAGCATCCAAAGCACGATGGAAGACTCCATCAAGGAATGCTGGACCAGCATGTGCAGGCTCTTTACTCATTAGCTCTGTTGCATCAACCACGACTCTGACAAACTCTGCTTCTACATTTCATGTCTTGTAATTTTTAGAACTTGTGTTTTTCCCCTTGTGTCAGAAAGTTGTAAGAGATGGCAGCTGACTTGCTTAAGTGTGCTATAATGATTATGTTGTCATTCTCTACTATTGAGAGTTCATCCGGTGTATAGATCCGATGACCTGCAGTCAGGATTTAACTTTCGTCGGACGAGGTGAAACAAGCAAAGAATATATGCTACATTATTGTGGGCTGTGATCTGTTAAGCTCCTAAAGATAGGAGAAGTGTGAGCAGAAATTTGGGCTGTGTTGTGCAAGAAAAGCTGAGTAGGGCAGCAGCGTCGATTTGTGTGCGAGTTTTTCTGTTAATGGGTTGCTAAATTGAGTCCCGCACACGGATGAGTCTTTATCGCTGCTCGGAAGAGGCACATCGAGTGCAGAGACCTTGGGTGTGAGGAAGGAAATAGGGTATGCCTGGGTGAATGCTGTCAAACCTCCTGTGCAAAGCATTCACTCACTGCTTTACTAGGGGCCGCATAAGCAGGTGCAAATGCAAATAGTATATTGCGATCTGGGGGGTGGAGGGGTAACGAAGAAAGTATTCTTTTAAAAGAGGACTTCGTTAACAAAGAGTATCTATTTTTGAGGGATATGTCATGGCGGGATCAATGCAATAGTCGAAGTACAAAGTTTAAAGAATCTCATGTATTGAAAATACTAAGCTAGAGAGTAAAGGAGAAGGGAATGCCTCGACCTTTAGTAGTCCTTCGCCAATCTCTGGGTCACTTGCTCGTTTTAGCCGCGTTTCCTCTCATGTAATATTTGCGGCAGATTATGCGGATTTGCCCACTATTACAGAAAGATCCTCAAAGGCCTTTCTAGGGAAAAGAGAAAGTAAAAGAAGATAAGAGTATTTAATCTTGGGGAGACCCCCCATATCCTCCTTAAGGAAAGGAGGAAGTAGAAAAGGTAGAAAAGGTAAAAGGAGTCTTTAATCTTGGAACAGTGACATTTTATTGTCACGTGAGAATTTTGCCACACCAGCTTTCGACAAGTCTAAATCAGGCTTTTAATAAGGCAGCTGATCTTAGAAGAAGAGAGACAACACGCCAGATCGGTAATGCAGTCCCTCCTCTATTGTACGGAGTGGCTACTGTGGCTTTAATACATTTGCCAAACGCCTATATAACCACATTATTAGACATGCCATTAATCCCTCTTTTATTTGGCATGCAAGTGCTCTCTACTCTGTCCTTGAAAGCCTCTTTCTTGCTTTGAAATTCTCCCCATCATTGTCAAAGCCCTTGGCTCTAGGATGATTCGGACTCTCTTGTCCCGTTTCTAACAAGCGGCTTCATTCTGAATTATACTTGTTTAATGTCCCCAAGGCACTCAGTTCCTAAAACAACATTTATAAGCGTATATAAAGTACATTAGGTGAGGTGCTTCTGCACGTCCAATTTAAAACTAGAATTTACCACTCACCTAACTATTAACCTCCTTATAAGTGCTCTTAGACTTCTTTCTTAAACTTAAAAGGAACAGTCTTTTCCCCAAGCTCGCTGCACACTTAAAACTAGCAAAGTTCTTTTATACTTCCTTGAGATAATGGTATTATGCTTCAAGTGCCTTTGGACACATTCTAGACAATAGTTGTTCTCAAAATTAATTAGCGTTGTCTATATATTTCCATCTTTTACTCTCTAATTGCTCGGTAATAACATCTTGAAATTACTTCAATTTCCCTATCCACGATTTTCTCGAAGTTTGAGATTTTGAAAGTGGCCTGCATGTGGTCTTAATCTCACAGCAATTCCCAACGGAGCTTGAGAAATAGAGATTTACATTTAATTTATATATTTGAACTCAGAACCGATGGCCTACAAATCTGGCACTAATTGAGGTCGACGATTGTACTGAGCGCTGTAGGCTTCTCGCAAAGACTCGATCTGTTCGCCATTTCCTTAGTTTTCTTGCTCAGCCACTGGCACGTGATGCAGCCTGCACCTCAGCTTTGCATCCATCAACATTATCATCTTCCGATGCCATTGCGAAGCGTAAATGCTATCTTGAGGCGAGACTCAAACATGCCTTTGTTTACAAAGTCAGAGAAGCAAGGGCTCTGGCCCCTTGCCACTAAAGGTCCTGACGAAGAGAATTGTATCGAGCATGTTCGATCTGCGCTGCAGCCTGGTCACATTCTATCTTGTCCTAACAAGTAGGCAGCATCTTTGCAATCCATGGTCTAGGAGGTGATAAGTTTCGAACTTGGACGGATAATGGGAAGCTCTGGCTCCGAGATCTTCTTCCCGAGCAGCTCCCCGAAGCCAGAATATTCACATACGGATACGATTCTACCGTAGCCTTCTCAAAATCTTCAGCGGAGGTCGATGATTTTGCACGAGACTTCCTTCATCGTGTCAACTCGGTCCGCAACAGTAACGCAGAGCAAACACGACGGGTCGTGTTCATCTGCCATAGTTTGGGAGGATTGTTGTTCAAGCAGGTGGGTTGAAAGGCAGCTTCTCGTCTCAGAAATGGGCTAAACTTGGTTGCGTAGGCATTGGTACTCTGCAACAATGACCAAAAATACCGACATCTACTGGAGAGAATTCATGGCGTTGTCTTCATGGGAACCCCTCATGGAGGCTCTGATATCGCTTTCTGGGCGTCATACGCTGGGAACCTCATCAACGCCGTCAGCTTTGGTACGAGAACCAACAAAGATCTACTAGGTGTCCTTCGAAAAGACTCATCGTTTCTGGGATCGTTGTCACAAAAGTTTGTTCTTCAATCTCGATTCATGCATATACTCAGCTTCTACGAGACTGAGAAGTTCCCTTTGCTGAATTGCCGCGTAAGCAAAAACCCCACTCGTTCCTTTGAGCGCTTCTGATCGATTTACCCCGAAGATTGTTGAAAAAGAATCTGCTCATTTGAATGTCTCAAACGAGATATTCCTACCCATAAAAGCAGATCATAGGACGATGTGCCACTTCTCGGATCCTGCAAGTCAAAAATGGATCTCGTTCAGCAGCGCAGTTGTGAACTTGGCTAGGGCAAATGCAGAAACAACTGCTATCTTGGATCCCCCGTTAAGTAAGCCTAGTGCAGAAATTTTTGTTCAAAGTCATCAGCTGAGAAGCGGCGAACAGTACGGTACAGAGAAGAGTTGAATAAATGGTTGGACCCGCTTCCCATGGTTGATGATTACAATCGAATCCGGGATCTACGCCTCGAAAATACTTGCCAATGGATTAATCAGGAATCCAAGTTTCTCGCGTGGAGAAGCAGCAGCCGCCGAAATGTTGACCTCTGGGTGAGAGGTCCACCCGGATGTAGCAAGTCCACGCTCGCCGCGAGTATCATTGATCAACTTAGCGTGGACCAGCCAACAGCTTACTTCTTCTGCAATGTCGAAGATCCCGATAGAAGTGATTTTACGAGGATTTTAAAAACTTTGACCTGGCAGTTGGTTCTGAAGAAACCACATTTTGCAGACGGTATTTACGACATCTTCCTTGAAACCGCAGGAGCCGCCACCCCTATCGAATCATATAAAAGGGCACTCGCAGGAATTTTGAAGGATGGAGAGCCGTGCTACATTGTAATCGATGGACTCGACGAGTGCCGCGGCAAGTACAGTGACATCTCGAAAGCCATGTTCCACATATCTTCACACGCCAAGCTGCTGGTGATAAGTCGTTGGATGACCTGGATCGAACAATGCTTCCCTCTTGGTTCAATGACATCGACTCTTGACATTGCAACAACCCATACTTCTAGAGATATCTCACTATTCGTCGACAGCAAAACTCAGGAGCTTGACCTGGACCCCGAATTGGTCGATAAATTATCTATTCTGCTCATCGCTAAAGCTAACGGAATGTTTCTCTGGGTCAAACTCACCATCGAATACTTGTCCCAGCAAGCAACACTCGAAGATACCATCGAAGCTCTCAAGAATCTCCCAAAAGATCTTGAAGCGCTTTATGAGCGCCTCGTTCGCCGTTTACAAGAGCTTCCGCAAAGCCGTTATAAGCTCGCGTGCAAGTTGATCCAATGGACATTTTCCAGCCTCCGACCTTTGTCACTGGAACAGTTGAAAATCGCTCTATCAATAACCCCTGGCGATAATCGACAGAAATATCCGAATAACATTCTCAATCTCGAGAAGTTTGTTCGCGAGTCTTGCAGTCCCTTGCTTGAGCTTGATGAAGCTAAAGGCACCGTTCGCTTTGTCCACGCCTCGGCTGTTGATTTCTTCTCACGATCAACTCGGCCTGCCTCACACTTCAAGTTCATGGAAGGTGAAGAACCTGCTTTCACCCCAGAGGTCACCAACCCTTACTGTGCGAGTGTGTGTCTCACCTACCTCTCCATTGAGGATATCGAGTTTGTTCCAGAAGATAGAGACCCACGAGTATACAACAGGAACCTGGACAAACACTTGGCCCGATACCCATTTCTACAATACTGTGTCTTAAACTGGTGGAAGCATCTATCTCTACCCCAGAGCGGCCCAGGACCCACTGCAGAGGCACTAGGAAACACAATTCGGTCGTTTACATCAAGCCAAAAATGTATTGTGCGGTGGATGCAACTGTTTCAACTTCTTGATGGACTTCATGAAGAAGGCACTCAAGCAACTCTCTTCAGATCTCCAGAATCGCCATATGCCTGGAGATTCGCCGACAAGGATTCTCTCTTCCATAATCTCTGGCTTGCCCCGAGTGGTCTGTTCACCCGCTGGCAATGCTGGAGAACAGAGATCTTTTTTAATGGAAACTATTCGACGCCGATTGGAATTACTTCATTCTTCGACTTTCTCGATGTTGTAAGATTAGAATGTGAAAGAGGAAAGAATAAAGACGAACGAGACCCCATCGGTCTAACACCTGCGATGCTCGCAGCCCATGGAGAAGCCCCGAATGTGCTGCAATATGCCATTGAAAATGGCGCAGATACGCTCTTAATAAGTGTATTCGGATATGGAATCGCTCGATATGCAGCGCGAAACAGCCCCTCCATCCTTCCCAAAGTTCTCGATTTAGGGATTCCGGTGGGTGTACCAACCTTGGATAACGGAACAACTTCAATACATGCAGCCTGTACCACTGCTGGCTTCCATCCCAGTGTTCTTCCACAACTTTTGAAACGTTCTTCCAAAGGCGACCTTAACACAAAGTCTTTCTCTGGGAGAACAGCACTTCACCTGGCTGCCTCAATAAACATACAATCATATGCCCGTCTAGTCTTTGACCGAGGAATGCTCACTGCTGGAGCTCTCCCAAACCACCGGCGACTCCATTCAGGTTCCACAGAGGAGGCTTTCATGCCATCTACTCGAGCAGAAGTCGAAACCTGGCTGCACTCTTGGAACAGCTACTTTGCTACCGAGTCAATTGGAAGTGATACGGAATCACTTGCCTGTCATGCATCAGAGTTGAACGAAGACAATATTGCAAGAGTAGTGCGCAAGATAAAAGCATTTATGGTAATTTGGCTGGTAGAAAGCGGCGCGTCAATCGAGGAAACGGACAGCGAAGGGAAAACTGCTCTAGATATTGTCCTTAAAACTGGATTTGCCGAAGATTTAGAAGTCATTGATGGCTACTGCCTCAGAAGAATCTCGAAAGCACTTGTAGCTCTAGGGGCCGTGGAAGTAAATCCCAAAGGACCAACGGCTCTAGAAGTTGCGTTGTTGCGGGGTCACTGGGTGACTGTGAAGTCTATTCTGCAAGGCGATGCGGCCGCGTCGAAACTTTCCGAGAACGATCGACGCTTTTTGTCTACCTCCATGGAGAAGGAACCTAAAACTCAAAAAGACTCGACGTCAGCATACGAGGAACAGTATCAGCCTCGGTCGCCAAAAGTTGCGCTGCATACCTCGTTCATATTGCGATTCTGCTTAAAAAAATATTCCAGACCATCGAGGTATCATGAGTCGATATATGTCAAGCTGTCAACATTGATCGTTGACTTTGCTGAATGCTGGGTTAAAACCAGCGACTTAGTGACTAGTTTCCGGGAAGCTCGTCGTCGAGATACCTTGTTTCGGTCCTCGGTTCCCCGGGATAGAGTGGAGGTATCTGTACCGATCGCGGATGGGGAGCTTCGAAAGGTGTCAATTTACGTCTTCAGCTCGAGTTATAGATCTGACTCGGACTCTTTCGGCATGAGCTACTACACCAGTAGCATCGTCGTTGGGCCTTCGAGTAATAGATCAAGGTATACTCCAAAAATATATTATAGTTGGCCTACCAATCCGAATTCCTTGAGACGGTCAACACCAGATATTCCAGCCGCTCCAATACTGGATATGGTTCGGCAGCCTGTGGATACAGGAGGGGTCTCGCTTATTGACCAGGCAAAAGAGGGTCTCGGGCTCGCACAAGAAGAGGCAATCATGGTCCCTTCCGAATCATTCGAAGTTCGTGATACGAATCCTTTCTCTGTCAACCCTTTCTCTGACGATCTTTTTTCTGACAAATGCTGGGTGCAAACCTGGTATTTGCCAGTCTCCATGAGGGACAGAGCGAGCCTTGGACCTCAAGGGATCTTGAATTGGCTCACGAGTATCTCGCCACGGGACTCCATTCGGCTTCGACCAACCCAGGATTTCTTTGCTCATGACGTTGCCTTGTATGGAGGCTTTGGAATTGAGATATATTGTGCTTGGATATGAGTACTTTCAATTGGTTTCATTCGATATTCAAAATGGCTTCACTATTCACGGCGGCATTTTTTTTTTAGTACCGGTTATTTGCGTTGGAAGCTCATTGTGCGCGATCTTTTCTTTGAATATACCGGAACTACTGAAGAAAAAACACACAGAGATATGGAAATTCCCTCGTTTTCTTCAAGTCTTTCTTTCAAAATGAAGGCTGAAACATCCTCCTCCAATTATTCGAATGCCTCAACCGAGGAATTTCACTCAAGCTACTGCAGCCACTTCATTTTCGACCTCCTCTGGAGATCATCAATCGTCGATGGGAACCCGCTAATTGCAATTTTCTTTTCACTCCGTTTCAATTTTATTGCCAGTACCTGAAACACGCTGTTATGCTTCTTGACTAAAAATGTGAACGGTAGACGGAACTTCTTCTTAGCATCATTGCCTCGATGTTGAGGTTCCAAGCCCACAACGTCGAGCAAGCTTTCCTGTCTCGGCGGATGATCTACTTTCGTCCAATTCTGAATTCTTCCTACGTCCGCCGTGTTGTCCGAGCTCATCGCGGAAGAATAGAACCCCTCAACCATTTCGCCGAGGAGTTTCTCCAGTTGAGGACTCTCATGACTGAGACGGCAGCGGATGGAGCCCGCTAATTCTATACAGGACGGGTCAGGGCGGAGTCTTTGAGATGCGATCGGCGAGTGTGCAGCCTCGATATCATCTGGTTCGAAGAAGAACAAATTCGCAATGAGAGTATTTGCAAGTTCCTGGATTCTCGTCGCTGCTGTGGTTTTCGTCCATTCTGTGGCCAGATCCTTGAGCTCCTGCAGTCTTTTGTACTCGTACAGTTCTACATGCTCCCCTTGCAAAGGAGGATCGAGGCGATGGAGCCTTGATCGAACATTGAATGGAGTAGTCTGCTGCTCGAACTTCGCCCACGAGCTTTTCGAATCCAGCTGTCTCTGAAACATGGCTCGAACCGAGATAAAGAAGCCCAGATTCACGAGTGTAGGAGCCTCAGCATCCTTTGCTTTCTGGTCCCCGGTTCCAAGTGAGACGAGGTAGTCCAGAGAGGCGCCCTTATCTGGCCAGAGCTTCTCCAGCTCGCCGTATGCCACTTCTGCAGGGCAATTAGCGTATACTGCGCCATCAACGTATTGCGTGTTCGTCTCTTTCTTCTCGAATGGTGGCAGGTAGAAGGGAGCGGCGGAGGTGGCGAGCGCAGCTTCCCAGATCTTCATGTCTTTCTCGGAATCTTCTTCTCGTTCAAGATTGTTGGCTGGGTTGCCCAGTGGGTGGTTGTAGCTGGTGATCAAGCAAGTTGTTTGTCCCAGGTCCTTGGCAGATGTGACTGCAACGCGAGCACTCGAGGGCTGGCTGTGAAGCGCGGGTGCGAAAAGACTTGTGTCGGAAGGATGGTATTCCTCGAAGAAGGTTTTGATACTATTCTTCAGTGATTCTGATGAGAAAACACTCTCAGTAAGTCGAAGAATCATGAGAGTGTATGTTGTTAGCTTCTTGAGTGGTCCGATTCGGGAGATTATCCCGGCGGTTGTTTTAGAGAACGTTTTCTCTGATGCCCCAGTGAAGAATGCAACCATGTCGGCGATGGAAGCATTCGACATCGCCAGTCCTAAGCTGATGATGCCACCTATGTGGGATTCAAGTTAGTTACCTCCTCCTCGAGAACTAGATTGGCGTGTTGGAGCTTACCCGTTGAAGTGCCAACGATGAGATCAAACATATCTCTGAGAGAGAAAGCTTCCCCTAAACCTACTTCTTTATGAAGAGCTTGCAACACTGAGAGCTCAATGATACCGCGAATTCCCCCTCCATCAAGCGTCAGAATCCTTGCGCCAGCGCATCTAGGTTTCAGCTGTATTTGATGTGGGCTCTCTCCCTTTTCTTCCCAGCAGAGCCAGCAGTGCATTATCCATGCACATTCTGAAGCTGAGGAAGGCGTTCCAAGCTCTTGGACACACCGAGGGCAATAAGAATGCCCGCAGCGTAGAACATGGTCGGGTACGGCTTGGAGGCAAGAAAGACAAGTCTTGTTACTTTTTATTTTCTTCCATATCTCATAGTAGCCTTTTCGACTAAGATTACGTTCAGCAGCAAGACGTCCTTCGATTGTAGTGGGAGTCCCAGTCGGTTCTTTGCTCAGACTGAGTTCATTAGCCACACGTTCTTCGATTGTGGTGGAAGGTCCCGTCTGATATTTTGCCAAGAAGATCTTTTCATAAGAATCCGAGAATGCTTTACGCAGGTTATTTACCCATTCGTTCCTTCGAGTTGAGCTCCACTCCCTTTCATGCTGGAAAGGACCGGGTTGGAACTGACCCTTTGCTGAAGTGTGCTGATGGTGAAGTTTTGCCGGTCGAGAAGTACACGGGCCGTCACGAAATGGAAATGCGCATTTTTCGTACTCCTTTCGATAGATCTCGACAGAGCGAGTCCAGATCTCCAACAAGTCACGATCAAATATCTCGGCAGGATTTGGTGCTGTGATCAGGTCAGTTTTGATTCATTCGTGATGGCGAAATTAGGGGGGATAAACCTAGCCGAAAATTGTGGTGTGTATAGATGAGAAGCGCAATGGAAACGATCTTGATAACCATGTCATTTACCGTTTGAATGTCTCCTCCACATTCAAAGGCATGCCGCAGGAAGTTCGCAATGTGGTCTTGCATTGACTGAGGATTTGGGTTATCTAGTCGAGCAGCGAGGTAGAAGTCAAACGGGTTTTCGGATGCTGCAAAGTGTTCAAAAGCTCGAGTGAGAATGTGAGATAATGCCGGGACATTGTACTGCATGACGCTCTCTGCTCTGAGACTCAGTCCCTCTCTGACGGAGGACTCGATCAGAGATCGTAAAGCTCGATATTGTTTGTACAGCTCCTGTGGTCTTCCCTTGACTTTGACTTTGTTGGGAATGTAACAACAAGTGATTTTGGTAAAAAGTGCTCTGTAGAGCCTGTCGTTGCTTGTAATTCTCAAGTCATACCTGGCAACTGTATTGTTATAGTCTTCCACGAATTCTTTTAGAATTGTGGATTCTTCCCACAGGTGTTTGTCAGGGTCGCTATAGAGATACCGTCGTCCTAAATCTTCGGCATCATAGAGAGCTGGCTCATGGATGCTTGCCATGTGTCGGACAATGATCAGTGTCTTCCGAGAAGGGTGGTTGACGGACTTGTGAACAGCCTTCGAAGCCCATTCTAAGACACGGACAAGTTCGCTTCGGATCCTCTGGTCTTCTTTTGTGATGAAAACAACGACGTCGCTGATGGCATAGAGAAATCTGGCGTAGAAGAGATCAACTCCTTCCTTGCCACGACTGTAGCAGTGGGGTTTGACTTGGAGCTGAAGCGCTAACTGATCTCTTCTTGAGGGCGATCGGTTGCGGGAGACCCCAAACTCTCTTCCTCGCAAGTCAGGGATTTCATCCACTGACTCCATTTTTTCCGCATTGGTCATGGCCTCTCCGGCTCCAAAGCCTTCGCAGTCAGAGAAGAGAATCGGATACTGCGCATCTGGTATTGGTGCAGATGAGTCACCAGGTTCCATCGCAGTTCCTTGATCTAGATACAAGTGGACACCCAACGTTGTGGGATCTGTCAAGTGGTTGATGTTCCCTGAACGAGTAACAGGTCCATCATTCCCCCTCTCGTTCATTCGTTTGACCACATCAACCAGAGCCTCACCATTCTGAGCAGCACCCCGGCCATTTTCGGAAGAAAGGAATGGCGACGATTTCACGATTCCCATAAGAAGCATGGCCCGGACGAGAGTGGACTTCCCAGCTGAAGTGTCACCTACGAACGAGACGAAACTGGGATAATGACGCTTAGTAGCTCTGTTTCCAGACCTAGACGGGTCGCAGAGCTGAATGAAGCGATCATAGACGTAGAGTTCCGGTTTGCCTATCGTGTGGTCCCGTCTCATATTGAACCATCGAGCTTCTTCATCCCTCTGGTGCATCTTCTTTTGCTTCTGGGGATTGGCTTCCGAGTGAGTGATAGCCTCGACGAGTAATTGTGAAAGCGGGTCAACCATTTGGTGAGCTTGTGCGAGTTTTGCTGCCCTGGGAAGATGTTTATCCCAGCAGGTTTCATGTAATTTACAGAATCTTTTGGTCGTGCAGTTTTCCTCTTCGCAAGTGATACAATAATAGGGATCGAACTGATCCCCTTTCCCGCCGCAGTCGGAGCATTGGCGAGCGTCGTAGACATTTAACCTCTTCTCGCAAAGAAGGCAGCTGTATTCGGTATCGGAGAGGAAGTCCTAGATACCAAATTAGTAAGAAATGGAATCCGGAGTGAGAACTATGAGAATTCAATATGCACCATTTCAGCATCAAGACTCCACTGGTGATTGTGTCCTGAATTTTTTTCAGTGGTGTTGTGCACAATGTTTTAGTGATGTTAGGATTTACAGGGAAGAATATGGCACTGATGTAGATGGAGAGGCCTGCAGTCGGAATGTCGTTCCAATGTGGGGAAGTGTGCCACGATTTGTACCTGGCGGGATCGACGTATCCGTCTCGCCATCAGGGACGTAAGAGGGTAAGGTCAATGGTTTGCTTTTTGCCGGAAGTGTAAGAACTTCACCTCGTGATGACGAGCAGATTATTCATGTGTCACTTCTAAAAGATTGCCCTCCCCTCCCTCACGCAGCAAATGCTACAGAGAAGCTTTCCAGTGAAGGTGGTATTTCTTGGCGGTTTCAGCCTTGATCAAATGATTGACTGCCAGGTGCGGGTGCTGGAGTACAAAAATAGCTCGATACTCCTCAGCCGTCTTCTGAGGCCGCCTTGGAGGCAGCCCAAGATTAACGCGGCTAATTCATCGTCCAACATGTGCAAAGATCAACCAACCCACTTAATTTCCATGCGATGAAACGTCATGTGGCGAATTCTTAACACATAAATTAATGATCTTTGTCGCTTTTGGCTGCTAGGAGTCATGCGGGGGCGTAAAAGTTTGAAGTGTTGGGCCAAGGCTCTCGTCAAGGCTGGCCCAAGGACGCCCGAAGGAGAAGCTCAGGCATCACCGCTGAAATAAAACTAGGCTCCGGTATCATGTGGCTTGAGATCAGGTGCATTACCGGGCGTTAGGCAGTTGTGCATGCTATTCTTCCCGTTTCCTTGGTGCTGCAATGTTGTATCGTGGCAAAGTGCAGTGTTTAACATCTATTCTCTGCAGAGAAAAGTTATGCCTGCAAACCCACAGCCTTATGCTATGATAAAAATTCAGCTTCTGGTGATGGATCGATTTTCTGGTTCTGTGCTCAACTCTGATCTTTTGTCTTGTAAACCTCTGCTTCGCATCCATCAAGTGCTCTGTTTGGGAGTACATGACATTGGCACCCCTCGATCGTTCATTCATTATCATACAAGTATCATATCTGCTACCACACCGTAGCTTAATAAGGGATGAACCTCTCAGATATCGATGGTATGGCTAACTCGTTTGCCTCCATGAATGCTGAGGAGTAGCCTCCAACTTCCATCTCCGGTTTGTATTGGTCTCTGTGAAGACTGGAGCCATCCACTTTCCCTTGAATATGGACCGAACAGCTTTCAGGCAAAACAAAATTGCCAAAGTGGTGAAAAGAGTGTAAAAAAACCCTGCAAATGCGTCAAGCATTTGATATCTACAGAAAGTTAGCGTCACATTGCTCGAGAATATTTCGAGCAACTTACCGAAGTCTTCCAGCAATAGTACGATCTGGTATTGTTGAATATCCGTCCAGTCCGACAACTGCAGGACTACAAACCTTTGCGTTAGCACGCTTTCCAGGAGTAAAGAGAACGGGGAACATACTCCGCAAAGCAACCTGTGAGGAACATACCGACCATTCCCCCTCCTGCGTGGATGCTGAAAACAAACAAAGGATCATCTTTCAGGAGACCTTTGGTGTACCGCTTTAGCAAATTGACTGCGATAGCCGACACAACCCCGAATATTCCAGCACTCCATACTGGCACCTAGCATTTTTAGCGCGACCGGCTATCGACTGCAGGAAGAGGACCTACATAACCTGCGGCAGGTGTGATTGCAACAAGACCAATGACCGCACCATCGCAGAACTGCGTCACACTAACAGAAGGGATTTTATTTTCTTGCTCTCCCGGTTCGCCCAGGTATCTGTCTACTGCTCTGGCAAATGCATTCCATGCCCAGAAGAAGAAAAGTGATGTTGTTCCGCCAGCACAGGCTGCCACATGCGTTGAGACGCAAGCTGATACAGCCCGCATATTGCCACCCAGAGCCGACCCGCCGTTGAAGCCAAACCATCCGATCCAGAGCAAGGCAGTCCCCAAGATCATGTTGTTCACGTTGTGAGGTGGATCATCGTCCTCCAGACCACGGACTAATGGGGCGGGTTGGTCGTCCGTAGGTGGGAGAGCCGCTTCGGGATCAGCAAGTGCATGCAGGGCAACTTGCTTTTTCGGACCTTGATGGCTAGTTGAGGATCGATTCTCCAGTTCATGTTCCTCGGAGTTGTCGTCATGGTCTTCACCAGGCTGGACAATTCTTCGCGGTGGACCTGGGTTCTTTCGATAAAGTCCCAAAATGACGAATGGTTTCATGTGCCGCATAAAAATCCTCCAGAAGCCTGCCCAGCACGTCGAGAACCCTTTCGTATCAAGCTCATAGAAGATATAGAAAGCGAGCACTGCTGTACCAGAGGTAATGTGTACCGCTGTTCCGCCAGCAAAATCCATCACGTCGCGTTGATTGGACCAGCCGGCCCAGTGCCATGACCATCGAGCCACCGGATTATACACGAGAAGCGACCAGAACGTTATGAATACCAGGAATCGTCCGACGCGTACATCGCGAATAGTCCCTCCGCACACTAAAGCTGCACTTGGAAGAGTCAGCAATCCCATGATCGAACAAGACTGGATCTTTCTTACGTGAAAGATGCGAACATTCCCTCATAGAATTGGTAGAGAAGTTCGGGGATTTTGGCGCCGTCGGCGCCAACTGGTCTTGCGAGACTGTCGTGCAGCGCAACGCCTCGTGGGTCCCCACCATACCAAGAAACACCAGGTGAAGGAGGTTTGACGGCAGGAGTAAATGCTAAACTATACCCCCAGAGATACCACTAGTATAGTCAGAGGATGCAGAGGGACTAGTGTAGTGTTGTGGGTCTAGCACACCTGAAATCCAATAAGTGCAGCAGTAATGAGAGGCAGACGGAATAGCGTCAAAGATGAACGTCGATTTGAGGCACCCGAGTAGAAAAGGCACATAGCAGGTACCATCATCAAAACTAATGCGGACGAGATGAGCATCCATACAATATCGGACCCCTTTGTGCGACTGCGTTAGCTGATATTCCTGCTAGTATCTGGACACGCAATGGGCAAGGGAAGTCGTGCCGCACCGCGAAATAGAGTTGTGGGCTTGTATGAAGATCTTCAGTTGTAATATTGGTATACCGCGTAGGCCCTGGTGGAGCAACATCAACAGTAAAGGTCTCCATTCTGGCGGTGGTATCGAAATGGGAGAAACTCAAAAAGTGACAAGGAAGAAGAGAGGAAGAAGAATCAGACGGTGGGTGAAAGCTTCAAAAGCTTCTCATCAAAGGCCACAAGGCTGGATGCTCAAGAGAGACCAATACTTTTGAGCCTCCGAGCCTTGTTTCTTTTGCGCAAGCCCAAGAGCTATTCGTGACAAATGCCCTGCATGTTCGTAGCACTGCCTCCCATCTCTCGTCTCCGACTTCCGCTTTCGAGTCGTTCCATTTTGCAGGAAAGCGTTATCAGTTCTCACTGGTCGGCATTCGCAGCCACCTCCACCACCATAGTGTGACAGCGGTAGAGCCCGTCAGAAGACAACTTGGCGTCAACTGTTTTGAACTCCCACCAACACTTGTAAGCAATAAATGAATGAGGAGAGCTCAGTTGGAGTCTTGGATTGAAAGTAACATAGCTCGGTATCTCCAACTGAGAAAACTGAGAAGTAGTGGAAGATTTGGTGGAAAGTGGGAATACGAGAAATGGCCATGGCTCCAGGGCCTCGCCTGTCCCGCGTCCGGAATAGGTCACCCCACATCTGAACACAGGGACCCCTGCTAATATCGGCGTGGTAAAAGAGTAATCCAGCGCTGCTGCCTTGAAACTTCGTTGACTCAACCACCCTACGCGTTGCGCGTTTTCGGTGACTTTGTTGAACGAACAGCGGGCGCTGAACATTTCGCCGCCGCTGATAAAGTGGCACAATCCGAATCGGATCATTGGCCCAGGAATAGGGCCTCAGCCCCCTCAGTCTGGGAGGAATACAGCGCCCGTACCGCTTGCTTTCCAGGCAGGAATGGCCTGCGAGGTTTGGTTGCCAGCCTCATGACCTCGAACTCCAACCGCAGCACGTAGGGAACAAAGGAATCGCCTTCCATGGGGCTTCGCGAAAACAACATCGTGAACTTATTGCAATTCAGCTATGCCGCATGACCCGCAAGGAACGGAAGAAGGGCCTTCAACAGCCGGAGCGGTCTTCCGCATTTCTGACGGCTCCGGTAAGAGGGGATCTGATGTGCGAATATCCCAGCCAGGTCTTCTCAGGTCCAGGTCTCTGGGATTGAGGAAACTGATCGACGAGAAAGGCGTAAAGCAAGAAATACCACTACAGGTAGATTTCAGTACTGACATCGACTGCGCTGCCGTCGACTGGGTTGTGAAGGAACTTCAACAGCAAGAGCCCGATATAGACCCCGACCCGAAAGGCCTGGCAAGACACTGTACAGTGCTGTGGAAATACCAGTGCATCCCAGATCCATTCAAGAGTCAAGAGAACAGCATGAAACCACGGTCCAGCTCGGGTTCGATATCCAGTGCCGATCAGCAAAGCAGTATTACCCCGAGTGCTACCCCGAGCAGAGCTCCGCGATGCTGGCAAGGGAGGAAGAAACACCAAACTTGCCGCCAATTAATAACAATTGCCATAGTGCTCGGATTGCGGGAAATTCTGGAAGATGAGATCAAGACTGCCATTTGGGGAACGAACAAAGAAATGGACGTTATTATTCCTCTTGGGCTTGATATTAAAGGCATGTATATCTAATAATATGGTTGGAAACATAAGCTAACCTCCTATAGCCATGAGAGAAAGCGAACTTGGGAAGCTATTTACCTGCGTATACCAGGAGATCACCGAGATCGGCGACGGGAACGAAAAACTAGCAAAATCTATACGAGAAACACTAAAGCAACATAATCTTGGGAACTTTGCGAAGACTTGGAGGAGGAACCAGGAGGAACTCGGGCTATGGACACCGTATGACTTTCTTCTGGGAGTGGAAAATGCGTTATCGCCGCCAGAGTTGCAGGCACAGCAGACTGAACCAGTGGCTCCGGTCGGGGTGAGAGAGTTGCGGCCGATAAATTGGGGGGGTCTTTTCCATAAAGTGAGAGTGTCTATGAGTGGCCCAAGCCTTGGACAGGAGGAGACAGCCGCGATACTCGGGGCCCTCGAAACCCATATTTCCGAACGTCGACAAGAACTCGCTGCCGAGCTGATGAGGCAGAGGGATTCGACGGTCCGGCAGTGGAAAGCGAAACTGGGGTGGAAAGAAGAGTCCCTTGATCTAGATCCTTTGTATCAGAAGTATGGGTAGCAGAGAAGGAGGGGAATGGCAGAATAAGATTCTGTCGGATGTAGGAGCGCCGTGTCGACAGCCAGGCGGTCGACTTCCACAAGAGATGGGAAGATGGGGCCACCACAACTTTGAACAAACGGGGGGATCTGTGTAATTTTAACTTCAACGCGACGAATGCCAACGGTGATCTTCTGTTGGTTCCATCTGCTAGTTTAGGCAGGTGAAGAGCCCGCATCATTTGATCAACTCCAGGGGTTGTACCTGCCGAACACGAGCTAAAGTCAGTATCCGTACAGTACCCTGCGAGCGCTCTGAATTTACGTAACCGACGGCGCAATTCGGGTTTCTATGAGTAATGAAAAGTTTCAGCCCTATCACCCCTCAAACGAAGGTGTTGTATATGAAGTTCACGCAAATTGAAAGCGAATCAATACGAGGGAAGGGTTGAGAAATCAAAAATTATCCCTGGATTTAAGCTTGATACGCTAAATGATATTAAGGTCTCACTAACGAGCCTACCAGTCTGTCCACTGAGGGCATTTTAAGCGATTCTTCAGGCGTCCTGGCGCCGCATGTCAGGCTCAGAATAGTATAACTCACTGCAATCACTTTAAAGTTACGAGACCACCAACGATACTTTTAACTTATGATTGACTATTCAAGCGACTATTCCAAAAGGCAAGGAAGTTTCATGTTGAAGAGGTTTTTATAGTTTTTGTTTTTTCGATGTCAGTTTCACTGCCCGATAATACACTGAAAAAAGGCAGCCAAACCTCCCCAAGTTTAGCATCTCATATAAATTTAGTGAATGCCACAAGGCATGGAGTGGCATGAACCCATGAAGCTCGCTAAACTTCCAGTACTCGCCTCGCCCCGGAGTACTAATTTCTAGTTCACTGTGGACGAGAGCAAAATACTTGACGACGACAACACCAAGAACATGAATACAGGTCTGACGGCAACCCAGGAATACTCGTCATCATTCATGGCAATCCAGAATCGGCGTTCATTGTGCCGTAAAGAAGGTCAGCAAGACCCCACTCGCCTCCCCCGCACGGATTTCTTTCGAAGCCTTGCAGAATCCCCAAATCGGCTACCTGATTCATCATGTCATTACTTGCAGGAGATTGCTCAGAAGCCCTGCCATTCCACGGCAACAGTCCATCCGGAAACAGAAGTTGTCTTAGCCTCTCAGTCGTCACTGCTTCCCTGGATCCTAGGTCGAGGACCATGTCCGAATCATTCATAATCCAATCATAGAACGCCTTCGAAATTCCGTCAACAACAGACTTCAAATGCTCTGCACAAAGCGCTGCCTCCCTCCTTCGCTCTTCGACCTTTACCAGCAAGGCTAAACCATCTGGAAGGGGTGATAGAAAGAATGAATCTCGCTTGTTGACGCGTGCGACTCCAATCTCTGCTTTCTACTGAGGCGAGGCAGCGGCCGGAACATCCAAGTCAGATAGATAAAATGAATGGTAAATAGGACCAAAGGAATACTGTCCCAGGAATCCGTTTCGAAAAAGCAACATTCTCTGACGGCGTCGAAAATGGAATCGAAATCAAACGAAAAAAAATATCGTGCTCGACTCTGCATCTTCGGGACTATCCGATGAAATCGCGGGAGGAGGTCGTCGGCCAAGGCGTTGCCAGCAATGGCAACATCACGGACGATGGCTTGCAACGAGGTCTCAAGTGTAGACACTTACAAATGATTGCTCTCGAAAGTATCGTTGAGGCCAATCGCTAGCACGGAATGAGTTATGCCATAGTGTACAGCGGGCCCGTGGGAGCAATCCTACGCTTTTTCATCGTTGGAGTCGATGTCTATTTCGTCATGCAGAGTATTGGAGAAATGTCTACCTCCTAGCACTTTTGTTGAGGTATGTGGGCTTTGAATACTTTCTTCTGTCGTGAATTTTGGCCGATGATTTACCTGATGTCTGGCCGATTTGTCGATCCTGCGTTGGCCTTTGCATTGGGTCGGGATTATTGGTATCTTGTAAGTTGAAATTCACTCTCCACTCACCCGGAACTGCCGTAGTGTAAATTGTTTAATTAGTGACTAATTTTACTTAGTGAATTACGAATCTAGCTGGAGAATACAACAGTTTCTCTATTGTCATGACACTCTGGACCGACAGAGTTCCTGACTACGGCTGGATCCTCATGGCTTGGGCATTTTTCCAAACCACTTCGCTTCTTGGTGTTGCTATGTACGGAGAGAGTAAGCAGCCACAACGATTCTCATTACGGAAATTAACTCAAATCAGTGGAATTTTGGCTGGCCTTTTTCAAATTCCTCTTTGTACTCTGCAGTTTCCTGGTCGCCATCCTAATCAACACCGGCGCCATTGGGGGATTACATCGGATTTAGATACTGGGAAGGTCCGGGACTTTTTGTTAACGGAATCAACGGCTTCGGGCAGACGTTTCTAATTGCTCCAGTCTACTAAATTGCGGAACCGAGAAGCTGGCCTTAACAGCTGGCGAAAGTGCGAACCCGAAGCGGGATCTCCCTAAAGCGATCAAGCAGACCTTCTGGTGAGTCCTGATTGTCTTCATCGGTCTTGTTTTCTTCAGTTCAATCATCGTCCCTGCCAACTCGCTGGGTCTCCTCACCGCCACGTCGAAGTCTGGGGCCGGAAACCTGATCAACGTTGTCATCATCACCGCGCTTTTAACTTCAGTCAACTCCTCGATTTATATTTGTTCGCGGTCCCTTTTGTCGCTGGCAAAATTGGGACGTGCCCCAAAATCTTTGCGAAGACGTCTGCCGACGGAGTTCGAATCTACGTCATCCTGTTCTCCAGTTTCTTGGGACTTTTAGCTCTTCTCAACTACACTGTAGACGCTGGAAAAGTGTTTACATATCTCGTCGATATTAGAGGTGCTGCTACCTTTGTTGCCTGGGCATTTATTGGTATGCTCATATCCGTATGTGAAAGGCCTACTATCACGTCCTTGGGCTGAAGACCTGGTCTAGTAAACAGCTCTTTTTGGGTGTGTATGTAACGTCTAAAGAGAGAAAAGAAGAGAGGAGCGGGGAGCTCGAGCTAAGTACAGGGTGCCACGCTAGGGCCAGGTCATGTGACGCTGACGTCACAACACCTACGCAGCTCAAGGCCTCGATCTCAATGTCATACCATACCGGGCCTTGTGGTATCCTTACGGGGCATGGTTTGTTTTATTCATCAGTATCTTCCTTGTTCTCACCTCTGGTTATACTACACTCATCCCATCGTTCCACGCGGTCAATTTTGTGTTCAACTATATTGTCCTTGTAATTTTTGTACTGTTGTTTATTTCCTGGAAGCTGCACAAGAAGATGAAATGTTTACCACTTATGGAAATGAACCTGGCCACTGGACGAAGTGAGAATATTTGGCGACCAAACCCTGATGGCGAGCTGAAGGTGTCAATTTTGTTGAAATTCAAGAGATTTTTTTAAGATAAATGAGGGGAGGAAGTGAAACAGCACTAGTTGTAATTGGGATACACGATATAATTGTTTATTGGAGTAGGTTATAATGTTCCTACGAAGTTGGTATGAATTTGTCGTGTGTTATTCTGCTCGTAGGTTAGCAAATACTTTGGTTTTTGCGAAGTCGCGGTGCTTTCTTCCTGATTCGGAATGGAAAAGGGGTGATCACGTGATACGAACACTGTCATACACAAAGTTTTCTCTCCTTCTCTCTTTGCAATCTTGGTCGTTATAGATCTAATAAGTCTTGCAAATTGTTTATATTCTTACATGGCCATTGGTCATAATTCAATATCACTCCTTTCAGTACTAATAGCCTTCCACCGTCAATTCTGACGGTCTTCCCATCCATAAATGACCCAGCTTTACTCGAAAGCCATATCGCAGTGCCCACCATGTCTTCTTCACTCCCTGCACTTCTTGTTTAGAACTCTTTTGCAAGGCGGATATTTGAAGTCGGGTCATTAACATCGCTCTTCCCTGACGGTACAAGGCAAGGAAAAAACGAATTTACTCGAACTGATATGTCAAACTCGAGACCAGGCTCGAAGAAAATGAGTGCTTACTATAAAAATGCGCAAACTCTGCAGCTAGTATCCTCGCTAAATGATCAACTGCAGCTTTTGATGCCTGATACGCAAGAACGAATTGGTGATTATGAACACTGGAGGGACTGCTGAAAAGGATTACAGAACCACTCCCACTACCTTTCTTGGCTGCAGTGCCAATCAGCTTGATAAAGCCAGCAGTCGAGAAATATGGAGCGAGGACATTCAACTGAAATGCGTGTTCCCAACTCTCCCAAGAAGCGGACTTGATCGCCGTTTCAAGATCCTCAAGGCTTTCTCCGTGCTTGAAAGTAAGAGCATCAATGTGCCGATGTGCTGCACAGTGAATAATTAAGTCAAGGAAGGTCTGGTTTTGAAGGACCTCCTGGAAGATGCCTTCAACACCCGCTTTACGCGGGAGATCCCCGCATATCCTAACCAACAACGTGAGCAAGTCTCTTTTTGAAAACGTAACTCAGAAATGTACATACGTATGAACTTCGACAACTTTCTGAACGCTTTTCGCTGACTCCTCAGACTCTGACTTGGACGCCAAGAGGGATATCTCATCTATGTCTACAAGAATAGTCTTGGCTCCATCTACAGCAAATACTTTAGCCAGCATTCGACCAATGCCAAAGCCTTTGTATTTGAATTCAGTTTGAGGTAAATGGCAACCTGGTTAAGGAGTACTTACCTCCTCCTGTGATCAGGACCGTCCTTCCGGCAACTTCAAACTGAGTTCGAGGAAGCAAGTGAGCCATTCTCTTGCTAACCGGTATCCTTTGGAGCACTCAACTTCAGAAACAAGCAAAAATTGTTCTACGAGTGCGGCGGGAATGTCTTGGGATCTCCGAAAGGGGTGCAAACCTCAGCCGAAATAGTCAACAAAAGATCGGGACTCATCTTCGGCGCTGGACGCACTGGGCAAATTCTGTTAATTGAGAAAATAATTCTATAATCTAGCCGTGATGCTAATTCGGAGTTGCCCGCTTTTGTTGGTGCATCCCACATGATTCCGGGTGATCACCGGCCAGCAAGATCCCCCCCTTTTAGCTCCCGAGACTTCACAACGTCACGTCTCACAGGCGGGAAGGCGCGTCTTCATGGGACACGCTTCAAATTTGACGGGCTTCGTTTGCTCGAATTGCTTCATTTATTAAAACCCATCCGTTTCATTTGATCATTACTTTCTCTGTTGATCGCCTCCCCACTTTGGCGGCCAGAAATTATGTCCAGCACCAAAAAGAACGCCGTCTTCGACGTAGTCGGCACCTGCGTTTCCCACGATAGCTTTTTCAAAGCTATCGATTATCGACTGAGAGATAAGCTGAGAGCAGAAGGCATCAAACCGAAACTTCTAGGCTTTGCATGGATGGAGGCGGCTGAGCGGGAGTACACATACCTCAGCATATCTGGAGGATACGTGCCGTTCTGGAGTGTCTTCCAACCACTATTCTACCGCATGTTATAGATAGCAAGAATCGAAGAACCTCGAAAACCTGCGACGGATGAAGGTAGTCTGTATATGGCCGAGGAGTACAAGAAATTGGATGCATGGAGTCTCCGACTCAGACGGGAGTTGGACCGTGGCAACCCCCCGCGGCCCCATCAAAGCCAAGAAAGTAGTTTTTGTAACCAATGCATACACAGCGGGCATCGCTCCCCAATTCACAGATAAAATCGTCCCCGTGCGAGGAACCCGTAGTCGTATCGCCACCCCCGCACTTAAACCCTCTCCTTTGCTTTCAAATACCTGCAGCTGAGGCACGGACCTTCGTTGTATGATTATCTGATTCCAAGATCGGATGGAAGACATTATTTTGATGGGTTCATGCAGAAGCATTTCCGGGGGTGGGAAGAGAGTGGTGCGTATACTGATAAAATTTGGACTAGAAGTAAGTCATTTGGCAGTTATGACATGAAATTCCGTTTTAAGGCGTGCTGGCCATGGTCAATTTAGTCATGGTATGGAGTTCTGACTTCATGCCATATGTGGGAGATGTACCTGGAAAACCTGGACAACTTGTCGTTGCTGGATTTTCAGGCCATGGGATGAAATCCTCTTGGCTACCAAAGGAGTTACGGGAATGCTGAAGGGCAAGCCTTTTGAGGAGGCAGGTTTGCCGAAGCTGTTCAAACCAACGGTGGAACGGTTGACAAGTGAGAAGAATGATATTTTGGATGGCCATCCGGCTCCAATGCCAGCAGCTGGGTTATAACAGACACCCAACACTTGAAAATTTTTACCCCTAATTCATCACCATGCCAAATGTCGTGTGCCCTAAACATTATGAGAATCATTCGAACAAGTGAAGGGACAAAACGTGCCACTGCGGCTTAAGATATCTTATTGGCTGTGCTTTCCCAAACTGATCAATCTTCGCCATCTCCTCGTCACTCAACTTAATCACCTCAAGTTTACTCACGATCCTGCTCGGGGAAGTCTACCCTCACATTGGACATTTCTTTCCCATTTCTTAAAACCCACCTATTCCCCACACCTCAAGAAATCAAAACCTGCTCACTCCTCTTCCCATACCTTTCCGCAATCTCACAAATGCCTCTCTCACTCAATAATTGGGAGTCTGGGTTTCCCAGCGGCGAGTAAGTTACCAGCTGAATACCTTTCTCCTTACAATATTTCACCAACTCCTCCTGAGATGAGGGGTGGAGCTCGACTTGATTTACACCAGGCACAACCTTTGCGATATTGAGGAACTTCTCGAGGTTATGTGTGCTAAAATTGCTGATTTCCATTGCTTTTACTTTTTCTGGGCAAGAGAGGAGGATGGTTTCCATGCTTTGCCAGGCTTTGAGAAACTCCCACGAGGGTTCAAGCTCGAATGATCCGTCTGGGAGGGTGGGAACTCCGGAGTCGTTGCCTTTTGAATTGAATGATACTGACCTGCATTTGAAGGAGTGAGATTAGGTCATCGAAATACACGAGGAGCAAGCGCCAGTGCATGAGCCAGAGATCAAGGTAGCCAACGCCCAGAGCTGAGAGGTTGAGCTTGAGGGCTTCTTGGGCTCGGGAATGATACGTTCCCCAAATTTTGTCCGTGAGAAAGAGCTCACTTCTTAGGACCCCTGGACTTCTGATCCCTTCACCAACTGCTTTTTCGTTTCTGTCGTTCTTCAGAGTCTAACTTTCAAGTGAAGGGTGGAAAGGACGGGTTACCCATAGTGCCAAGCCGTGTTGATATGTTGTATCCAGCTTGGATTGCCGCTTTCACAGCTACGAACTAATCAATTCTTCGTTTTTGATTCGTGAAGATTGAAACCGAGTCCAACGTACCAATCACGCCCTCATTAGTTGACTGTCAGGTTCCCAACCCAATCGCTGGCATATCAGCCCCTGTATTTAACCTGAAACTCTTCGTGATCGTCATTATATTCTGGGCATTCCAAATTTCGAGCAGATATAACTTGAAAATTCTTCATACAGCTATTCTGATCTTGTGAACGCAAGATATTGAGAAGTGTTGTGGAGCGCCCAACCCCTTTCCACGCCACGGCCACGGCTAGCGGACCAATAGATAAGCATCGGCGAACAGCTCAACAACACTCCACTCTTGAGGAACGCTGCGATACCTTGTACTCTACATTTCCTGGTTCAGAGTAACACAATACTTACCGGCTGATGCCATACCGACCTACACCTCATCTTATCCTTAAGATATCCCCAGCATCCAAATCGAAACCCTAGAGAAAAGGCCACTTGACCAAAATCCAACCATGGGTTCAACAGAAGAGATCTACGAAATTAGCACGAAAACCCAAGAAGTAGTCGATGACTACGAGAGTTATGTCGGCGGAGGGTTTGCTCCTTATCCTGTTCGCTTCCTCTCCCCTCTCTACCCTTCATTCCCCCGTCCATCGCCAAACTAACTAGAAATAGGTAGCTCTTACCCACACCAAAGGCTCAAAAGCATGGGACGTCGACGGAAAAGAGTACATAGACTTCCTTTCCATGTATTCTGTCGTGAACATGGGCCATGGGCACCCGAAAATCCTCGCCGCGGCAGTGCAAGCCATGACTGAGGGAGCGGTCGTGAACCTCCCCTTCCATTCTCCATATTATGGGAAATTGGCGAAGAAGTTACATGACGTGTGTGGTTCCTCGTCCAGCCTCTCTTTGGAGACCGAATCGAAACTGATCTAGGACAGCTCTTTGGATACGATAAATTCGTCGCCATGACCTCCGGCGCCGAAGCTGCTGATGCTGCTGTAAAGATTGCACGGAAATGGGGGTATATAAGCAAGAATATTCCGGAGGGGAAATGTCATATACTAACTGCGGCGGCTTGTTATCATGGTGTTACACTTTCGACTGTTTCGTTGGCGAGTAAGAAGAGTTCTGGTAAGATCCTACGTTTGATCTCATTTTACCGTTAGATGAAAGCGAAGTCAGGTTTTGGCTAACGATAATGGTGATCGTTGAATAGCGTTTGGCCCTTTCGTCCCAAATGTAGGTTCCACGGCGCCTTCAGGAAAGGTTGTGGCGTTTGGTGTCATTGATGATCTGAGGGAGGCGCTGGAGGTTGACGGGGAGAGGATTGTGGCATTTATTATTGAGCCTATTCAGGGTTCTGCTGGGTATGTCTTCAACCACCTATCACCGCTCAGACACATTTGCTGACTTTGAATAGAATTGTTGCTCCACCGAAGGGATACCTGAAAGAGGTTGCTGCTCTGTGCAAGGGCCATAACGTGTTGTTTATTGTCGATGAAGTTCAATGTGGACTGGGCCGAGCAGGAGCAAATCTTTGTCATCTGAGAGATGGTGTGCGTCCTGATTTGGTGGTACTGGGCAAGGCATTAGCAGGAGGCATGCCCAGTCGTCATTCAATATTTATTTTCAGACGCCGACTCACGTGATTTTAGGCATGTACCCCCTTTCCGGGGTTTTGGGCGACGACCACATCATGGGTCTTCTCGATCCCTTCGAGTAAGTCGCTTTCCCTTCCCCGAGCTCCTCTCTCTGACCTCGACAGAATTGGCTCAACAATGGCTGCAAATCCCGTAGGCTGTGCCGCCGCCCTCGCAGCCCTGGACGTCCTCGTTGACGAAGACCTCTCCCAACGCTCCAACGAACTTGGCGATCTGCTCCGCTCAAATCTAAAAGCCGCCAACTTACCACACATAACAGCCTTCAATGGAGCCGGGTTATTCATGTCCCTCGTTCTGGAAGACAAGCCACCGAAGGTGACACCGAGGAGGATTGTTTCATTGTTGGCGCAGAGAGGGGTGTTGGCCAGTGCTGCAGGTTTGAGGAGGATTCGAATTTGTCCACCGTTGACTATCAGCAAAGAGGAGCTGTTGAAAGGTGCAGAGGTTGTAATTGGTGTGATGAGGGATATTGAGGGATGTGGCGAATTACCTGCTGAAGTTTTGGTTGATGTTCGGCATTAAGGTTTGAGTGGGAGTGCTTGGTGATAGATGTTCTTGTACAAATAACATTTGAGCTTAGTGCTTGTCTGGATCTCAACCTTCGCGCTTTAAAAGAGGATCTTGCAAGAGATACAAAGAGAGCCAAAGCCGTTTTGCGGAATGTGTTGTTGTGCCATGGAGTTCATGCGGTGCTTGGAGCTCCTCATCAGTACTCCTATCTGTGGAACTTCTCCCACCTTCAAAAGAAGTGTCCCTGGAAGTATTCATCAGCATTATTATATGTTTTCCACAGAGGGCTCATAAATATATTTGACGGCACGCAGTCGTCCGGCGGATATCCATCGACAGGACGACGACCTTTAATAACGGCAACCTAATATCAAGATAATCTGATAATTTACAAAAGAATAGCGCTGGTAGAGAGAACTTGCATGCGAAAGGCATAGCTTGTTTAGGATCATTTGGTAAATGCATCAAATTCAATCTTTGCAATAGGGGTTGGAGCTGGTCTGCATTGCTAATTCGGCGTACCCTAGGGTATCTTCCAAGTAAAAGAAGACAAAGGCAACATGAATCAATTAGGAATATAGTATACGTGTGCGCGAGTGGATTAAAACCGAGCCAATGGCTTCCAGGGTCTGGAGAACTTCCTCATCTTGTTTGCGGAATTCTGGATCATAGTGAGATCTAACTATCACACTTGAGATCTCGAATTCTGGAAGCAGAGAACTTTCTCATTTGTAGAATTCAAGATCATGCTGCGATCCAGCCCGATACAATGGGCAAAAGGAACTCGCTCATCATTCCGACGTTGAACACAAATCACCATTTTGATTTTTTCCAGCTTTCATGCCGGCTCTCTCATGCCCCAGATCTCACTCCATCGTCGATAATCCCCCTCAACCGGGCCTTCCAACCTCCCAAACCTTGCTGGTCTACCCGTATTAGCTTCAGGAAGGCAAACCCACTCCCGTACACTCCCCGGAATCTCCTCTTTCACATGGCTGATAACAATCAACGCTTGCTCGTTCCCTAATCCCCTCACCTTCACCCTGCCTTCCTTCTGCACATCACTTTCCACAACTTTAGGAGCTTTATCAATCTCGGAAGACGAGTGAGGGTGGGAGAATGACTTTGTTTCGCCGTGGGCGAGAAAGAGGAGACACCGGTCCCGCACACCGTCGTCCATACCACTGAACGCTTCATCGAGAATCACAAGATCGGGAGCTTTGATGACAGCACGCAAGAAGAGCGCAACTCTCTGCGCCGAGAACGGTAGACCACCAAACAACAGCTCGTCGGCCCACTTCAAATTCCTGCTTCCCTTTCCCCCGGCTCTTGGGTGGAGATCCTGCTCAAACCATCCAAGGCAAGCATCAACCTTCTCCCTCGCCTCCTCATCTAACTTCGGCATTCCTCTGAAAGTATCAGACCAGGCATTCTCCAACACTTGGCGAAGAGTCAACGATTTCGGGATATGTCCATGGATCTCCGGACTCGAGTGACCAATCCTACTCTGCAAATCGAATATTGATATTCCTGGTTCTCCCGGGGAAGGCAGGCGTGAGCGGCCGAAGAGGCGAATGGGGAGGGAGTATGTTTGCGGGTGGTCGGAGCAGATTAGAGACAGAAGGGTAGTCTTGCCAGAGCCGTTGGGGCCGAAGATGCCCCAGCGTTCGCCGCGGCGGACCGTCCACCAGAGACCCGGCTGAGGTTGAGCTGAGGAGGGGAGTCTTTGGGACCAGTTTCCGAGGACGGCTTTGCTGCCGTATTTGACCAAGGCGCCTTCCATTTCGACGAGTGGTTCTCCTGGGTCAGGAGTAGAAATGTCTTTCATCGGATAGCCATCTCGACTGAATTTGGTTTCATCAGGCTCTTTCTTTGTCGAATTCACCACTGGGTGAGTGCTGGGATGAAAGCCAGCAGATGGGGTATAATCCACGATCCCACTGCTGGTGAGACTCCGCCCTACTTCATGCATAGAATGCAACGGCATATGCCAATCTGGCTGCACATTCCCTCTCTTAGCACTCTCCACATACTCCCTCAACCCCGACAAAACCTCCTCCTTCCTCCCCTGAAACGCAACCTGACAACTGCTTTTCAAGTAAACCAAATGCGTAATCCACTCCGGGATTGGATCTTGTGGTCTCAAACTCAACACTAACCTTGGAGCATTCTTCTCCACGAGCCTCTTCAACATCGGACTCAGGCTTAACAGCGTTGGTGGATCCAACCCCATAAACGGCTCATCCAGCAACAAGACCTCTGGATTCCCAAGCAGCGCTCTAGCAATCCGTGCCCTTCGCGTCTGCCCATTACTCAGATTCGAGACCGGCATGTCGACCAGATCTCCTAGTCTCAGATCCCTGATAACTCTCTGCAATGTACCATTATCAATCCTTCCCCCGTGAATGTCTTGAGAGGGATTCAGTTCCGTGTTTCCCTGTAAGTAATCCAGGACGCTGAAATCCGTGTCTTCTCTCCTCGATTCGTATCTTGCAGAAAGATATGCGCTCTGTGGCGCCTGAGCACCAAGTCCTTGTTCGCCATCGAATCCTACTCTTTTTATTGCTCGATCTGGATTCCGTAGTTCATGGTCTTTCTGCTCAATCTCGTCTGACTCAAGGTATGGAAATGACCTTGCTTGTGGCGGGATACAAAGATGATTTCCATTGAGAATCTGCAAAAATGTTGTCTTTCCACTTGATGAAGGACCGAGTATGGACCAATATTCCCCTTTCTCTGAAAAACTCGGGAGCTCGAACCTCAAGTTCTTGAATAAAGGAGGATTTCCGCCAGTTGTAGCTGTTGTTGAATTGGGATGATGACGATAGAACGTGCCATTGTCAATCCTTATTATCGGTGATCGAGCTGCATTTGTTCCATATCCACGCCTGGAACGTAGCCTAAAAGGTGAAAGGACCGGTCTTCGCATAGCTAGTTGGGTTGTTCCATGGTGAGGAATTTTAAGTGGGAGGAGTCAGAAGTGAGGTACCCCGGACTAACCGGGAGAAGCTCGGCGCCAGAAACCGCGCTAGTGGCTTGCAGCTTCATCCGCGTCTTCAACTCGTGCCTGGAGCTTCATCATCAACACCACCTTCACCTACCTTCAAACCAAAACCCTCCTCTCCGTCAACCACACAATAATCTCAAGCACTTACTTGAGATACCACGCAGCCATCATGGTAAGGCCTCTTCCCACTCAACACCCTCACCTCTCCTCCGCCTCGTCGCCCTCTCTTGCCTGTTTTCCATCACCTCCATCTTCTCGCAGAATCTAACCTCCCTTCTTCCATCTAGGCAATGAGAATCGCACCTCCAGCTGGCCATTCCACCAGCCATTCCCACCTGTCCGCAAAATCCCTCGGTGCCCCCTCCGCCCCGGGCCTCCATGACACCCTCCGCTCAGGCATCGGTCCCTCCCTCACCACCCAAATAACAACCACCTCCTCGCCCTCCGCTATCCCAGACTCCACCCACCCGCTGGAGTCGCGCCTCAAGAAGTGGGAAGAGACGCAGGACGCACTGCGCATGGAAGGCTATCGCCGCACGTTTGGGATCAGCGAGCCGATTCGACGGGGTATGGAGCTGAAGATTACGAGAGAGGGGGAGTGGAGACCCGCGTGTCTGGGTGGAGGGCTGGAACGGGGTGTGCATGAGGAAATTTTGAGGGGGAGTTTGGAGACTGTGACGTGGGAGGATGTATTTAGGGGCGAGGAGATGAGGGGGGTGCCGGGCTTTCATGAGGAGGTTGAGAGGAAGGTTCGGATGCAGTAGGCCTTGCAGGGAGTTGCGGATTGGTGGAATGGCATTGGTGGAGAATGATGGAGATGATTGGGAAAAGAATGGGAGATGACTGGCTTGTAAGATCAATCGGCTTAGATGGCGTTGCTGGTGACCGTACAGCTGGGAATGAGACATGATTCCTTGCTTTCACGATTTCAGGCCCACGCTGCAATTCGGAGAGTGGATGTGAGAAGCCTGGAAAAGAGGCAGTGACTGCATTCTATCCCTATCTCGCTGGCAATTCATGACCGCTGTACACTCTCACTATATCACCCTTAATCCTAACTGTACAAGTCCATACGCACATGTCTCCCACTGAGGCATATAAATGTCGATGAAGACGCTCTCTGCCACGAAGAAACAACTAAATCAATCCCTCAACGCCTTCTCTCCAATGTTCATCATGTTTCCTCGTGCTCTGCATTGACGGTCACCACAAAGAGTGTGACAGAAAATACTTTTCTGGGGGTTGCTGCATGCAATTCGTCCGCTCATTGTCCATCTGCCCTTATAGTATCACACACCGACACCCAGCTGTGCCTTCTGCGCCTTCTCTACCCCTAGCTAACGCCTTGCTTTTTGATGCGTCTTCCTCATCAACAATATCTTGTGGCCTGACGGTCATATGTACCACATTCGCTGATTCGGTATTGAATCTACACTCTGTAGGTCGAACCAGTCAGCATCCAATATATAAAGAAACGAAAAGCCTCAATGATATAAGAATAACCTACCCTTCAATGGCGTCTTGTCATCCAATAACCGCCCGAAATAAATCAATCGTATGCTGCTGGGACTGCTCGGTTGTGTTTCCCACTCTTCCCTCCACTCCCGCAAGATCAATTCCTTTAGCGTATACACACTGATGCTGTACGGGTCTTTCCTCCCACCCTCGGTCAAGGCCGGTACGACCACATTCCGCTTCGTCAGGTATTTCTCATCAAGCTTGTATGGATGCCGTGCTCCAGATGTCAGGAGAAGTGTAATAAGCAGCACCGGCCCAGCGTCACTAGTCACCAGCTTGGGATCAACATCTATCGATGGCCCAATAGCCACAGATTCCAGCCGTTGAATGGCAGGAGCAGGTGTTGATGAGGAGGAAGGCTCAGCCGCAGACGCTGATGCTGATGCCGTCTGAGCAGTATTTTCTGTTGATAAGGGGTCCCTCCTTGGTTGTGAGGATACCGCAGTATTCGAAGTCCACGATGATTCTTGCTCGGGCTTCGTATTCTCGTTGGCCGTATTCGCAGCCGCGGCCGATTCTGACATGGTTGAAGACTGTAAGACGGATAGGAAGGAGGAGGAGATAGGCGACGTCGTCGGAATTGAAACGTAGCTGAGAGGACCCTGCGAACCTGCGCCTGTGGCTGTCCTTCCGGAGGGCTCGAATTCACTCAGCTCGATGGGCGGCTGATTGAGGGTTTTCGAAGGTGGTTGTACACTGGAAGAAGCGTCGCTGGGTGTTGAGGCATGGCCTGCGCCCGTCGTCCTTGGTGTTGCTTCTGCCATTGGTCGGGCGGGTTGGGGGTGCGAGAGACGCAGGTTTATGGGGAATTTCGATCTAACGCCACCGCAGTGCAGGATGTGGAATCAATAATTGGGCAGTCTGGGGGCTGTAGCGACTGCAGACGTTTGCTCATCCGGGACGGCGCAGCAATTCTGACAATTAATTGATGGACAGCAGCCGTCTAGGTTGACAAAGCAATGCAGGCTGTGTTTTGTTTTGTTCTGTTCTGGTTCGTGTTGCTCCAATTCGGTGCTCTTGGTCGAGATGATGGCCGCTCGTGATCGCTCGGCTCCTTTATCCGAGAAAATACAGTACAGTAGTTGCCGACGTCGCGTGCGCCCAGAAGTCACTCCGGGGTCGAGTCTTGACGTCGACGAATGCTGCGATTATTTGGAAATGTTTGTGTGTGGGGGTCGAGATAAGGAGGAGGCTTCAACGACCACACGACTATGTGTACCCTGGTAATGTCTGGTCGTGAGTCCAGTGTTTCCAGACAGTAGTCACCGAGTGTCGTAACCAGGTTCAAGAATCTGGGGATCTTGGTGTGCCAAGATTGAAACCGCAAGTGGGTCAGCCGCCTTCGCTTCTGAGATGCTGGGCTCAAACGGACGTACTGTACTGGATGATGTTCAAGCGAATGCTGATGGGAACGAATGGAAGTGTAGTTGAATACTGATGACTTATGCCAATGCCCCAATGCTGATGTTGAGCGGAGATGTTGGGATGGGAGATGGACCTTAAGAGGGTGACCGTTTCGATGAACGGGAGGAAAGAGCAGCCGGAGGGACACCAAGAGCTCAAGTGTCATTTCGGGCAGAAGCGTTTCGCGAACACAAAGATTTTCTACCGACCTACCAAATCAACCATCTCAGAGATAGTCCATTGACTTGAAGATGTGGGAGAAGAGAAGTTTTGCTTCCTGGGTTGCTCTTCGTTGTCGTCGAGTGGAAGGAACTCTTACGCTTCTCGAGGGGCATCGTCCAAAGAACGTTCGATGCGCTAATCGAGGATGCTTGAAACCTGTGGATAGAGAGTTCAAGTGCACAGAGAAAGTTTAGGCGCCCTCCATTTCTTGTCATACATGCAACATTTCAGGTCAGGGTTTCAAATTCCTTCATCCGAAGTTGCCTAACTCAAGGTGATTTGGCTTAAAAGTCTGATTTGTGTTTAATGGCGCGATTATCATATTATAATCCCATTACGTATCTCTCTCACATATGAAAGAGAAAGAGGGTCGAAGGGTTCTTGCACAAGATGGCGGGATCGATTACTCTTCCCGCTTTACATTTTCAAACACGTTCACTCTGTTCTCCTTTGCTATATCCGGGCGAAATCACCTTTTTATAACTGTATCACGTGCCCATGCTGCTCTTGCTGCTCTTGGCTAGGTGCGGCTGTACATCGAGGATTCTTACAAGAAGTCGTTCGGTATGATTTCCAGCCGACAGGAACAAGCCATGCCGAGAGTACCATGGGTAGTTGTGGATCGTTCATAGTACTGTCCATAGACGCATGCCTGCATGCTGTCGGTATTGATAGTCTCTGCCGCAGCTTAGGTCAAGTCAAAATGTGTCAAAAAGTGAGAAAAATTCGATGACTTACTGCACCACACTTAGAATCGTACGGTCCTACCGCCAGATGGGAGTAGAGGTCTGACACAGAAAAGGTGTTAGGTCGATGTCTTGGGGGCTTCCAGATAGGATGTTAGGAACTGTTGAAAGTAAGTAGACCTCTATTGTGTTTTTAATGCTCTTTTTCATAGAGGAAAAGCCATGTGAGAGCTGTGACGCGTCGAATCTTTTATCCATAGGAGTTGTTTCTTTAAAAGTAGAGAATTCCGAATTACGTTCAGGGAAAGATTGCAAAGCTGTCGGGAAACAGGATTCGTCCCTTTTATCGATGGTCTCAAAAATCCCTGAATAATCCGAAATTTATAAAGGGTTCTAACTCACATAGAATAATTCTGAATATGAATCAGAAGCCGATGAATAATAGTCGTACTAGTTAACTGAGACCCATCAACAACAAGAACTCTGCCTGCGAATGTCTAGAACTCAAGATTATTCAAAGATACTCGAGGCCAACAATAAAATCTCCCCATTTCTTCTTTCCTCCAACTTGCCTATCTTCTCAGCACTATAACGCGACTTCCAACACAACTGGGAGACCATATAGCCACCCTTTCCTAGCTGGCGATATAAGATTTCTAGCTTGTATAGTAAATGTAGGGATAAAAGGAATGCTGAAGATGAAAATAAAAGCAGAGATAAATTATGGCAAGGATAAATGGCAAGGATAAAAAGGAAAGGTATTAATAAAAGCGGAGATGAAAGTTCAAGGAGAGATAGAAGTAAATGAAGAGATGGAAAGTAATAGAAGAGGTGAAAGTATAAAATCCGAACTTTTGGCTGTACTCATACCATTGGGTATTATATACCGATATCAAAGTCATATACCCATAAGTCTATTCGACGCCCACCCATCAAAGCATATACTTAAAGTGTTCCTTCTCCTTCCTCATACTCCCCACCAATCCCATTCCCTCATCCCCAATCATCCCATAATCCCCTCTTCCGATTCTATTCTTCCTTCCCAAATAAACCCTCAACCCTACACTCAGACACGCCACGAAAACCATTGCACCAGCACAAGCCACCATCCCACTAACATACAACGGCGCATCGCTCTCCGGATATAGCCTCGTGCCAACCAGCGGTCCACACTGCCCAATAAGCTGTAACATCGCAAATCCGGTTCCTTGTTTAGATTCCGACTCCTGGTTATTAATCGTCCAGGTAATAATAATCGTGATGACGGAAAAGAACCCGATGGCAGCGGGATATATACCAACATAGCGCCACCAAATTCCGAGCCCAAAGCGACCGGCGAGGGCCAGGAACGCGTAGCCGGAGGCGGAGAGTAAGGCGTGGAAGATCACGAAGTACGAGCGGTTTTGCATCTTGTCGGATAGGTAGGCGGTAAAGATGACGATGATGAAGGAAAGGAGGTAGGGCGGTGCGGATAATGCTTGGGATATGAGGACTGTGTGTCCCATTTCGTGGATTATAGTTGGCAGGAAGATGGGCATGGAGGAGAAGGCCATGTTGGTGAAGAAGAACATGAAGGCTGTGAGGTAGGATTTCGGGTCCGAGAGTGTGGCGAGGACTTCTTTTAGGTTGAGTTTGTGGGAGGCCTTGGGGTCTTTTTGCTTTCGGAGACGAAGGCGAGCCACCTTTTTCTCGCGCTTCGTGAGGTAGGTTGCTGTGTCGGGGCTGTCGGGGATTATGTACCAGCACCAGACTGCAACTAGGACACTGGGGAAGCCTTCAACGAGGAAGAGGAGACGCCATGATGCTATCGGAAGGTATTCGCCTAGCTTGATAATGAAGTAGGCCAAGGTGCTTGCAAAGGAGGTCGCAAGGGGGGCGGCAGATATGAAGCACCCGGTTCGGAAGGCCAGCTCTTCACGCTTGAAGAAAAAGGATAGGTAGAATGGTATGCCCGTGAATCCAGCTTCCCCAATTCCCAGCAGAGTTCGCAGAACCAAGAGACTCGCGAATGAGGTCGCAATTGATTGTAGTGAGGCAACGATTCCCCAAGATAGGACGATGGCCGTGACGTATATATGTGCTGGCACAATCTCCCAAAGTATGCTCATCCATTCGAATAGAATATAGGCTATATAAAACGCCGTCAGAACCCAATCGAATTTATTCGAATCGAGATCGAGGTCTCTTTCCAGGCCGGCAATCTTGGCATTGCCAATGTCTACAACAATTAGCAGATGCTCATTCTAGGAGATGGGGGATCCATACTTGACCTGTCCAAAAAGCTCAACATGTACAGCAACGCCACAAACAGCACCAGCCTCTTATCAAACTTCCTCACAACAGCTCGTTCCTCGTCCGGCGTATATAATTGATACGACTGCACTGTCGAAACACTGGCCCTTCGCCGCGGAGCATCATGGTATCTCTCCTCATCCGTATCATCCACTGCGCCATCAACCTCGCTCTTTTCTCGCTTCTGGAGCTTGAAGCTCTCGCCCAGCTCGCCAATCTCTAGATCGGAGTCATCGGAGTCCGAGTCCGGTGTAAGTCTCGTGATAGCGCTCGATTCTGAGGAGAGTTCAGGACCGTGCATTTCGTCCGATGGTTCGCGCGATACACGTCGCAGCGGTTGTGATTCCATCGTGCCGGTGGATTGGGTCGTCAATTTTCAGGGAGCGGTGATCTGAAAGGGTTCAGAAGTGGTCCATGATGGGTTGCAGACATCGTAGTGTTGTTACTTGCTTAGTGAACGAGGTCTGGGATTGAGAGGAGGTTCAACCAAACTACATCCCGGCATCCCGGCTGCTAAGGATAGACATGATCTGGCGCGGAGCCTAATTTTTTCCGTTCCGGGTTACTCCATTGCCCCCTTTGCACTTGGACAATTTAGCCTAATATATATATTCAGAATTATAGATCTCACGCCATTAGCTATAAGATGCCAAAATAATTACAAAAAGATGAATCCTAGCCAACGCCATTTCTTGGAAAGCATAAGCAGGAAATAGAGATCACATATTACAGAACATGTTATGTAAAGTCATGCATTCTCTTCACTATAATACCAGGCAAGCCGCCGAATATTCTGTTGCTGTTACACTCTCAGCTCGCAAGCAGGGGACGACCAAATGCTTTATTGTATCATGTATTCCGCACCCCTTTTTTATTACTTCAAAGATAGTCAGGTGAGAGGATAGAAGAATTGGGAGATTTGATTATTGGCCTCCAGCATCTCTATATAAACCAAAATTCTAGATAAAAAATATATACTCTTATCTCGGCTTTTGCTTTTATCCCTCTGTCTACCTTTTCCCTTTCCTTTCCTCTCCTTTTATCTCTACTCTCAGCTAGTACTAACCTCTATACTGCCAAGTTCTAGTATACTTCAATAACTATTATAATATATAAATAAACTTCTAGTGTGACGGCGGGATCAATGCAATGGTCGAAGGCTCAAAGTTCAAAGAATCTCATGTATTAGAAAATACTAAGCTATGGAACAAAGTAGGGAGAATGCCTTGACCTTTAGTATTGTTCCGTCCAAGCAATCCTGGCTTAGCTTCGTTTTATGCCTATTTCCGATATCCTGTCCTTGGCAGATCATGCCCTTACGCCAGCCGTCACATTACCCCCCCCCCCAAAGAGAAGTCTAAATGCCCTCATTTAGGGGATTATTCAGCCGCAGTATAGAAAAGAAAAAAGAGGAAACAACGGCCATTAACCCCATTCCGTCTAATCCCTATAGCTTACTTATAATCGAAGCGTGGTCTTGACTCTACCAGAATAACCCGGTTCCTAGTACGTTCCGGCTAGTCCTTAGCATCCGTCGCTCGCATCATGCCTATACCCATATCAATAATGTGGTCTGGGAGTACCGTATAGGCTATGGCCAATATTGGGACTATTATTATCGGGCAGTCTTCGAATAGGGGTAGCAGATCGAGTTTATCCATTAATACAGGCTTCGATATAGTAGCTTGCTTGCCTTTCTTCTTAGTTAGGGTAGCGGTATTTAGCTTAATTATGCCGTTTTTGAGCTACTTAATTAACTTCTGGGCCTTCTCGAGCTTAATATATACGTCCTCAAGTTATCCCTCTATAGTAGAGATTTATATATTAAAGGCGGCTACTTGAGCTATTTTATTATCGAATTCCCGGGCCTTAAGCTATATGATTTTGGTTTTATAGAAGCTTCTAAGGGGTTTTCCGACTTCTTAAACGGCGTTATCTACTAATTTGTTAATATCTATAGGGTATTACTCTTTTAATTCGGTATTCAGGATTATTTTCTAGCTCTTGGTTTTAGACTAGTACTTTATATAATAACTAGTACTTGGTACTATATATCTTCTAGTTATAATAGGCGTCTTAATACTAGTTTGGCCACCTTTATTATAGTTAGAGTTTTCTTTATTACTAGAAGTCTCTTTATTCTTAGTCTTTTTATTATTGGAATCCTTACTATTATCTAATGCCTTATACTTCTTGGATAAGCTAGCCTTGCTTTTTTTAATCCTTTTAGTATTTGACTCTATAAGATTAATAAGGAAGCCCTTATTAGTACCGTCTATTCCGCCTATTAAACTATTAGGCTTATTATTACTAGTAACCAAAACCTCTATTTCATTATCCTTAGAATCTTCTACTAAGATATTTTCTATAATAATTTCAGGTATATTCTCAAGAATAGTACAGGCCGTATTCTATATATTAATCTATTCTTAGGTAAGAAAGTTACTATTTTCGTTTATAAAGATAGTTTAGCTAGTAGTTATATTAATAATAGTAGTAGCTACTAAACTTGAAATACCGCTGCTATTACTTAAGTTATTTAGGATCTAGTAAGCTATCTTACTTAGTCCGGCTATAGATAATATATTACCGGGATTTCTTGTCTATTTCGTCTTTATTAATAGTTTTATTAAGGCGGTAGTAGTAATATAAATAGTTAAGGTTATAAAGATTAAAGTAGTTAAGAAGGTTTTCCTTGATTTTTAATAATATTTCGAACTAATATAGGCAAGTATTTACCTTTAGCTTAGCTTTAAGAATTCACTTTTTTTAATAATTTGCTTAAATAATAAAGTATAATCTAGTATAATAAAGGAAGGTATTTTACCCAGATTTCTGGAAAAGAAAGTAGGTACTAATATAGTAGAATAAAGGAAATATACTAGAATTTAGATAAAACCCGGGAAATATTTAGATTTTTCTTCTTCTTCTCTAGTTATAAAGACCTTATTATCAAGGTTTATTATTATCTAGATAGTTTTTATTAAACTCATTCTCTTTAGTATACTAAATCTATTTATTTAGCCGGATAGAAGATCCTGCTTTACTAGGGTTCTACTCGTGAAATTTATATAGTTTAAATACTAAGTTCTTAAAGTTTAATACAAGGTATTATTTATTATCTATATTCTATCTTTTCTATTTAATTTTATAATAAAGCTTACTATAAAGTACCTTGGAAAAAAGAATCTTTTTGACTTCTTATTTAAGTTTACTATTAACTTTAGTAGAACTAGGCTTTTTATTAGTTTGGCCGGGTAATAGGTTAGTAGGATTTTTATAAAGCCTATTTATATAGAAAATTAGCCAAATCCTATATAATAAGGAAAGGTCTAATTAATATAAATAGCTAACTATTTTATTAATCTTAAATAGTCTAGTAAGAAAATAGTCTAATTTATTAGACAAATAGTCCGTTTTTTATATTTTTTTAATTATATAGACTATATCTTCTAGACTAAAGTCTGGTTCTCGCCATTTCTTATTAGCTTACTTGGCTTAATACTTTTAAGCTATTACTATATATTCTCGGGTATAATTAATAGTAGTATTAATTCTCTTAGCCTACTATTATACTTTCTCCCGATTAAGTTTCTTTCTCGGTATTTTGAACTCTATTATTAGTAATATCTAGTTAAAGTTTAGCCTAGGTTTATATTCGTAATTAATTATTAAAGGAGATAAGCTACTTAATTTATATAGGCAGGCAGTACCTATAGTATTAAGTACCGGAAATAAATCTGCCTAATTATCCTAGAAATAATTAATAAAGAGGCAAAGTCGGATATTAATAATCTAGTTAATAATTTCTATTTATTTATTAGTTTAGGTATATTTTATAGTTAAGAGCTTTAGCTTAATTCTAGTTAATCTTAATAGTTTATTTATAAAGTCTGAAATAAATTAGGGTTCTCGGTTACTTATAATAATAAGGAGAGATTCTCGGAATTACTAGATATAGTAATAGAATAGGCTAGTAGTAGTTCTGGCTATAGTATTCTTAGTTATTAGTAGGCTTATATATTATTTGGATAATTAATTAACTATAATAAATATATTATTATATTTCTTATTTATAGAGCCAGAAATATAGAAGTCTATAAACAAATTATCCTATGTTTTTAGGGGAACTAGTAATAGGTATAATAGGTCTAGTATTTTATTTCTTGGCTTATAAGACCTTTAATATTTATAGCAGTTTACTATAAAGTAGTTAATATTTATAGAAAAAGTAGGCTACTAGTAAAATTTCCAAATTAGGATTTTTGTCTTATTTTAACCGGGATATATAGTAGTTATTATATTATAGATTTATTATAGGAGCCTAGTTTATAGATTATTATATCCGTCCGGTATAGTAAGTCTTTTATTATAAAGTATATAGCTATTTAATATTTCCTATAGATCTATATTTTTCTGGGCTTTCTTATATTTGTTCTCTAGGGCTAGGTTTATCCGATTAGCTTATAGGATTTTGACTATAACTAATAGCTTGTTTATTTCTTCTATTTTAGTAGGAATATAAGCTATATCTTTTATTTTAATAAAAGCGAGAATTAGGTCTAATAGGATAACTTATCTAGTTCTTTTAGCTTCTTTAGCCTATTTCTGGGTTAGTATAAGCTTGTCTTTTCGGAATAAGATATTAGTAATAGTATTATTTTTACCTAACTAATAAGTAATCTAGTAATAGAATTATAATAGGAAATCTATCTATTAGATTTATTATTTATTTAAGGGCCTCTTAATACTAAAATACTCAAGAGCTTTATAGTCGGTAATAATTAGAAAATTAGGTAAGCTAATTAGTTCTGCCTACTATTCCCGGAGTTCTTAGATAATAGTAAGAAGTTCCTTATTATAAATTTTATAATAGCTCTTGGCTTCTTAAAGAGCTTTAGAGTAAAATAAGACTAGGTACTATTATCTGTTCTTTAAACTTTTTTAAGAGAATATATCTATAGTAGCTAGGTTCGAATAATTAGTTTTTAGGTAGGTTTTCCTATTATATTTAAAATAGAGAAATATAAAGGTAGAAAGAAGCAGATTCTTAAGCTAATTAAAGGTATCTAGTTAGGTTTTATTAAATATAAACTTTAGCAGAGTATTCTTTTTAGTCAGACGGTTTAGGAAGTAAGAAATATATCTATAGGTTTAGATAAACCTATAGTAAAAGTTATAGAAGCCCAAAAATAATTATATCTTCCTTTTTATTATAAATTAATACTAGTTTCAGATAATAAAGGTTTTGGTAGGGTCTATTTATATATCCTAATCCGAAATAATAAATCCTAAGAATATTATCTTAGAAACTTCAAATTCGTATTTATGAATATTAACTTGTAATCCGGTATTCTAGAGCTTTTATAGGACCGTTCTAATATACTATTAATATTTTTTCTTATTCTTAGAGAAGATTAGTATATTATTAATATAGGCCGAGTAAAAGTAATCTAAATAGTTTATTAGAATAGTATTAATATATTACTAGAAGATTATTAGACTATTATAGAATTCAAATAATAGAATTACTAGTTTAAAGAATTTATATCTCGTCCTAAAAGCTACTTATATTATAGAAGCTAGTTTTATATAAATTCGGTTAAAAGTATATTAAATATCTAATTTAGTAAATACTAATAATTTAGCTAATTAGTTAAGAGTTTCGGTAATAAGTAATAGGAAATAGTAATTCTTTTTTATTATAGTATTTAGCTATTAATAGTTAATATAAAATTATAGGCTATTATTTTTCTTTTTAATAAATAAGACTAGTAATAAGAAAAGAAATTCGGATAGCTTAATAAAACCCTTTTTTAGGTTCTTAATAAGATATTCTCTTATTTTTTTAAGTTTACTAGAGTTTATCTTATAAAGGTAGGCTATTCTTATTAAGGGATCTGGTCTATTAAAGCAGAGCTTATAGTTAAAGAATTAAGACTAGGGAAGCTTATCTACTACTTTCTTAGAGAATACCCTGGCTATATTATATAGTTATATAGAGAGAAATATCCGGAGCTTTTAAAGTTCTTTGGAATTAAAAAATAGTATATTACTAAGGATATTAGGTTTATTTATATCTAGGGAATATATTAGATTAATAGTTTAAATATAATATCCGGCGGGCTATAGTATTAATTATCTAATTATTACGGGTAATAGTAAATATCTCTTTGGTTTATAATCTTATTTCTCAAATATATAGTTAATCTTATTAATAGTAACCGATCTAACTAAGTTACCGGGATCTTTAGTACTTAATTAGAAAGTAGCTACTCTAATGAAATAGTAGAAATAGTCTAGTAGTTCGACTATTTCGAGAGTATTAAGGTCTAGCTTTTCTTTTCTTATCTAGTATTTGGCTTTTCTTATAAGAAGGTTTTATAGAGAGATAAGAAATATATTCTTTTACTTCTCGGGTCTGGTTTTACTAGTCTTTTTTAGGATTCTAGTTAGAGTATCTTTAGAGTAATTATCTTTTTAATATTTCTTATTAAAATATTAGATTTTCTAAATAAGATCTGGCTAATTTGTCTTATAGTTCTCTGGCTAATAGAGTTAATTCCATTAATAGTTTAGTAGGATATTATACTTTACTAGCTATTTCCTTTCTAGGATTATATTATAAGAGCTAAGGTTAGTAATAAGTAAGTATTATTAAGTTTGGGAGTATTAATTAATAACTAGATCTATAATAGCTAGATATTAAATAGCTTTACTAGATTATTCATTAAAATCTCGTAAGGGAACAGGGGTTTTGAGTTTATATAAGGGTATTTATAATACTTTTATTAAGGGGCAAATATACTTTTAGTTAATTAGAATATATATATTTACTCTAGTATTTACTAAATACTAGAAGGTTATAGTTTTGCCTTTCTAGTATACTTAATAATTAATAAGGAACTAGTTCCCGCTAATTAGCTAAGTGAGATCTACAGGTTCTTAGTAAAGTTCTTGCTTTAGGAGATCTATCTCTATACCTAAAGCTAGACTTTTCTCGACTTATTAATATTATATTCCTTATTAGATAATAGGTAAGAGTTAGTATCCTTATTATTTATCCCTAAATTATTAGCTTTCTCTAAATAATTCTTTTTAATAGATATAACCTTATTAAAGTCAGGACAAATACTTTTTATATATCTAGGCTTCCTATAGCTATAATAATAAAGGCCCTTTAGCCAGTCTAGTCTCTTCTCAAATTCTCGGCAAACTACCTTTTTTAGCTATAAAAATACCGGCTACTAAGGTTAATTTATTATATATAAGATTATTATAGCTCTTTGGATCCCGGCAGGCTTTCTAGCCCGAGGTAGTATTTAGTAATAAGTAATTTCTACTAGTTATTTCTCCTGGAATTACCGATTTTTAATTAAAAGAAGCCTATTCTCTTATTTTATATATTACTCGGTAAGATTCCTAAAAGTATTAAACTTCTTATTACCCAAGCTTTTAAGTAATTCGAGATTTATTTTATTTATTAAGTTATTATATTAGTTATCTAGTAACTTCCCTAGTTTTATTATTAAGTAAGTAAATTCTACCTAGAATACCGGGAATAGCTTATTTCCTTATCTCAGGTACTAGTATACCTCTTTTACTTTCTAGTACTCTATCTCTTTACTTTTACTATAAGCTTACTAGAGAATCTTAAAAATCTATTTAGTAATTAAGATTTATCTAACTAATTCAGGTTCTAGTTAATTATAAATAAAGTTACGGGCATTTCCGGTAACTAATTATACTATATAAGTAATCTTTAGTAGTTTACTATTAAATTCAGAGAAGTTCTATATTAGTTTATTTCTTATATTAAATATCTAGTTATTAATCTAGTAATTATTCTTACCTATAAATAGGGCAGGATCCTTAATTCTAATAAGCTATAATTAATTACTATAGATAGAAAGCGGGAGAAAGCCTTAGTATTAGTCCCTAAATAGTTCTCCTAACAGGAATCTATAGTATTCCTGAATATCTACTTACTTAGATCTCTATTTTATTACTTCTTCTTATACTAGTCTTTCCCTTATATAAAGTCAACTAGTAATTACTTCTAGCTTATTAACTTTCTTAGTAAGTTAGTTAATATATAAGTGAAATTTCTAATAATATTCTACTTGTTTATTAGCTATAAGGCGGTATTTATTAATAAGGTTATCCTATATAAGTAATCTCTACTAGGCCTTATTTATTTTTAGAGTATTTATACTAATTTTGAGTTCCAAATCGGCTAGCCACTTCTTAATATCTTTTTCCGGAATAGTATTATAATAGCTTTTCTAGTAATATGGGTTTATAATATTAAAGTCCGGCTTCTCCGTTTTATTATACTAGGGCCTCTTATCTAATATACCTATAGTAGTAGTACTTGGCCCCGGGCTATTTATAGTAGCTTTAGAAGGGGTATTAGCTATAGAGATAAGTACTAAGTAAGTTCTTCTTATTTAATATTAGTAAACTATAACCGATTATTGTCTTATCTAGTTTTAAGTCAGTAGACTAAAACCGACTATTATCTTTTCTTATTTTAAATTAGTAAACTACTACCGATTCTTCCTATACCAGGGGAGGAAGCCGGTTCTTTTACTCTTATTAGTATTAAGGAAATATTATCTACTCTAGTTAAGGATCAGGCTCCGAGATTAACCGGATTATAGAGGATAATATCTTTCTTCTTTTATATTAGTAGAGGACCGACTACTAGGAGGGGAATATTATCTGCTCTAGTTAAGGGTCAGGCTCCGAAATTAACTAGGTTATAGAGAATATTATGCTTCTAGTTAAGCTCTCTAGTTCTTTATAGTTCAAAGAGGTTATTGAATATTAAAAGCGGTATTCTATTTTCGCTTTCCAAGGACAAATACGGGTCCTTTACCGGCAGTATTATATTACCTCTATAGGCCGAGTCGAGTAAGCTTAATATTATATAATAGCAGGATTAATATAATAGTCAAAGGCTCAAAGTTCAAAGAATCTCATATATTAGAAAATACTAAGCTATAGAATAAAGTAGGGAGAATGCCTTGACCTTTAGTATTATTCCGTCCAAGTAATCCTGGCTTAGCTTCGTTTTATACCTGTTTCCGATATCCTGTCCTTAGCAGATTATGCCCTTACACCAGCCGTCACATCTAGTAATTTTACTATCTTTACGGAATTCCTTCTTAAAACTTAAATGTCCTACAGAATTCAAATTTAAGTTCTTTAAAGAAAATGCCTTAGGAACTCCGTTATTTCTTTAGCCCTTGGGATTTCTTATTTATACTTTATTATCTTTATAAAATCCTAGATTTATTTCAATACTATTACGGGTACAGTATTCAGGGCTTGGAAAGCAAGATAGAAGGTCCCTTATAAAGACGATTCAAAGCTAAAGAAGGGAAAACTAAAATACAGGAGGCTGCGAGGGAGTATATGCACCCTATAGTGTACTAGTCCCGAAGGGGCTTAGCCTTCTAAATATCTCTAGTACATTCCAAGCATACTTCCCTAGCAAGGCGGCCGCGTCACGTGCGTCTAGGAGGCATCTGGGAATTATAATAAATACTACTTAAAAAGAACTTATAAAGTAAACTTATCTCCGGATTCATAATTAAAGTTATTATACCGGTATTAAGAATAATAAGAGACTTTAATTTTAGTAAGATATATCCCGGATATATCTTATTAGTAAAATAATTCTATATTTTTATAATAGTAAGTATTAAAAGGCGAGATCTAGAGACTTTATAAATAAGCCTTATTTGTTTTAAGTTAAAGATATAAAGGAGTTAAAAGTAACTAGATAAGATATATAATAGCTTCTTCTTATTTATTAAATATTAATATATGGCATTCAAATACTCAAATTTCTAGTATTACCTAAACCTTGTAATAAAAAACAATTATTAGATCATCTCTCATTAGTAAGAATAAAATCACGTGGTTATCTCATCGTGAACAATACCTTGTGAAACTTCTGAATAGATGTAAAGATCTGGCCATTTAGATCCCGGGAGCCTTAGACTTGGGCACGTAAAGTCGCCTCCTTAAATTTCTCCTTTGCTCCAAGATTCCAGAGTAAGCTAAGTGACGGAGCCTACCCTGGTCACCTCGATCAGCATGGTAAGATTCAAGAAGTCCAAGTCTCCTCAAAACTGTCGTTTTATTGGGTAGTTAACGCTAATCAACTTTCTAGTTGCCAGACCGGCAGTAGTATTGCAAGAACCGAATTTCCCTCCTAATGGTCACAGTTCACAGTTGTAGTAATATTTGTAGGTCAGATTGAGAGGACTGAGCCGGAAGTAAGAATCAGGTGGGAGTCAATGAGGTGGAAGTCTCTGAGTCATTGTGGTGAAAGCCAGCGTGAATTTGGAGATATAATAGCTTGGATCTACTAATAGTATCTGAAAACCGGTGGCCAGTTCTTGGATTGGAGAGGAACTTGAAGATTTTGGATCCTGAAGTCAGCCTGTGCATTAAATTGATGCCGTTACATTGAAATCACTCTCGCACTTTGAAGTCAGGGTAGTAAAGTTAATAAAACTAAAATTACAGATTATATTACATCTACCTATTCCACATACCGTATATCATGGTATCATGAATCAATTTTCTCTTTCTTGAGTGCCGTATGGGGTTAGTTAGCTTGCTGCTCTTGCTCTGTCGCTAATCACCCTCTGTTCACCCTCAGCTTAGTCACCTCGCCTGAGTAACTTGAGCACCCTGGGCAGCTCACCTGAGCAGGGCTGATCATCCTGAGTAAGATTTACTACATCGTCACGTCTTTTAACTTCTCGCTTTCTCACTAATCACACTTGCTCTGACCTCTATTCTCTCACATCACTTTTGTCAAGTTTTAATGACAATGCTCAAGGAGCCTAAACAAACCTAAGGAACCTCAAGTGGACACTTTCCAAAAATATATTCACCGCTTTACTACCATGTAAGTTGGATCAACATAGATCCCCTGAGGAGAGTACTTTTCTTCCCTTTATAAATTCCTTCCTGCTGTATATGTTATGATCTGAATACCTCCCTTCTCAATCTCATCGTTTGATTGACTTTGTCACTCAAGAAGAGAAAATTGATTCATGATACTTAAGTATCGTTGCCGAGCCCCTGTCCTCGGTCGACTCCTTAGCGGGAAGCTGTACGTCCACATCTACAGTACTACCAACGAATAATTATGGACCATACAGGAATATAATCAACTTAGTAATGAACAACCAATTGACATCCGTCAGAACACCGCGTCGTGATGCGTCGATTGTTTCATGGAACGCGGGGTGCTCGGCCGCGAGACAGTGAGGTGAGAAACCAGCGTGAATCCGCTAATTTAGCGCCGTTCAGTATATCATCTTATTTCATAACTCCAAAGCAACAAAAGAAACCCCATAGGAGTGCTCTGCCCAGTGCCAATCTTTTTTCCAGGTTCAACTAGAATAAGATTTGGGTCAATCGTGCATGACCAAGTTGCTCGCAATAATACGGCTTTATTGCACCAAGTAGTCGCGTCCCCCAATCATTCCGCCAGTCACAAATATAGAACGCCTTTACGAACTCCCAGTGCTCTGGATACCATCCTGCCATTTCCCAATCAATAATCCCCTTCACGTGGCCATCCTTTATTATAATATTATCTGGCTGGAAATCCGCATGTGTAAAGACAATCTTGTGTTTGTGTGCGACTAGCATGCCTGTTATATAAGGCTTTACGTGGCCCTTATGGGTAGTACAATAGGCATCGATAAGGGTAGCGTTAAAGTCGTCTTCGGATGGAAAGGGACCTATGTTATTACGGTTACTTTCTTCATCTAACACGTGATTTATAATAACGGTAGAGCCAAGTACCTTTATTGGGCTGATACTCCAGAATAACATCCATTACCGGGCTGTTGTTAATAGATCCAATATAAGTACCTCCCGGCACAGCTCGCAACTGTTCCAGGTAACCTTGAAGCTCGTGCATTACACATGACTTCTCGTCGTCGCCCAAATTAACCCATTCTTTCTCCAAAGTTTGACCCTCCACAAAATCTAGAAAAATGTAGGTATCATATTTTGAAGCCCACTCCTCATCTCGCTCCTCGAATGGCCCATGTGTGTACGCGGCGTAGACCCGCGGTACCGGAATCAATGTGTGATGCCGTACGAACTCCAGCGTCCTGGCTTCGCTCATATGCACGCTATCTCCGTACTTCATAACCATGGTCGGCGAGATTTTCACGATCTTGACGCCGCCACGCAAGAATACGCGTTCCTGGGGCATGCGGGACGCAGCTTCGGGGGTGATGAGCTCGAAGTCAGGCGCTTTGATATGTACACTGATCTCTGGGCTTGAAGGACCCATAGTAGCGGTCGCTGGAGTTTGGGGGCAGAGACCAGATTTGCAAATACGTTCGAGTGAGTTCGGATGCGTTTGAGATATCAGTCTTAAGATGCGAAGGGCGGGAAGTCGTTGAAGGTTGGTTAATTTAAGCGAAGGCTCGTAATTTGTCATGCTACTTTTCTTGTATGCACTCAGCAACTTTCTCTCCCACGGTAGTATTCCTATCCAAGAAGTAATTAAAGAGATTCGGCAATACTGGCAGGCTTCAAGTGACTTGAAGTTAGGTGCCTATAGATTTTAGACCATATTTACAAAGGCTCAACTTCGGAAATTGGAACCTTTTTATTAAAGGGCGAAAAGGTATGCCTTTCATAGCTCAGCCTAGATATACTTTCCGTATCTTACGATGGAAGTAAAGTGTGAGAATGAAGGGCTTAATATTGCAGATCGATAAAAGGCTCGTAGCTCTAGTATTGCTATTAAATAAGTAGTCGATCTGTACTGTAAGGTATTCTAATATTACGAACTTAATCGAAAGATCCTCTCGTTTTCCGTTTCGCATAACTAAGAGGCTATCAAGATCTATATATAGTTACTACCCTATTATTAATAGAGACCAGACTTTCGTCTACCATTACACTATTAAAAAGTTTGATATTACGAATAAAGATAGTAAAGATAAGTGGACGGCTTAAATATTTACGAGGAATACTTACAACATCTATAGTCCGGTACACTTTAAGAAACCCCGCTCAGCCGTTAATCAACTACCTGATCCTCTATCCGACTAACATTAACTACAGCCCTCGGATCTCGCAATATTATCTCAGCCGGGTAAGGAAGATAACTAATCGGATATAGTCGACTCCCAAGAGCCTCTGCAATTATCCTAGACATTCCAGCCATTATATAAAAAGTCAAGAAGCAACTAATCGTAAGCAAAATAGGAAACATTTGACTAGTGGACTTTGTAAGGGCCAAATAGTACTCTTGAAGCACTCTAGGGCACGGGGTTACGCTTATTAGCACCAATAGCGAGTCGTTTTTTACATCCTTGTGTTAATGTGCATTCGTTATAGTCACGATGGGTAAAGGGTAAAGCAGCAAGATTGCGGCAATAGCTCTGCCATTTAGGGAAAGAATAGGTAAATACATGGTAAAGAGGACTGGACGTCAGCAATGTTTTGCTAGGTTTTGAGGAAGGTGAATAGTACAATGCAACTATATCATCATTGATATATCTTTCTCCTCAGGCATCGATAGCAGCCACATCATATCTAATATTCTAGTTCCTCGGGCATTCGTGGCAATGGCATCAGGCACGATATATCCTGATCCTCTGGCCCTGGTGACAGCCACATTATTTCCATTCAGACGCTAGTGGATCCAGATTTTTCTATCCATGTAATAGAGACCCGTGACTCACATTGAAGTCAATACAACCCACCGTAGGCCTAAATTACTAGTCACGTAACCTTTAACAAGAGAGATCCAAAATTGCTCCAGCTAGACCCTATAAGGGAACAGAAACGAATTCCCGGGCAAAATTCGGTAAGGAAACTACAACCGGGGCAGGCAGAAGGCCAAAATGATTTCATATTCTAGTGCGCAGGCTTGCTCAGGCTCTGCTCCGGCATGCTCGCCCTCAGCTCAGGTTAAAGCAGCAGTTGCTCACGTCCGGAGACTAAAATAGAATTAGCTAAAAGGAAGATAAATTCTGCGTCTATAGGTATTCTGGGTATATTTAGCAAGCCGCTTCAAAGTCCGATTCTGGTCCAGATACAAGTATCGAATGGTAGGTTTCAACTCTTGCCAGCCTTGCTTCGAGAGCATATAACTACCCGTAGTTAATATATTTGTCCCAGGGAGAATCTCGAGGCTCGAACTAGAGCTCGAAGACATAACTTTACTAATACTTGGAGAATATTATAGTATTAATATAATAGGGATATGGAGCTATAGTATAAAAACTATAAGTGCAAAGAATAAAGCTATTTGCAAGGCTTGGTGAAAGGCACACCTTGGGCAAGAGCAGTAAATATGCGTTATACCCAAGGAGGTGAGTATATATATAGGGCCGCGAGATAGTATATAAGAAATAGGGTCTTATATGAAAAAAATCACAAAAGCGACAATTTTTGAATGTGGAAGGCTAGGAGGGACCAAACAGTTTTCTCTTTATATAAGCACCTGTTCTAAGGTCTGCCCAGAGAGGGTACTTATATATTCTAAACAGAGTTAGCCTCCTGTCATTACCACTTTCGGCGTCGGTGTGCACCCATGTTTTAGGAATGCTACGCGAGCAGAACAGGGATGTTGCAGGGGTTGGCAGGGGCGCACTCCTTTTGTATTTATTGGCCGCTAGCCTTGGATTTCTAATTGGCCATTTTCGATTGCCGTAACTTTGACCTTAGCCCAGTGGCCTTACATAATTCTCCACGACCAACTTCTCTCTGAAAATTCATCGTCTCCGGCAGAGGAAAAACAACAGGAGCAAGTGATCATGTCAACCAATGCCAATGTATCTTCGACTCGGCAAAGGGCCACCTTAGCATGCGATGTGTGTCGCTCTAGAAGAACAAAATGCGATGGCGTCAAGCCGTCTTGTTCGTTTTGCGAAGCACACGGCATACTATGCAACTATCGTAGCGCCGCTCCTCTGGCTCCGTCAAGGTCAGTCAAACAGCAATCTCATAAAAATATATTGAACTAAACCTTCCACAGGACTGAACAGGAACTTTCTTCCATAAAGGAGCGCTTGGAATATATGTGCAGCTTGTTGTCCAATTCCGGGATTTCAGGGAGCATTGCAGGCATCTCTTTACCTAGATTTGGTGGATATCCCATGGATGAGTCAATCATCAGTCGGAATTGGCGGTCAGAGTTTCCTTTTATGACAATTCAAACGCCTTCGATGATGCTCCTGCTTGGGCTCAATCCAAGGCTTGCGGCTCAAATGGTCACAGAGGAGAGGACTGGTGTGTCCACCTTGACGCCACCTGGGGAATTTCGTGGCTTTAAAATTCAGTACCAAGATGCAATAAGGTAAGTAATTGCCAGGAATCGATCGTCCTCGGGGCCTGACATAATCTCTTAGTGCGTTTGGGACATTCTACAAGAAGATACATCACTGGTACCCTGTCTTGCCCCCTGACTGTTTTGACATCTATCTCGACAAGATCAGTGGCAATCTTGATTCTTCCTCGGACTCCTGTCTTGTTCTTCTTATAGCTGCTATTGGTTCAGTAGCTCAATGTTCTTCCTTTTCAGTTGCCTATGAACAGCAACCTGATGCCAGCTTTATTGCAGGAGCTCTGTCGATGCTCCCGAATGTGAATTTTGAGTTCAGTTTAAGGAGCGTTCAATGCCTTGTTCTTCTGAGCATATATTATAATTGCATTGGAAAACCATGTCAGGCGCATGACTACATCTTGATGGCTTCCTATAAGGCGCAAGCCCTTTTCAAATGGTAATTTAAATCTCTACTTTGACATGTTGAGTGCTTGTTGATTTCCTTTTGCCAGCCACCTTTACGACGGCGACGATGCGACGATGGAAATCCTCAGGAGGTCTTTTTGGTCTATTCTTCTAATTGAAACGTATGTTTCTGTGTTGATCCCAAGGCTTCGGAGTGCGAAACTAATGGCCCCACAGGGAACTGGGCTATCATATCGATATGCCTGAAAGCAACATATGGAAATTCGATGATCGAATCCTTCTTCCAGGAGTACACGACAGTTGGCAACCATTTCGTGATGATCAGCGCCACTTACTAGACCAAATACTGCTGCCTGACCACTCCGCAATCACCCCAAACGATGCGAAAGCCTACTTCTTAGCCGAAATCTCGATGTGCCGCATGATTCGACGCTGCACTACTTCTGTGACGATATCTCATAATAAAGAGGTCTATGCCCCCATAGTTGCCGTCGAGCTTGCGCACCAACTCGAGAGCTGGTATGACCATCTTCCCCTTGGCCTTCGCTTCGAGCGCAGTGCTATACCCGCCCCCGATGACGCCATGCATTATGCCAGTCCGCACTCGCTTTCCACCCTGGCTGCCGTTACCAACTTTCTGCAGATGCAATACCACCTTGTTCTTGCAGGTATCTATTGGCCTGCGATTTACAGTATAATATATTCAGATACACCGGCGGCAAAAACTCTTGCCGACAGCGCGCTATTTTTCGGAGCATACACCGGCTTTATCACCAGTGCAGCAGGAGCCATACGATCTTGTCCGCAAGGCCCTTGGAGTATTCACGCTAGGTAAGTTCGTAAACAATAGTTTCTTCGAGATGCTTGGTTTTATCTAATCAGTCTTACAGTATTTTCATAACAACAATGGCAGCCCTTAAAGGCACCCAATCACCCAGCCTTCGTCCCGTTATCTCATCGACTGTCATACGGTGTTTTACCGTCGCTGCAGAAATTTTCCAAACTTCCCAAGCTATACCACTTAGCCCTTCCCTGCGTAGAATCAGATCGATCTTGACGGAGCATGTGGGAAACAAGATCTGAATCGAAAGTTCAGTGTCTTGCATTAAGAATGAAAGTGATCGCCAATAGAACCTCCTTTAACGTGTTATTATTTGAAGAAGGATCTGTGAATTATTCATCCATATCAATCGCTATTGTTGATCTATATCGCGGTACTTCTTTACTTCGGTAGCATTGACGTTGCAAGGCAGGAAAGTTCTCAGACACTACTGATTCATTTCCTGTAATATAACACAAAACTCTAGTTACCGCCCCTCTCACCATCCACACACCAGAAGAATTAGCCCCATATCTTCTCTCACTTGCAGGAGGCAAGAATTCGTACTCGCCAACCCGGCAGTCTACACATCCTGGGTCGTCTCGACTTCAGCCGGTTCAATACCCTTCTTCTCACCCTCTTGAATCTCCCTGAAGGTGGTGGTAGGAACCCATCCCACGCTCTGTCTTGCATCGCTTACCTCTGCATAAAGTTCATCCACTTGCTCCAACGTGAGGCCTTTGGTTTCATAGATCATAAAATACACGAACGCGATGCAAATAAAGCAACAGCCTCCCCAGATGAAGAAAATTTTTGACTGGAGGTTCGCATCGCCTGGCCCATAATTCACGAGGTATGGGGTACTGTATGCGATAGCCCAGTTGAGAAGCCAGTTCGAGGCTGTTGTCATTGATAACGACTTGGCGCGAACTTTCAAAGGGAAGATCTCGCCGGTGACGACCCTGTGAAAAGATGAACTTGTTAGTTTTGTTTGGTACCGGATAGTTTTGAGTCGGTGTAGATATAGCGCAAGACTTACCATGCGATGGGGCCCCAGGATGCTGCGAAGAAGAAGATGTAAATGCAGATGAAGGCGATAGCTGCTTTTTGCGCCGCGAGGTTGTGCACAATGATGTTTCCTGCAGCGTCCTGGCTAGTAGTAGTCGTCCCCAGAATGGCGACTAGGAACTGGGAGATGCACATTCCTACAGCTCCCCAGAAAAGGACGGGACGGCGACCCCACTTGTCAATAGCGTACAGTCCGGGGAATGTAGAGGCAGTATTAACACAATTGGTTATCAAGCTGATGACGAAAGAATTGTGAAAACCAGAGTTTTTGAAGAATTGGGTCCCGTAGTAGAAGATAAAGTTGATACCAGTAAGCTGTTGCAGGGCTTGAAGGAGACACCCTGTGAGAAGACGTTTGAGGAGGTTTCCCTTGAAACAATCCAAGTAAGTTGCTTTTCCTAGGCTTAATTCGTATTCGTGATTTGCTTGAATCTCGGCAAGTTCTTCGGTGACAGCGGGATCGGCCTCAGGAAGACGCCTGATTCTGGCGAGTGCCTTGGTAGCAGCAGCAAGGTTATTTCTTTTAATCATGTAGCGAGGGGTATCGGGGAGAATCAACATTCCACTAATAAGGATAATGGCCCAGGCGAATTGAACAGCAATTGGTATGCGATATGAACCTGTGTCGTTCCGATCGTGTGTTGCATTATTGACAATTGAAGCAAGTAGAAGCCCGATAGTAATGGCCAACTGATATGAGCCGACGATAACTCCACGGATCCACTTTGGAGCGGTCTCGGATTGATAGAGGGGAACTGTACACGTTATTTAATGGAATGCTCAAAACCAAGTCGCCTGGTTTCACTTACTCATAGCAGAGATCAAGCCAACACCAAAGCCAGCAAAGAATCGGCCGGCGGCGAAGAGAGGTATAGCTGTCGCCGCTGTTTGCAGAACGACTCCAAAGATAAAGATTAATGTTGAGGAAATGAGACCAAATCGGCGACCAATAGCATCTGCAATTGGTGCGGCAGTGAGGGCGCCGAAGAATGTTCCGGCCGATAAAATTGAGACGATCGTGGCAGACTGTGAAGCTGTGATATTGAGATTGCCATCACTGTCTTTATAGCCAGTGGAGAACTCGCGATCCCAGTACTTCATGGCAAGAATGCCGCTGATTGTACCAGTATCATATCTGTTGATGGCCAGAATGAGCGTTCGACATTAGGAGAGCAGAGAATGAGTGTTGGTCTACCCAAACAGAACACCACCAAATGCTACGAACAACCCTATCAAGATGGCAGGCCAAGATTTCCCTGGTGTGCCTTCGGGCTTCCTCAGCATGAGACCCATTGCGTCTGAAGCCTATGAATGAGCAAAATATTACAAAACTTGATTGGTGTCAGAAGTCAGGCGCAAGGCTGGGGTGATCAAGAAGGCCTGCTCGTTGTCGAGTGAAGGCCACTTAAGGGGGAAGGCCAAAGACTTTTATAGCTGAACTGGTGGAGTCCGAAAGTTGGAATCTGATTGAGTGTCAGTTTACACGAAAATACTTGAAAATCCTGACTCCCCGACAATGTGCGGCCCTCATCTGGAGTAGGCGGGAGCCCCGGATGTCACCGAGACTCTCTTGTCCTTCGGAAAATAGCACTGAATAGGAAGGAGCAACTGATTAAGCCTTCCGAAAGAACTTTCCGTGAACATCCTGGCTTCGCTTTGACCTGATTTCGAAAATCGAAACTGTATAATTCTAGTCATACGCGTCCGTTATCGACTGGTTGAGCGTTGAACTCAATTGAGTAAGCAAAACACATCGAGGTTTTTAAGGTATCATCTGGATTACAGGGATCTCGGCTGAAATTTTGACTAACTAGGCTCCTTGCCCCTTCCCCATAATGAGAGGCTCCACCGAAAACGGTTTTCACGTGTATGGTTCTGGACCTCTCCCCGCAACTGAACGATGTATTTAAAAGGGGGTTCGTTCGGTTGTCGCTGTTGGCTTTCCGACATCCGCGTAGCGCTTCTACCTGCGGAAGGGTTGGTTCGGTTGTCGCTGTTGGCTTTCCGATATCCGCTAGCTCCTAGCTCACGCCGCAGATCTCCCTGGCACGAACGGAGAAATGCCACTGCAAGGCTCTTCACCAGGAGAATGTGATATGCAGCGTCGTGCAGGCGAAGAATAGTGACATCGGCATATAGCTACGAATCTGGAAGGTGCGAGATGTCTTGCGGAAGATTGAGGCATTATTGCGCACCGATGCAGCCTTGTTCTCTCCAGTTTCTCCATTTTCAATGATTGTCACGTCTTCACATGCGGAGACTTTCAAGTATCAAGGTTCATAAAACTTATGGAGGCTTTTCTGACCGCCCAATTTCTCGCAAATTTTCATGCATTCGTGATCATCATTACCCCGCCTCAGAAAAGTTCTCGTGCGGGGTTGTGGAATGTCCTGGGGCCTCTTACCGAAGCTATTCTATACACATGGGCATACGCTACTACCTTTTTGATGGGTTGTTTATCGTGATAGCAACTAGTCTGTAAGACTCAGAAACTGTTGACGGAATGGCCGAAGGCGGCAAGAAGCTTGGGAAGCATCGGTCCGCGACAAGTATAAAAGGATCGATCTTTACCTACGTCTTTTGCATCAACATCATCTTTTCCTCCTTCCTCATTCCGGAAATCTTGCTTGAGGCTAATTCCCAAGCTTTTGCAATGAAGAACGCCATTTTTCATGAGGGCTTAATCAAGACATTTCTCTCCTACTTGATTTTTCAAGCTGGTGTTCTCGGTAAAGCAATTCCTCGAACAACCAGCTGCCTCAGCAATTATTACGCTGGCCCTGTTAACCCAAGCTTCGAGACCGGTACCCTTGATGGCTGGGAAGTCGTCAGTGGCGATGCCTTTGGCAGCGCCTCTGTGAGCTCATCCCCAACTTACTGGGGAGGTTCATTCAACAAAGTTGGCAACTACTTCTTGTGGGGTTTTCCCCAGTCTGGGGATCCTGCAGTCGGAGAAATTCGCTCAAGCACGTTCCAAGCGAGCTCCGTAATGAGCTTCCTGGTCGGTGGTGGTTGGGGTCCTGTCAATCTCTACGTTGGGCTGGTTCGAGAGAGCGATGGTAGTCTCCTTTTCAGCCAGACGGGGACCAATGATGAGGCCATGATCCGCATTATCTGGGATACCAGCGGTTATGCTGGAGAGACGGTCCACATGATTATCTACGATAATAGTACTGCTGCATCATGGGGTCATATCAACTTGGACGATGTCCGTACTGGTTGCGACGCTCTTGGTGATGGTGGCCTTACCTTTAATGTTCTTGGCCAAGTCAATCAACCTCCGCAGAGTGCAACTTCACTGTCGACTACGCAGCTTTACGCTTCAGACCCGATTCGTCCACAATTCCACTACACTCCTTACCAAGGTTGGATTAATGATCCTGCTGGCCTGATTGAATGGAATGGCCGTCACCAACTCTTCAGTCAATTCAATCCCGCCGCACCATTGTGGGGTCCTATGCATTGGTCGCATGTGGACAGCTCCGATGCCGTACATTGGCGCGAATTACCTGTGGCGCTTTTCCCGCCTTACCCTGATAATCCATTAGATAGCAGTGGCCGCTTCACAGGCAGCGCAGCGTTGGACAATGATACAGGCGCGCTCCAGCTCATCTTCACCGATTTTTCCGATATCGCTCTGCACCCCAACTTGCTTCCTGAAGTCGTATCGACGGCAAAGAGTACTGACGGCATTGACTTCCCATTATACTCCGGAAACCCAATCATTGCAGCCCCTCCTTCGGATTCACCCAGCGGGTTTAGAGACCCGAAGGTATTCTTGGACACCACCGACAATATCTGGAAGATGGTTGTCGGCTCAGGCGATACGACGAGCGGCAAGGTACAACTCTTCAAGTCAACAGACCCTAACCTTCTTACCTGGGATTATGTTGGCGTCCTCTTCGAGGGCAATGGAAGTACCGGAACCATGTGGGAGTGCCCCAACTTCTTCCCACTTGATGGCAAATGGATTTTGTTCTATGGCGGCGATGGTCTCGGATGGTACGATGTCGGTACCTTTGATGGAACAAAGTTCACCTCGGAAAAAACTGGGCTTTTGGATGCTGGACCTGACAGCTATGCTACTCAGTGGTACATAGACTCTGCTGGACGCAATCTTGTTATCACCTGGATGGGTAACTGGGGAACTTCTAAATGGCCCAGTCGTGTCAATGGATGGGCTGGTGCACAATCTATTACTCGACAGCTGTTCGTTCGTGCTGATGGAGGGCTTGGAAGTAAGCCTATTGACGAAGTGTCGACACTTGCAAGTGGAGAGGTCCAAAATTTGGGACAGACGAATGTTCACGGCACCATTACTGTGGGATCCTCGAACACTGCTCGACTCCAGATGACGGTTGATCTTGCATCTACTAACGCACCTGCCTTCACCGTACAATTGTATTCTTCCATCGCTGAATCGGTAGTCCTTACCTACAGTGTCGTGAATAAAACCCTCACCCTGGATACTACGAATGCCGGGTATGGCCAAGCTGGGACATGGAGTGCGATCATTGACGTATCGTTGAATGAAAAGTTGGCTCTCGATGTTCTTATCGATCGCTCAAGTGTTGAGATCTTTACTGGAGATGGGACGGCGATGACTGCGACTGTGTTCCCACATTACCAGGAATCAAAGGACATCAATATCGTTTCCGATGGGGGAGAGACAGTGTTTAATACTATCGCTTTGACGCCGTTTGGGTCTACTTGGAGCTAGCTCTGGGCAATGGGCATGTGGTCGGGTTTTTCGCTCTGCCAGGCGGAGGGCTGCTAGATATAGTGCTAATTGATTAATTTAAACAAATTCGCCCTTGCTACTTGTGATGTCTTTCTCCCCCTGAAGGGGAGTTACTGTGGGAAAATTAGTCCCAATCGCGTGTGGTAATTATGAATGGAAATAACGCCTACAACGCGGTCGTCTCGGCTTTATTGCATTGACCCGCGATAGATAATACTAATATGCGTAATCTCTCTAGGCAAATTTACCAGGGGCACCAGATTTGGCTGAGACTCGTATAATGCTCTATGTTTAGGTAAAGGGTTAAAGAACTAGCATACCTCTTATCTTGGACTATCATAGACCCATCTCACACAGTCAGGCATCTCTCTTTATTGCTGATTATCTTAACCCCTAGCTGTCCGAGGCCAGACTTTCCAAAGTAACGAAATTCCTATTACATAGGTAGATAGCGCCAAGACTACAACAGGGATAGTAAATGCGCTAGTATTGCAATCATAATAGAACGTACTGATCTTGTCACCGTACGTCCTCGGCTCGGATTCAAGTCAGCGTCCTCCTCCTTAACAGAGTCCGAATCATATAATGAGAGTCGACGTCTGAGATGGACATGACTTTTGCTTTTCACCGTCACATATTTGTAGTAATTGTTACATTCAAGTTTCTGTCAACCTTTCACCAGCCACAACCCTTTCCGTGGCCATGACATTCATATCTTTCTGTATCCAAATTCCCACATTCCTACATTCCCACGGCTTAGTCGGATCCACGATCTCCCACTCAAAATATCTCAGTAGCTGTCACGCATTAGCCACTTTTCTCCTTCCCTTCCTTTGATATTCTCTCTCCCCTTTGTGTCTCACTTGAAGACAAATATCAATAAAGGAAAAAGAATATTCAAAAATCAACTTACTTGAAAAACCACCTTACCTAACTCCGCCAATGCGATTCCTTGTCCGAGGCATTTATACTTTCCATACCCCCAAACCAGTTCCCACACATACTCCATCTCTTTCCTTCTCTCCTCATCAACATTAATCCGTCCCTCAGGTATGAAAGGCTAGCATCGGGTCCGAAATTGACAGGGTCGCGCATGACGTACCAGGCTGGTGAGGGATTTGTCCCGACGTTCGTCCCGCCTGGGATGAACACGCCATTGAGATTGCCACCGCTTGGTGGAGCGAGCTTGGGCATCTGTCCTGTGCCTCGAGGGAAGATACGGAGGGATTCTTTTATGGTGGCTTGGAGATAGGGAAGATTACGGAGCTGAGCGGAGGAGGGGATGGGGTTGGCGGGGAGAGAATGAGAGAGGATTTCGGAAACAAGGGTATTATAGACGCGAGGATTGATGATGCTGAAAAGAAGACAGGAGCGTAGAGCGATTGACATGTTGTCTGAGCCGCCGAGGATCGTGATCATTGACTCGTAGATTGCTTCTTGGGGAGTGATGCCATTAGAAAGGAATGTGGAGAGCATGTCTTCTCCCTCGGTTCTGTTCTTGTCATTGATCTTTCGTTGACCATTTTTGTGGCGATGCTAACATAACTAAGTCAGTAGGGGGATATGAATAGAAGGGTCAAGCTATACTCAACAATATTCTCAATCCCGTACTCAGAAGATGCTGGAGCAATCAATGGCGCAATCCATTCGCTCTGTAATATCTTCCCTGCCCACGGTATAGAAGAAACCATCGCAATAGCAGGTAATGAGTCCGCGGTGCTTTTCAAATACTCATATCGGTCCTCATTATGAACCAAATCTCCGAACGGATTGCCCGTTACGATGTCCATCACTACATGAGCGCAAAGAATTGCACTTTCGGCCAGGGCATACAGGAGGCTAAAATGGGTTCCACATTATAGTGCACAGGCTGACTAAGGGCGTGCTCAGGATACTCAGGCTCGCTCAGGCTTTGCTCAGGCTCTGCTCAGGCTTGCTCACCCTCAGCTTAGGTTAAAGCAGCAGTTGCTCATGTCCGGAGACTAAAATAAAATTAGCGAAAGGGGAAATAAATCCTGAGTTTATAGGTATCATGAATCGATTTTCCCTTTCTCGTACATCGCATTCAGTTAGTAAGCTTGCCGCTCTTGCTCAGGCGCTAATCACCCTCGGCTCACCCTCGGCTCAGTCAACTCGCCTGCGGAACCTGAGCAACCTGAGTAACTTAATCAACCTGAGCAACTTACCTAAGCAACCTGAGCACACTGAGCACCCTGGGCTGTGATTGGAAAGGTTAAAAAGGACGTAACGTTTCCATTCCTGCACGTTCGGGGCCTTTAATAGGCTCGAACGAGCTTATGTGATTCTATATATAATTAGATTATATACAAAAGCATAATCAGAAATCATATCCTCCCCTACTTAAAAGCAAACTTACTCCTGAAGTTCGTACGAAAAGAGAGAATATCAAAACTATTTGCCATAATTCTATATTAATCGAATCCCTTTTTATAAAAGAAAATTGCAAATCTCCTTAATTAGTCTCCTTTTATCTTAAGATTCTTTTATCCGAGGGAGTTCTTGCTATTACTTCTTTTATATACTAAACCGGATAAAAAGGGTCTATTTTTATACGTTTTTAACCTATATCCTACTTATATTTTCCTTTTCTAGCTCTTGCCAGATTCGTTCGAGTATAATTAAGGTTTATTTGCTTTAGGAAGGTTTATTTGAGTATATTCCAAGTAGTTCTGTCTTAGTAATTCCTATTAAATAGGCAAATTAAAGCTCTGGAAATTCGCCTAAGCAAGTATAAGAAAGTCTCTTTTACTTATTTATAATCCTTTCTCCTTTCTATTAATAACCTTAATACTACTATCTCAAGTCTTTATATTTCGGTCGCTTTATAAGTCTTCCAAGATTCTCTATATACTATTCCCTTTCCCTTAAACTATTTCCTAGTTTAATTATTTATTTATATCTACTTTTTATCTTTTTTTCTTTTTTCTTCTGGCTTCTGGCTTCTGGCTTTATATATAAATTAGTACTATAAAGCTTTTTTACCTTCTTCTTATTCTCTTAATTTGTATCTATATTGCCTTTATAGCTAATATAGATATTATTTCTGGTAGTTATATTATAGGTTTTAGAAGTAATAGTTTTGGTAATAGAAGTAAGCTTCCTTATTATTCTAGTATAATTAGTAGATATAAGAGTTCTATAAATTATATATTCTAGTTCTTTATTTAGAACTGATTTTATATAAAGAGAAAGCTAAGCTAGTAAGAAATCGAGATTAAGACTATCTTTTAAATAATTTATTCGAAAGCTTCTTACTAGCTTTATATAAATATCTAAGTTTATTAAGAACTTAGCTAATATAAGGAGAAGTTAATTAATTTTTATAGTTATTCCTCTATATCTAAAGCTAGTCTTTTTTAGATTATAGGACTAGTAAATAATTAAAAATATACTTAATATAAGAAGAGATCTGGCTTATTCTCCTAATATATTTCTTTTTATAAATCCTTAAATAATAAGGTTTCTAATTCTTTTATTAATTTTCCTTTTCTATTTAATAGCTCTTATACTAATTATTATTAGAATAGCCAAGATTCTTTATATTTTCTTTATTCGGGCAGAAATATATTTCTTTTCTTGGTTTTTTTCTAGTTTAAGCTAAGTTCTAACTCTAGCTTCTATTTCTCTTTATTATATTTATATATCTTTATACTAAAGTACTTTATATAGTTATATTCGAATCGGATTCCGGTTTGATTTAAATATTCCTAATAGTATTAAAATAGCTATAAACAAATAGTAAGATATTATTAATATCTTTTAATATTAAGGAAATCTTTTTATTTTAGGTTATATAGTTCCTAATATTAGAAAAGATTCTTCTTCTAATAATAATAATAGTTAGATTACCTCGAGTAATAAGAATATATTTGATTTAGGTAGTCTAATAATAGGTCTTTATTCTTTTTAATTATAAATAGACTCTATTTCCTAAATAGAAATAGATAGATATATTTGCTTTAATTCGAGTAATTTCTAATTAGGAGAATCTATAGCTTCTATAATAGCTAGTTAGTTTTATAGCTATATTCGATTCTATTTTAATAGATCTATTATAGATATATAATTAAATAGTATATAGATTTAATTACTATTTTATTCGGGTATTAGAAGTTATTCTAGTATTCTCAATTCTTTTTATTTATAGCCTAGATTTTTTATAGATTTGGGTTCTTATTCTGGATCTTCTGGATTCTTTAATTTTAATTATAATTAAGCTTTTAAAGCTTTATTCGGAAGTCTTTTAGTTTATTTTTAGTATTTATTTAGTCTAAATAATTAAGGATTTTTCTTATATCTATAAACTCCTTCTAATTTATATAAGAACTTTAAAACTAAGAATAATTAGAATAATTATTAATCTTCTGGTTCTAGTTCTAGTAAAAAGAAATATTATTAAGTATTTATATATAGAACTAGTAGAGGATATATTAGGGGTTTTAGGACTTTAAAAAGCATATATATAGTACTAGTAAAGGATCTAATAATTGAAAGAGTAGCTATCTGGGCTAAAGGCTATTTATTTAGAGTTCTTGGGTTTCGTTTATAATAATTTCTTATAAAAAGGATATAAAATAGTCTTATAGATATATATAATATCTATTTAATTTATTATATGGTTTTTTATAAAAGAATAAAGTTCTTATTTTTAAATATTATATTTTTCAAGTACTATAATTAGTTCCATTTTTATTCTTTATAAGAATTAAAGATTTCCTTAATCTATAGCTTATATAAGTTCTTTATCTAGTCTTTTTAGCTAAGGAAGATTTTGGTTTGATTATTTATATATTTAATAGTTCTTTTACTATTTTAAAAAACTTTTTTAGGTATTCTATTTTCCTTTTAGTTAGCTATAGAAGCTTAACTTTTTTTAGCTTTATTTGAAGTAATTACTATTATTTTAAAGATTTTATCCGAGGACTTCTTTTCTATAATAGACTTTATAACTATAGATTCTAGTATCTGATTTAGTAGAACTATAATACTATATATAGATAAGTATATGATTTTATTCTTTTATATAGATCTATTTCTTTCTACTTCTGGCTATTCTATTAATCTATTAATTAGGGGCTCCGAATATATTCTAAGAGAAGTTACTATTAGAATCTATAACTGGCTTTCAAGTATTTAATTAAGGCTTAAGCAAACCTATTCTAAAGGGGTATAAAAAGGTAGAAGAGCCAAAAAAAGAAGGGATTCCTTAACTAATTCTTATTTGGCTTCTTTTCTTTTTAGTTTTTCTTTATATTCTATCTTTAATTAAAGCTTATTAAAAAGAGTTTAATTAATATAAATATTATTAAGTTTTCTCTTTCCTAATTTGAACCGATCTAGTTTCTAGATTAGGAAGTTTAACTATTCTCGTTTATAAAGAGTTTCTAATTCCTTATAAAAATATATAGGAACTCTTTCCTATTTAAATATATTTCGAATATCTTTTAAGGAGTTAATTAAGTTATAGAGTTTATATAATTAGTTAAAGTTATATATTATATTTAGATATAATTATATAAATCGATTTTTATAAATAAGAGATTTAAGAATCTTTCTATAAGTATTTTATAAAGTATATATTCTAATTAAAGTAGCTAGTATAATTTTATAGGAGCCAAACTATTTTAATTTAAACTTTAATAGGAATTCGTTTTATATAAGAATATAGATTTCTACTAGAATATCCTTATTCTTTTTAAGAATTTGATTTTATATAATATATATTTTAATAGCTCTTTCTATTAAAAACTTATTATATACTAGTCGAGTTTTATTTATAATAATATATCTAATAATTATTTCTTTCAGATAAGCTTTTTAATTATTTACTAGTTTGGCTTTATTTGGATCTCTAGAAAGTCTTAAATCTATTTCAAATAGGAGAAAAAACAAACTATATTTATTAATTAAATAGATTCTAATTTATATAATAAAAAGTATTTAATATAAGTACTTATTTCAGAATATAACTGGCTTGTTATATAAATACTATATAAGTATTTTCTCTAGTATTCTATTAAATTACTTGACTTTTCTATTAGTTTATAAATAATATAAAATAGTTATATAATACCGGACTCCTACTATTTAAAAGAAAGTATTTATAGTTTCCAATATTAAATTAGAACCGTTATTTATAAGAATTTTATTTAGAGTTCTATAAAGAGTAAAAATCTCTTTTTAAAAGAAATTTATTATATTCTAGTTTATAGTATCTTTTAGTACTTAAATAATAGGCCAGTTTATTAACCGTTTAATAGCTATAATAATCTATTAGTTTCTAGAATAGGTTCGGAATAGAATTCCAATTAAATTAATTAATTATTATTTAAAGAGCTAGATGTTTTCTCTTTTAAAAGAGTTTCAAAACCTTTTATTTATTTCCAGATAGGAATTCTTTATTATTTAATAATTGGAATATATACAAATTTGATTTTGGATATTCTTTTTAATTAAGGGCTATTAAGCTCTTGAATAAAGAACTTTATTTAATCCAGGCTAACTAAGGTATCTATATTTCTTATAGATCTGTTTTATATAGGATCTATAGGTTAGTAGATTCAAATAAGGTATATAGTAACTAGTATTAAATACTTTATATAAAAGTAAGCCTTATTTGAGTATAAAGCTTAAAGGCAAGTAGTTTTAATTATATAAAATCGCTTTTTTTAGTTTTAGGTCTATTAGTTCTATATTTAAATAGAAATACCGGATTATAGTATCTTTCTATTCTGTTTTATTAATTAAATAAATAGAGTTGAATTAGGCCTAGTAAGCTTAGCTAGTTCTAATAAAGTCTAAATAATAACTAATAATATTAGATACTATTACTTCTAGTTTTAGTTAATATAAAATATCTAAATTATATATTTCGAACTTAGTAATTTAGTATACTAGTTATTTGAAAAGAACCTTAATATTTTTAAGATATTTTAAGCTTTTATAATCTATAAAAATCTTTATATAAATATAGTTATTAATATAATATAATTATATATAAATAATATATTTAATAACTAATAGTTCTTTCTTTTAAACTATATAGTTTAATTCTATACTTTAGAGTTTTCTATTATTAAATACTATTGGATAGAAAATATTTTATTTATCTATTTAAAGTAAAATATAGCTAATAGCCTATTTAGAAGTATTAGTTTTAATAATAAATAGTTAATATTAGTCCGGCTATTATAGGATAGGCTTATTTATAAATCTATCCTAAAAATAAGAAAGATATATTAGTATTTAGTTATTTAAATTATTAATTAATTCTTTTATTTTTATAATTCTATATCTGTTTCTTTAAATAAATTATTTAGAAAAGTAGTAATAGTAGTAAAATTATATACGAATCTCCGGTAATAAGAGACTAATTTCAAAAATTGTCTAATTTTATAGATATTTATAAATATTGGCTATTTTTTTACTAGTTTTGTTTTTAATTATAAAGTTTTAATAATTTCATTTCCTATAATATATCTATAAAATTCTATTTCTGAAATACTAATTATATATTTACTAGACTTAGTAAAGAGCTTATTTTCTTCTAGCTTATTTAGAATTTAATTCAAATAATTCTAGTATTCCTTAATCGAATTAGAAAAGACTAAAATATTATTAAGAAATATAATAATAAAATAATTGAAAAAAGATTAAAAAATAGTATTTATTAGTATTTAGAAAGTAGCTAAAGTATTTATAAGTTCTATTAGTATTATAAGGTATTTAAATTTACTAATTTATATATTAAAAGCTATATATAATATATTAGATTTAATATTAAGAATCTAGTAGAATTCAGAAAGCAAATTAAACTTGGAAATAAATTTAAAGTTTTTAATTTAATTGAAATAGTCCTGAATTCTGGATAAGAAATAAGTATTCTTTTCTATAACTATATTCAAGTTCTGATAATTAATATATATATATTAAATAGTATTTGACTTTTTTATAAAAAGAATAGATACTTTCTAAAGACTACTATTTATTTGAATTAACCCCTTTTCAAGTATTATAGTAATTTACTTGGTTTATTTCTTTAGCTAAGATTAAAAAAGAAAATAAGCTACTAAATTAACTAGCCGGGTATTTCTAGTATTATTTAAATATTAGATTATTTTACTAGATAATAAGTAATCTAGTAAGTTCGAATAAAAGGCCTTTATATACTTCCGGATAACCTTTTTAAAGAAAATAGAAATATTTTTAAATAAATTATCTAGACTTATTTAATCTTTTAAAATCTGGAATTAGATAAAAAACAAATTTATAATAAAGCTTTGGGTTCTTCTAGCTATTTTATAAATATTCTTAGTTATAATAAGGCCAAGTTCTATAACTTGGGTTAGTTAATAATAATTCCGATTAGCTATAAATAAGTAAGTTCTTTTAGAATTCCGGATTTAAATAGTTGAATAGAATCAATTAATATAGGAATTAAAAACTTATAACTAGGGTATTTCAAATATAATATTATATCTATATAGTAAGTCTATAGTTATAGCTTATATGGAAAGGTAATAATATTTAATTTAATTGAGAATAGTAATAGTAGCTAGTATTTTTTTTATTTTCCTATTTATAAACTTAATTATAATAGAAAAAGAAAGAGGAATAGATTAACCTTATTAATTTATAAATAAAATATTAGTCTAGTTATATATAGATCTACTATTAATTAAATATTTGAAAGTAGTTTTTTATTAGTTATAGATAGTAAATATAAGTAAATTGTTTCTAGTAATATTAAAAGAAAGTAGTTTCTTAAAGAGTCTATATAAGAAAAAGTTTTTGAGTTTTGGCTAAAGGCAAACCTTAATTATAGCTAAGAAAGCTTTAGTTTTATATAGTATAAGCGGCTCTAGAGTATCTTTATATATTTATTAATTAGCCTATACTAAATTATTTTCTAATTAAGCTAATACTAGAGATAATTCTAGTTTCTTGAATAAGAAGCTTTCTTAGGTAATTATAAGGTTTTAGAATAAGAGAAAGAGTAATAGTTTTTGCTTCTATATATAAAGCAGGCTCGATTTACCAAGTATTAAGTTTTAAAGAGTTTAAGGTTCTTTTTTTTATTAAATATAGAGGAAATAATATAATTGAGTTATTTAACTTTTCTATCTAGCTTTAGCCGAAAAAAAGAAGGTTTAAGATAAGAAATAGAATGAAATCTTATATAAAATAAACTGCTTTTTATTTCAGCTTTTTTAAATACTTAATTAATAAAGTTTATTAGTATCTAATATTCTATTAGGCTATTAATATTTAAATAGTAAATAGATATTTCAAATTTAATCTTTTTATTAAACTCCTTCTTGAATTAATAAAGAATCTTATAATTAAATAGTCGAGAATTAAAATATATAAGATAATCTTTAAATATTATAATACAGCCTTAAATAGAACTGGTTTATTAAACTTTCTTATAGTATTATTATCTTTTATCTTCTATATTAAGCTCCTGGAATTCCGTATAAATAGTAATAAAGAAACTATTAATAGTAAAGGAAATAGAATTATCTAAAAGAATAATACTTTTTTTTTTAATTATATTTACTATTTTAAAGCTTTTTCTTTAAATATATTTAAGAAAAGAGCTAATACTTGTTTTTCGGAAATCTTAGCTTAAATAAGGGTTTGATATTTATTAAGCTATAAATAGGCTTCTATAATCTAAAAATAGATTATATTATTTATTTAATTTCTATTATATTTGGAATAATCTCCGATTTTTGTTCTAAAATGAAATATATATTTAGCTATAGCTTTTCCGGATTCTATAGAGGCTTTAGAAAGGTTTCTAGGTCTCGAGGTTAAAAGAATAGATACTTCTTTAATAATAGTAGTATTATCCGATTTAAAAGTAGCCGGAATAGTTAAAGTCTAAAAATAAATATCTATAGCCTGAATTAAAGAAATAAACTCTATTTGAACTTAAATAATAAGGTTATTAATAGTTATATTAATATCATTTTATATATTATTTAGAATTTAGATAAGTTTTCGAATATATTTCTATAAATTAGCTATAGTTAAGAAAAGATTTCTAAGTAAACTAGAAATATAAACTATATAATTATTAAATATATTAATAGTACTAAAAAGACCAGTTATATAATTTTATAAAATAGCCAAATTTCTATTAATAGTAGCTTGGTAAGTAATTAAGCTAGAAACCTACTAGGCTATTTTATTTATATAAAATAAATACTCTTATAAGTTTCTAGTAAAGTATTAAAGTAGTTATATAGTATTATTTAGGGGCTTTCCTTTAGTAAAGTAATCTATATTTTAACTAGCTTCTATTATAATAAGATCAGGCCTTTTATTAAAAGATATAGTAATTCGGATATAAAGAGATAAGTAATTTAAAAAGGGAAATAACTAGAGTCTATTAGTCGAGATCTGGATAAGCTTCTCTTTTTATTCTCCTTTCTATAGGTCTCTGGTTTGGTCAAATATAGAAAGCTTATAAGTTTAAGCTAAGAACTAGTTAGGTTTTCTGTAATTTGATTTCTGAAATAGAGGTTTATAACTTCTTTATTCCGGTAGTATTTTTATATAGGGTTTTAGTAGATCCAGTTAATTTCTAGACCTTTCTCTTCCTTATTCGAGGCCCGATATTAGAATAACGGATTTCTCTACTTTATTTTAATAGTCTCGGATAGGCCCAGGCTCGGCCTTATTCTACTAAGCTCTCTATTCTATTCGGATAGTAGAATTCCTCTAGGATTATTATTATAGAGTCTCAATTAGTCTATCTAGTAAATTCGTTTAATAGAATTACTAATCTCTCCTAATATTCGGCTATTACTAGGAATATAAAAACTTGCCCGGTAAGTTCCTACTTTTCCCGAGATTAGCTTATATTAGAAGAGATAGGCCCGGAGAATGGAAGCTAGTCTATAGTTGGTATATTTAATAGTTAGATGCCTCTACTATATAGGTTAGATAAATAGAAGAACCTTAATAAAATCGGCCGAGACTTCCACTCCTTATAGCTTGACCTATAGGAAGGGAATTACTTATCCGACCCTCGAATGACTTTTCCAGAGAGATAGTTATTGGAATATATCCTCGTTTTATTATAATAGGTACTCTAATTTCGGGAGCGGCTTGCTCTGAAGCGAGGGGCGGCCATAGGGAGTATATTAATAATACTTGTTTAATATATCTCTCTGGAAACTCCGGAATAGAATTCTAGTATAAGGCCTTAGATAAAACTGAGCCCTTTTAAGGCATTACTACTATATATAATTGGAAAGGTTAAAAAGGATATAACGTTTCTATTCCTGTATATTTGGGGCCTTTAATAGGCTCGAACGAGCTTACGTAATTCCACATATAATTAGATTATATACAAAAGCATGATCAGAAATTACAGGGCAAGATCTACCAAATCACGTGTCTGAGGTCTCGTTTTCAACCAATTGTATATAATCTGACCTCCTTCCTATATCATTTTCGTCAAATTTTGACGATAATACTCAAGGAGCCCAGAAAATTTCCCTTATATATATATAATAAAGACAAGTCTTTGTATACTTATTATATAATCAAAGTTTTGATAGTATATAATAAAGATCAGGACTAGAGGGTTTAGTACTTTAAATATTACAAAAAACTAGTTGTTTGTAATACGTTAGTCCTTTTTAGTACGTTGATAAGTTTTTGTTCTATTCTTACAGTGCTATATTAAATCTAGAAATTGTGCTTTATAAAATAGCAAAGCAGATCTAGGATCAGATTAATCTTTGGTTCCAAATTCTTAATGTGTTTGTGCTAGGCAAGGACTCTGTCGCGATTTTGATTAGAAACCAAATTATTCCACCTTATAAGAAAACCTCAGATTTGGGCGAAAAATTACGACAAAAAGTCTTGCCCTTGGGGACCAGCCACTTACTCTCGAGCTTCTCATGTCTTTACAGCGCTTCAGACATGTAATTAGGGAGACTTTGCTTCTCACAAGCCCTAAAAGTCGTGCGATGCGAATTACTGTTCGTGACACCATCGTTCCTTCCAGTGGCGGCCAAATGGAGCCTCTCAGTTTTTCGTGGAGAAGGGTACAGTACATTCACTGAGCGTGTACGGAAAGAACTACGATAAGGACATTTGAGGAGACGATATATACAATGTCGATCCAGATCACTGGATTGACAAACGACCAATGTGGGATTTCTCTCCTCTTTATGGAGGGTTAAGGATATATCCTGTGCAGCAGCAAGTCCGCACCTAAGCAGTTTATTTTCTAGTCAGATTAACAAGAGAGTTTCCTAGGATAGAGAATAGAGATCCTGTGGAGGAGTTTAAGGAAACACTCGGGATGACTATTAAACAGAGAGGTCGGATGGGGTCAAAGTTGCTTTTTATACTTGAGTAGTGGTTGGAGGCGGGGAACCATCGATGCCATTCGCAATTAGGCCCTACTTTTCGTACATATCTAGTCTTCTCATACATTTACTGCATGATAATAAAATCTAGATGATTTCCAGATAATGTCTGTAGCAATCTCAAAGTTAACAATCTATCTCCAACGAATACTAATGAATAAAATAGGGGAGCTAAGCGAGGCGTAATTTAACGAGGCGATAGTTGAGAATGTGCACAAGGCGCTCTTGAGTTGGGATTGAGATGAAAATATGAGGTCGGTGCATACCCGGAAGCTGATATGTGAGATAATGAGACGTGAAAGTCTTCTCAAAATGACTTGGCGAATAATCTTCGTCAAATTGGCGAATAAGTGATGTGGCAGAATGGTGAGCGGAAGCGAAGGCGGGCGCCACTACGCACGATGTTCCGACAAATTCGACATTGGCTAATAAATTGCTCTACTGGCCAACAATTTTAGTTTGACCAATACAGCAGGATACTCACCAAAGGTGCAAATTTCCATTGTCACATAATATTCGCTCGTTTCAAAAAGTATATAAGAACTGAATTTTCTGAGCCTAAGGGGCTATTTTCAGGGCAAAAAATAAGCATTCTATCTCAGGGAGTTCACCAGTAAAGATGGTAGATACAGCTGGAAGTCCAGCTAGACCCCCCCCTCTCCCCCCTTCCCCCTTCCCCCCCTTTTTTTCTAAGGATATGCTCTCTCACTAGTAATGACCGCGCAGCTAATTCTAGTAGGAACACACCAGAAAGCACTGATTATGCTGCAAGTGGATTGACTCGCCAAGCATGATTCACTCCAGGGGCTGATTAGGGGGTGGCGTTAGGCCTGAAACTACCCCTTTTATGGGATCACCTATCAGCCATTAATACGGCTAACATATGAAATTAATTATATCTTCAGCTTTGGCGAAACACCTGGCTCATTGGCTAAATGCGATTTATTGACCAAAAAGCTTCGATATTGGCCAAATTGGCCGTTGTATTGACCAATACCGAATGGATCCGAACAGCGAGGCTTTCCGCCCAGCTCTGCTCAGCCACCACCACCTTTTACGCTTGACAACAAACCCCGAGCCTCATCAGGCAACAGCGCACCTTGAACTTTGAATCCAGCCTTGTGTAATCAATTCCTCCATCGTGTCTTCTTTCTCTCTACACCCAGGCAATCTATAACACTTCCAATCATGGATCCACTGACGGCTCTGTCCGTGGCTGAGACAATTGTCCAGTTCGCCGATTTTGGCAGTAAAATGTTCTCCGAGGGCTGCCAGATGTACAAGTCCGCCAATGGAGCAGTAACAGCGAACGAAGAGCTGGAGCTTGTTATTTTCGACCTACGCGCGCTCACCAAGAAATTACCAAAACTTTTCCACGGGCAATTAGTCACCAGCACACCACTTAATGACATGTCCGATCAACTAGACGTCGTCGACAAGATTTGTGAAGAAGCTGCCAGATTAGCAGAGGAGATTCTGCGATGTCTCGATGGGCTGAAGGTCGAAGGTCAAAAGCGTCGCATGTGGAAGAGTTTTAGTCAGGCAATAAAGTGTGCATGGACTAAGGAGGAGATCGCTGCCATGGTAAAACGACTTGCAGCCTTCAAAGATGCTCTGGTAGCAAGGGTTACTTACTCGATCTGGTAAGTTGATCAAATTCTTACATCTTGATCCTTTTTTTATATTTTTATTTTATTTTTTCGGCTCAACTCTTTATCCAGGTCGGATCTCAATGCACAATCAATCTGTACATCATCAGCGTTCGACCATCTCAACCAGCAGACACGGCATATCATTATCAAACTAGTCGAAAACAGCGCCAGGTTGAGTGACACTGATGGAGAGATTAAAGCAGTCCGTGATCAACTCACATCTCTAGCACTTGGCCTGGCTCGAGTTGATGCTAATATCACGAATGAGCATCGCAAAGATCGGATGATGTTTTTAGAATATGGATGTCGTTCTGGGTACGGGGGTCTCAAAGATGTTGAGGCAACTGTCGAACTCTTGGGCGTTTCTCAAACGGAAGAAGATAGGGTACGAAAGAAAACGAATATGGCCCTCCTGGAAGATCTCAGCTATCCATCCATGTCGCATCGGTACGAGGCTGTCCTCGAAGCCTATCCGGAGACATTCGAGTGGGCTTTTCAGGGGTCAATGAGTGGTCAAGTATTGCGCAATAATCTCTCTGATTGGGTGAAAGCCGGCACTGGTGTGTTTTGGATTTATGGAAAAGCTGGTTCAGGCAAGTCGACTTTGATGAAGCATCTATTCGAGGATCCACGAACACTTCAAAAACTCCAAGCATGGGCAGAGGCTACAGATTCCACATCTCATCATGTAGAGTTGCCACCACTTTGCGTGGCCTCATTTTTCTTCTGGAACACGGGTTCCTTGGAGCAACGATCGCAGACAGGACTGCTTCGATGTCTTTTACATCAAGTTCTGTCAAAATTCCAAGATCTGATCCCGATTGCCTTTCCTGAGCAATACGCCCGAGCATACTCACAGTCAGTGGCCAAAGAGTCTAATGCTTCGACCATATACTTCTCTCTACGTCAACTGATGACGGCGTTCGAAGAAACCATTGGACAAAGTTTGATACCATTTAAACTTTGTCTACTGATCGATGGGCTCGATGAATTTGATGGGGATCATGAAGAGTTGGCCAGACTGTTCAGGCTTGTGGCACAATCATCAAATTTGAAGATTTGTCTATCCAGCAGGCCGTGGCAGGTTTTCCAGGATGGTTTCGGCAGTTTTCCAAATTTGCGCTTGCAAGACTTGACATATCTGGATATATACAAGTACATCAAAGGCAAATTTGAGCAGAGCGAGGCATTCCAGAGGCTTTCAAAAAAAGACATTGCGTCGGAATCACTGGTTCAAGAGATTCTCGAGAAGGCAGCTGGAGTATTCTTGTGGGTTCGAATTGTGGTAAAATCACTGATACGAGGAATCAACAACCACGATGATATCGCCATTCTACAACAGAGGTTGCATCTCCTCCCGAGCGAATTGAAACCCCTTTATGACCATATACTCAACAACCATATCGAACCAGTATACAAGCCATGGGCGTCAAGAGCATTTCAGATACTTAAGACGTCTCGAGAGGTTCTTGACCATGATCGAAAATTAATTTATAGCTCCACTGATAAATATTTGTCCATCTTGCAGTTTATATTCGCGATGGATCAACATCTCGACATTGAGGCTGTCAGCCACCTCGACCAGAAGTCTGTTATGAGCAGGTGTGAGGAGATTGCGATTCAGCTGAATGTGCGCTGCTCAGGCTTGCTTGAAATCTCAAATGAATCAAAGTTCAGAACACCAGAGGGCCGTGTGGCATATATGCACAGAACTGTTGGAGACTTCCTTGAAAGCAACGAATGTTGGTCTCAGCAACTAGCTTATACGGTCAATTCCGCTTTCGATAGCAAAGTCGCCCTAATGAAGAGCTTAGTCTTATGGACGGCATACGATTGTTCTCATGACTACGAACACAATATCTATTACGGACCAGTCAGAGAACAAAAGCCAAGTGCTACTATTAAGTCGTCTATGACAATGCTTTATGCTTACTATGCAAACATGCATACTGAGTCGCAGGAATTGCAAATAGCACTACTTGATGATTTTGATCGATTAAGGAGACAACACCACACCTTGGTTCCTGAGGAGGCTTTCCTTTATCTAGCGGTGCGCTACAGCCTCACTCTATACCTGAAAACGAAGCTTCAAAAGATGGAACCCAGTGTTTCCAGAGACACTGCAAATTCCTTGTCGAATATTTTTGCATTATCAAAGAAGCGGCCCCAGGGTTTGCCACCTTTAAGGGACGATGTCGAGATGTTACTCTCACAATATCGCAAAAATCAAGACGGGCATTTTAATTCCTCGAAATGCAAGTTCGTGGCCGAGGAAATACCAGAGGCTACAGCGAAGCCAGAAGACGTGGAAATATCAGCAGTGTCCATCCAGCATAGCCGACTACCTCAACGTGCGAAACGCCGTTCTCGCTCCACGCCAGGCTAAGAGATCGATGGCAAAGTTCTTGACGTGAGCATCTTCCTCTTTCCCGAGAGGTTGAGAGCAGAGAGTACGACTCGATTTCAAGAAGCTATCTCCGACTTACCGCTCCGACTTACCTTTTCTTGACTTAAATTCTTAAACCAATACGTAATAACCTTCTTGTGCTCTTCTGGTTCAAGGAAGTTCTCATAGTTTCGTTACGGGAGAAATGGACTTGGTTTCACCGCACTGCATCATGACCAAAGCGGATGGGATCTGCGAGCTCAAAATCGTAGGACTCACACTCGTGACAGTGGCCAACAGTGTCCTCAGACCCGGGATAGTTGGGAACATTGTAGTAGTAATTACCTGAGGCAATCTCTGGCTTCTAGTCGATTTGGGCTTCCGTCTCGTTGCCATCGAAATTGATAGAGACTTTCATAATGACGCCGATCACGATCAGTTTTGATAGCTGTAAAGATGTGGAGAATATCACAAGTTGTGGTCCCTGTCAAGGGAAATCAGGAGTTTTGGTAGTGTAAATATCACAAGCTGTGATCCCTGGCATGCGTAAACGAGGCCGAAGTCTCAAGGACAGCTCACCGAATTCAATAGGGGGACTAGTGGGTGGGACAATCTTGACAGGCGCAGTAGCCATCCAGATGATCAAATATATGCAGCGAAAGAGGATCTGTAGACAAATAAGAATTTACAGATGTTAGACAGTGAAAAAACGTCCAGTGACGTGGCGCAAAGGAACCAGTAACTATAAGCTTATGTGGTAGAATAAAAGCTCGAGGGCATTGAAGTAAATGAAATGCCAACTCGTATGTCATGTCAAAACAGTAGTGAAATGTTCTTGTACAAATAACACAACAATCTCAGCAACTGCAGTGAACGGAGATTGATTGACGTCAGGCTCACTTCTTCGGGCCGCGTAGTAAAAATACCAGTTATTTTTGAGAAGGGCAAATAAAAAGCTTATAATCTTCTATATTTGCGATCGATTTATCTCGAATTTGAATTTGAAGTGATCATCTTTGATATTTAATTAATTATTAAGATTTGAAGTGGGTAGGTGATTTGGTCCTAAAAGCGGGAATATAAGCGGGAGCTCGAGTAATGGCCTAAGTGCCTGAGGTAAAGCTAACATTGCAGAGGTAAATTACTCGTCACGTGCTCTTTGACAAGATGGATCCAATATTGCTCCAGCAGGAACTTTGTAATGGAGCAGAAACGAGTCCCCCAGGTGAGGAAACTATAGCCGGGACACATAAGAGGCCAAAATGGGTTCCATATTATAGTGCTCAGGTTCTGCTCAGGTATGCTCACCCTCAGCTCAGGTTAAAGCAGCAGTTGCTCACGTCCGCAGACTAAAACGGAACCAGCCACAGGGAAGATTGATCCTGAGTCTAGGGGTATCGCGTCACATCCATTTTCTTAAACGCCAACCCATCACAATCATCACCCCTGGATCCCACTCCTCACCCTCAAACTTGATACATTTTTCAATGTGTAGCATAAGCCTTCAAAACAGGCTCATTATCCACCTTCGGAGAGTAGGCAAAGATATTCAGCACCGCCAACGGAATCAGTGCTTCCGTCTCTATAACATCACTCAGTGACAACCCCGGCGCGACAATAGCGCCGCACTGTCCGCTTACCCGTGAGAAACTACCAGGACCAGGATGCTGAAGAGCGTCTACTACAAGCGCATACGCGACGGGATTGTAGAGCACACCTTCATGCGTGTATAGCAGTCCTGCTGGCTCCGCTAGACAGGCACCTTGTAGGAAGGTGTTCGAGACGCCGACGTTGCGCGCGTCGTTTAGGAAGCCCGAGGCAGCTGTGCCTTCTTGTGGCTGCACGATTTCGTCTGTGAGGGAGTATACAGTGGTCGTTGGCACGTACGCCGAGTCGCCGCCATTAGAGCGCAGCTTGGTGACGAAATTGCTGTTGTACTGCTGCTGAATGACGGACGGGACACAAGCGATAGCGTTTGCGGTCGTGAAGCCAGGACAGAGGGTGTACGCGAGCACAGTGCCGTGGTAGTCAGGCGAGATGGCAATATGATCTGTGACGATCTTGGGTACGGAGGGCCAGTACTTGAACACCCATTGTGTGTCTAGCGAGCCTTGGGACCAGGTGACGATGGCAGGCTTCTTGGAAGTCATAGCGTAGAGGTATTGCAGGGCGTACGCGACGTACTCGGCGTTTGCTTGGGCGTCGTTGAGAAGGTTTTGTGGGACATTGAGGTACACCGGGTCGGCGAAGGAGGTGCCAGAGAGGAGCTTGCCGATATTGGAGGAAAAGGTTTCGACACCTGTTGCGCCTGTGCCCGGGGACATTAGAACGGGCTGTTTGGCCCCCCACGTGAAACCGGGTGGGATGTAGATTGCTGCTCGTAGAGCAGATTCGGCGATGTCGAAGGGAGCATTGCCGAAGACGGTATTGTAGAAAGTCTTGGAGAAGGGGACGGGTGGGTTGACGTTGGCGGCGGAGTTTGCAGTCTGTTATTTATCAGCCAAGTTCTCTTTCGGACAAACGAAAGGACCATACAATTCCTTGAATCACAGCTTGCAAATCACTTGATGTAAATCCATCCAAAACCAACGTGAGAGCACTCGAAAGAATATCCTATTCCGGCGATGGAGATTGATTCGCAGATGTGATTCCAAAAGCACCAGCGGCTTGGGTCATCGCTTGCTGGATACTCGTCGGAGTGGCGGTCGGCTGAACGGCCTGGAACAGTTTCTGCACAACTGCAGGAACATTGGTCCCAAGAATGGTACCGTTTGCAATGGCCTCTGGAAATTTGTTAGTAGGTTCTCGGAAACTGCCAGAGTGGAGAACTCACCGGTCACAACACCGGCAGAATCGAGGACATTCCCGAGATCAGAAATGATTTCTGGAACTGCAGATGATAGGCTTCCAATGTTGAGAACTCCATTGATTAAACCGCTCACAAGACCCGTGACGGGATCGGCTTCAACACCCTGTGGTAGAGGAAGTGGCTTTGGAGCTGGTGCTGCAACCGGTGCAGGTGCGGGTGCTGGAAGAGCATGCACCAGAGGTGCGGCCGCAGCGAGAAAAGCGTAACACCGCATAGTGATGCGGGTACGTTGGAGGAGTAAAGGAAAAGGGATAGAATACACTGGAGGATTAATTCTACAAGATAATGTACATGAGGAGAGAAAAAGGTATACTTGAGTACGGGACAAGGGAAATATATGCATACTTACAAACACACGACTCGGGACTTTTCTGCAGGAACAGAAATATGCATACTTTCATCATGAGAGGGGATCTCCGGCACAGAAGTTCGGAGGTGATGCGGGGACCCTCGGCAATGAAGCCCTCTGACCACAGAGAATCCCATGTGCGTGCAACTATGTCATGTCCCATGATGGGAACGGCATTTGAGCAGCTCCGTGTGTTATTCCCATTAGCCCTGAGGGTCTAGCGGTTGCTGGTATCCGCTTGCAAGCTAAGCTAATTGAAGGGTCTGAGGTCAAGGCCCTTTTCGTCCGGTCTCGTCGGCAATTGACAGCTGTCTCTACGCAATGCTCCGATCATAAGTGCGCCTCTTCACAACCCTCGATTCAGGGTACCAATGACATCAGGTGTAGCTCCGGAGTTCCATTTGAAATCCACCACTCCCATCACGACTCACAGTCGAGGACGGTGCCGCCAATCATAAATATTTCCGTGCCGGCACTCTTGAGGAAGAGTAAAGAGCGACAAACAGAACGTCATGCCGAAACCGCCGGCCTGTCAAGCTATTCTCGACCCGGTCTATATGATCGACGACTATCGCCAGATCGGGCGGGGTGCCGATTATGCTTATTTTTTAGCCGCATGGAAATCCTTGACGGCAGCTTCGATTGGGAGGAGTGAAGACGACGTCAGATGAAAGTGGTCGAGGGACTTTAGTGATGTTGTGACAAAGATGTGATGAAAAGAGGAGTTGAGGGATGAAAGTTGGAGTCCTGAGATGAAAGGGAAGAATGAAATTGAAGGAGAAATTTCGGCAAGTCGGAACGGATAAACGTTTTGTTCGTGCTAGTGCTGAGAAATACTCAAAATTTGCTTGGGATGGGTAAGTTTCAGACTGCCCAAGTTTACCTTGCAGCATTATGCAGCCGTGAGAGAATGGTTAAAACATACTTTCTTAATTGCATTTTCAATACAAGCTTCTACTAACTCACTGTTTGTTGAATTTGAAGTCTCTCAAGCCTCTCCCATCCCACAGTACCCATCCATCCACATTGAGATCGTAGCCGCGATCTCATCCCGCTTCCCCAATTGCGGCTCCAATCGGATCGGTCCCAGTCAAGAGCTCCCCTTACCTCTCCCCCCACCAATACATCCGCAATCCACCCAAACTCCACTCGAACCACAACGCAAGCTTGAGGTTAACATTGCCCTTTCCCGGTCGACCGCCGAAAACACCTTTCTAACATGAAGAATCTCTGAGTTCCGAAGAAAAAGCGGGGTCCATCTACAGAGCCTTCTCCTCGCTGCGCATCTCTCTCTCTCTCACCCGTGTCGTGTCTCGGAATGACGACATGATCCACACCAGGATGCGGGCGCGCAGGACGCGAATATTCAAGAACAACGGTCGCGCGCTCAGAAATCCCACTAGGCACAAGATCCCTTGCAAGAAAAAAATTAATTTCTCGAAATCCGTACCGCTGGCAGCCACGGACGCATTTCCACGATAAGATTAGATATATCGCAAAATTCCTAACAATCAGATAGGTATCTTAAGAGTTTAAGAATCTAATCACCTAATTGGCTGATCTGGTTCGCTTAGAAGGTGCACGGTCCAGTGCGTCCTCTCGCTGCAGCACAACGGATAGGGGGATCAGGAGGTCTATGAGTAAGTCGCTATCACTTGTAAACTCCGCCCCTCATTTACACGCCAAGGTGAAGCGAAACAGAAAAGTGTGCCTGTCTGCTTTTCGTTACTCACTATCAGTGTGTCTAAGACAGCCTAGAAACGAGCCCAAAATTAGATCGAAATTCAAATTCGCTATCTGCTGCCCTTTTTATACCCACCACCCTCTCTTTTGCTCTTGGATTTTGCACTCCTTGATCATGCGGGAAATGGCAGAAGGTCGTGGGATACACATGTTTTATCCACCAAACCATTGATAAAAAGTTGGGCCAGAAAATACAGCTCAAAATCTACTATATTCTGTCCTAATAAGCCCAGAGGTTTCCTTTCCCAGCAATTTAAAGCTCTAGGGCATCTCCGTGGGGGCTTCTTTTTTTCTCGGGAGAAAAAAATGATGACCACGTTGTATATCAGTATTATATAACTGCAAGCACTCACCCCAACTTGCATCTCGACAAACTTTTGCTGTTTCCCTCCTTTCTCACCACTTCCACCGCCAGAAAAAGGTTGATCGTTTGAGGCAATTTTCAAACCCATCAAGGAAATCGCATTCCAGTAAAACGCGTCTCAAATTATTATTAAGTACAGTAGTAATAAGTAAGGTATTCCGTGTATTCATCCCATCCCAGTTCCCATTTTCATCCCGTGAATCCAATCATCAATCAACCTGCAAAAGTGGTATCTTTCCCCCCCAAGCCCATCTCCCAATCCAAACACCGTGCCAGGTCTCCAAAAGCCCTTCAAAAATGACTCTTCTCAGACAACGGCGTATGAACGGAATGCAAAAGCGAATGAAAACGCCCCAGAATGAAACCCGCCCGGTAGAAAGAGAATCCTCTACAGAAGAACGTCGCGTGTGCGTTTAGAATCTTCAAACGTCAAATTAAACTCAAAACCATTCAGCCTAAGCAGATCCAAAACCGTCAAAAAGCTGTTATATTGGGTACATATCCTCCGTTCCGCGCGTCCTCCCTCCCTTCCCCCATGGTTCCCGTTTACCCACTCTACAACAATTCCCCAACCCAATGCCCCAGCCCCGCCAAGAAAATGCAGCTCAGAACATAACAACAGTAAACTAAACAAGGGGGGATATCTGTAAAAAAAAAAAAATTAAAAAAATACCAATAGAACACAACACGGACACCAAATTAACTAGGTCGCAAAGGGCGGATAAGGAAATAGCGATCGAAAGGACAATATATGCTACACTCCATCCAATGCAGCCCGCTCGACAATCAGCACTCGAAACGCCCCCCAGATGGTATGTTTTGCCTTTGCCTTTGCCGTTGCCCGGCCTTTGCCCCCAAGTCAACCCTAACACCACCCAACCGAAGCCACAGAAAACAATGATAAGGTAAGAGAATGATTGATGCATGCATGCGAAAGATAGGAGGACGTCTATGGTGTCGAGGCATGGAGGTACTGTCGTGTACTGTACTTTGCTGATTAGAAGATAAATAACGAGTCAGGTCTCCACAAAAGGTCCGAAGACCGAGTTGCTAGGGAGAGCGAGAAGGCGAGGATGAGACGACCGAGATCTAAAAACAGGGAGGGTTGCGAAGGAGGAAGAGGGTGTCGAGGCGAATACCGTATCTAAATCGAAATGAGGAAGCTTAAGGCCGACCGCAGCTATCGTCGTGTAACAGGTGGCTTGACCCAGACCCAGACTCGAGATAATTTGATTTGAGTTCAAGCCATCGGTGGATGGGGGTGGGCAGCAGGGTTGCGATGTTGTGCAGGCGGCCTGCACATGTGAGGGAATACGAGAAAGCCGGGGCCCCGAGAAAAGAGGCGCTAGCGAACGAAGGGACACATGACCAATGAAGGAGCACACCCTCAACTTCACACTTCATTCAGCCTCACCCAATCACACGCCGCACGCGCTTCACGGACGCGGCACCTGCTGACTCTGTTGTTGCGACGACAGACTTCGCACGATGCGGTTGTCGCCCCCGGGCACCGCTGCTTCCGCCAGGCTACGGGAATTGGGGTACGCCAGCGTTTGGGCGTGTCCAGAAGTACCGGCGCTAGTTGCTGGGCTGCCCTCGAGATACATGTCCCCCCATGAGCTTCGTCCGCTCTGATTCTGCAAGTGTTGATACTGCTGCGACCCTTGCAGCTGATGCTGCGCTCCTCCTTGCCAGTGACTTGCGTGCTCGTGGGGGTTGTGAGAGACTGCTACTCGCAGATCAGGAGGCCCGCCTTGAGACGCCATCGACTTTTGGTCGTGAGGGGAGAGGGCCCGCGCAGGGATGCTCATAGAATTGTACGCCGTCGATGTCGTTGAGCCTGATATCGACCGTGGGGAGTTGATTCCATGGTGGTCATTTGTATATGCCATGCCTGCAGATGGCCCTTCAGGATAGCCGGTCGAGCTGACCGGTGTCAGAAGTGCTGGCGGTAAAGTTGAAGATGGACTGGCAGACTGGGGAATGTTAGCACTGCCACACTAATTACGCTTCTCCCACCTACGTATTTGCCAATGATTTTCTTCAACGCAGATGCCAAGTCTTTCCAATGGAATACCTTGACATCTTTCTCGATGTTGCGTGGCTTGGGGGCAGGGAAAGCCATGATGACTTTGAAGAATTCTTCGCTGTCTGACTTTCCCTTGGAAACCGTCAATGGACGGAAACCCTCCAAGTTCCTCCGTATCCGGTTCTTCTCCTCTACAGTGAACCGGGCTGCAACCAACTGCTCCAATAGATAGATTGTATCCACACTGGTCACAAAACACTCCTGCTTCTCTTCCCAGTAGATGCAGCTAATGCATACACTGTTCGGCGGTCGATCATCCACGGAAACAGGCTGGAATGTTGTTGTGATCGTGCTTCCTGATTGAGACCGCCTGAAATGTACAAGCCTCCTCTTTGATTCAAACTCTTCCTCGGTCCAGTTTTGAGCCATAGCGTCGAGATCCCCTTGGATCTCAAGCTTCGCTTTGTGCGGGTAAAGTGCATATGCATTGAAGTTCTGACCAGGGTGCCCACCGTGTGGCGTCGATGCAGGGCTTGGCGTTTGTTGCAAGGTTGATGTTCTGATCAAAGGTGGATTTGCTGGTAAGGATGGTGCAGGGAGAGACGATAACGCAGGTCGAGAGACTGCCACATTCGAGGGAACACCACCTCGACCGATGTTCGAGCCGACTGTTGGATAGCCTGCCCAGTTTCCAATTTGTGGCGATTGAGCCTTCAGAGACGGGGGAGATGCTGTGGCGGAAGACGGGTATCCATATGCCAGATGCCGCGATTGCTGTCCCCCTTGATAGCTCCCTGCAGATCGGCTCTGGTGGCTGCCATATTGGGGGGCGACATTTCCATAGGAATTCGATTGCATGTATGGCGAGTATGACGGATTCGAATCTGTCGATGGATAGCCATAGCTGCTGCCAAATTCCTCCTTCGGCCTCAACTGCTGGCTCGCAGTTCTTTTGGCGGGGCTCTTCATGAGTTCTGCGTCTTCTGCAGAAATTTTCCTCTTCCTCGACACTTCCTGAGGTGTGCTGCTCCCGCCTTGCTCTCCACCATCAACATACGTGAAGGTCCCAACATCGACTTTGGACATCACGTCTCCTCCATCTCCACTTTCCATGAACATGACTACCGATACCGTAGGGGCTGAGAAACCCGTCGATGAAAACGGTGGAACTTCTGCTGTAATGTTGTACGAACACACACCTCCTGCTTGGTTCAACTTTTGCAGCGAAGCCTGACACTTCCTTTGCCCAAACATCAAGAAGAATATCGGTGAATTTGCTGTCATGAGCGGGTACAATGTCGTAAAATAGACTTGGAATTTGGTATCTCGAGTTCCTCTGGAAGGTGTCCAGGACGTAATTTCGGGGACCGGGGTGGAGCCGACGTTTAAATAAGGGCCAGCCTGGTCGTCGTAGCCCGGACGCGTTTGGTTTGGGGGATATGCCATTGTCAGCTGAGGTGCATTTTGGTAAACTGGTGCCGATGTTGTTGATGAGACGGAGGGCTGCGAGCCGTAAATTGGACCTGCGAAAGAGTACGAGTTTTCGGGATATACTCGTTCGTAACCTGTAGACAAGTTAGTACGTTGCAAAATTAATGATCCAGCCTCGAATTGCGTGCCTTGAAGTTGCGATGGTTGAGGCTTCCCGTAACTAGACATGGAAAGGATACCCTTTGGGGAATCCGCCCTGGCCACGAGGGCTCCCTCGAACCCTTCTTCGTGAAGAGCCGCAGTCTCGGGCGATGCGTAGGATTCGTCGAGTATTATAGGTCTATTAGAGGAAATGTGTTCAGGCTGGGAGGAATGAGTCAGTAAGAAAACGCCCAGCTGTCGACAGGCAGCGATTCCAAGCCGGATAGTTCAGCAGGGACTCACTTCGAACAGCCTGTACGTTGGGTATGCCAGTTTGACGGTGGTCTGGGTGACTGGTAGAGAACGACGATGCTGCTGCGGATTCGAGAGTCAACAAGTCTCGAAAATGGTTATTGACCGATGTAGACCGTAGTTTCCTGGTCCATGGAACGCGCGTAGACTCCGAGAAGGATCGCAGGCGTCCTATTGTTCTGTTGACTTGGCGATCTGAGTTCTGAAGGCCTGTCAAACGACTCTTGATCTAGAAGTGGGAAGCCGCGCAGGTCCCAAGACTCGCTGGGTCGAGCGCTCTTACTTCTGATATCGCGTTCGAGAAATTAGAGTTGTGTCCGGCGCGGGACTAGACGGAGTGCCGGGAGTTAGAGTGAATTTGGTACGAAAATCGCTAGCTGGTGGGCCTTCTAGCCGGGGCTTGACTTCTGGATATACACCGCGTCAACAAGCCGCCGTCCTTAGTGGTGATCGAGTTTCGGGACGCCTGAAACTCCTGAATAAAGTGCTGCAAGTGCGGACTCTACAGAGTAACGAATGGTCAGCCGCTGCTGGGCAAATATTGGGTCGACGAGGGGATGGTGCGGTCTGGCTGCAGTTGACGGGAGCGAGTGGGGAGCACGTACTTAAGCAGACAAAGACTTGAGGCTTTTGATGGTTCGACAAGGTCGACCGGGTCCCCAGAGGATATGCAGCCACCCGATGCGCGACCTGTTCGCATGGAGAGTCAGAATCAGTTCATGCCGTCACGGTCACGCCCGAAAGAGAGAGCCGGTGACATTCGTCAAAGGACTAGGACCGTGGAGGGTGTGCAGTCAACAGGCAGCTGCACGCATGCTTGCTTGCCGTGAAGTAGGACCTGGGGTGGTGGGTGCTGCTCCAAAGCAAGATCTTGCGTGCAAATGACTTTTGTGGACTGGGATGCAAGGGAGGATGAATGATAATGGGAAGGGGTTGTGCGCACATACGATGGTGGGGTCGAAAGCTCTGCAACTTTTCAGTAGTGCTGGAAACGAGCGAGGAGCAGCAGCAGCAGCGGATGATCCCAGCTGGAAGCCAGCACTGGGCCACCACTAAGATCTCGTGCGCGTGTGAAGGCGGCTGATGGCTGCACGATCTGAATCTGGCTACCCGAAGCGAGTGATCGCAGCTGGCTCCGCGCCTCTGAAAGGCTGGACGAAATGCCACTCCTTTTCTCCAATATGTCGCCGGGCTCCGCTGTCCAAATTGCACTCCCCAGAGTTTCTGTCGATTTGACCAAGTCTTGACGTTTGTAATTTCGTGTGCGGTGGGCGAGGCGAGAGTGTCTAGGCTGGAATTCGCCAAAGCAAGACTTGCGGCAGGCTGAACACAAATGATCTGAGATCGATCGGAAGAGCGGCTGCTGCCTCCTCTGAAGGATTGGGTTGCTGGGCAAAAAAGTCCTGTCCGGGCGAGATGTACGACTGACTGCGGCCTCGAGCTACGTAATGCCTGGCCGGATGTTCGAGCTGAAAGTTGGCACGTTAGATGAGGGGGAGGGGCGAGTCGGTCTTTAATGGAAAAAGGCTTTGGTAAGGGAGCCGACCCAGGACTGTGGGCTGGCAGAAGCGTCAAGGGCGTCGAGGGCGTCGAAGGCGTACTGTATAATATATGTGTGATGGATGGATGGATATTGAGCGAGGGAGCGAGTGATCAGGTAAACTACGATTCGCTAGCAACCAGAGCATGCAGAGATTTTCCAAGCAGAAGGAAACAAAAGAGGCGTTGTTCTGGAAGGCGACGATTTTAGCAGAATAAGGAACCGCAGCGGACGCCCCAGAGATATCCCAAAATTTGGTTATGGCTTGAGGTAAGGGCCGTGTTTGGACGAGGAGTGCGAGTGCCTATGCCATTCTTGTATGCGTGCAGACACTGCAGAGCCCGGCTGAGGGACGCGAGGATGCGGTGTGTGGGTGGAGGGAAGGGGTGGGCGTCTACTTTGGTCGAGGTACTTTGTGAGTGGCGGGAGAGGATGGGGGGGGGGGGGAGGAGAGAGAGAGGCTACGAAGTTCGAAGTCGAGGTTGAGGTCGAGTCTTGTTTCTGTACGACTGGATGAGCTGCGGGCGAGGGAAAAGCACAAACTCGTGGAGGAGGACGCGGAGGACGCGGACGGGGAGGTTCGCAGGGACGTAGCCTGTCGCCATTCTCCGGTGGTGGGGGGGGAAGTCGAGGAGTGCGAGCAAGCCCAAAACGGCAAAGCCACACTGAGTGACTAGCTGCTGGGTGCTCTCTGGCTGACTCGGCCTGCGTGCCTCCCGTCGTCGACTGGCGATTGTCTGGGCAAAGGGCAGAGGGCAGCACCAGCAAGAAGCGGTGACATCTGCAGCACTGGCAGCACTGGAAGCACTGGGAGAGGAGCAGCGAGCCAACGGGGAATTTCCTCTCGCTGACCCTTTTGGCAGAGAAAAGGGACATGGCCATCGACTGTCTCTCTGGAGCTTGTCCGGACATCGCTCGCTCATCTTGTCAAAATCTCTGGGGCAGCGGGCCAAATTTTCCCAGGATCCCAGGAGGCGACAGGGGGAGCTACAGGAGCCAGGGTCCCGCGGCCAGGGATGGGCCGCAGGGGGAGCGTTCGGGGGTTTAGCGTGCGCTGCTTCAGCATCGAAGAGCATCGAAAGAGGCAAGGCGCTCCAGCGCGCACATCACCCGAAATAGCTCACGCTCCCTTTCGGACTGCGTTCACGCCTCTCTTCCCTGCGCCGCCGCCCAAGCTGGCCAAGCAGGCCAAGCCGCTGCCAGTATCGCCAATCCCAGAGGCTCGCGGCGCTCCACCATCGCAGCTCTGCCGTGAGGGCCTGAGAACTGCAGAATTGGATGCAGCAGCAGCAGCGCAGCAGCAGCATTAGTACCATCAGCATCAGCAGCTCCAGCACCAGCTCCAGCTCCAGCAGCGCTCATCCCCTTCCAATTTGCTCCGTGCTGCAGCGATTGCCCAAACAGTTGCCCCATCCAATTCCAGCGCATGCGGGAGATGCTCCAGCGCATGCACTGCAAATCATAAGCCATCGGACGACACATAATATTCAAGCCGTGCTGGTCCGGCGTAACGTTCGGCCACAGCTTTGCCCAGCCAAACGGGCTCGCTGCTCAGTCGGCTGCGCAGCGCACCAGTCTTATGCAGCCTCCCTTCACCCAAACTCTCGGAGCCGGTGCGTGTGTCACCATCCCCCATTCCAACGTCACCCCGTCACTCTGCGTACAGTAAGTACAGCCAGCGGCCTGCAGGCCTGCCTGCCAGACGTGAGTGAGCCTGGCTGGCGCTGGCCCTGATGCCGGCACCGCTGCCAGATCGCCCCGGCACTTGATATCGCACAACCAAGACACCATTACAAGGGAGGGACATCGAGATGGCAGCAGATCCCCATCTGTCCATCTGTCCAGTCCATCTCATCTGCACATCGCAGTGCATCTCGCGCGCCTCGCTCGCTGCTGCTCATCCTCCTGATCCTCGTCGCAGCTCCTGCATACCGCCTCGGCTTTCTCCAGGCCTTGCTCGTCGCCTCGTCTCGTGAGAGTGCAGCGCACATCGTGTGGGGAATTCATCTATCCTCAGCCTGCTGCCCCGCTGTGGTAACTAACCACTAAGCATCTTACGCAATACGAATCACCCGGCTGCCCTTGCTGCTGCTCTGCTCATCATCATCTTCTCCTCCTTCTCGCCCACGGGACCAGATTCGGGCCAGAGCGGAAGGGAGCAAGGGGGCAAGGAGCAGGGAGCGAGGCGCAAAGGAGCGAAGGAGGCAATGGAGCAATGAGCACCGGCGACTGCATGCCAAATACTCCTCTCGGCGCGCCAATCGCGGGTCGCTGGGCCTGTGCTCGTACGTTGCGCTGCCGATCGTGAGCACCGAGCCAAGCCTGAGCGTCCCAAACAGGCCGAGCTGGAGTCCACCAATATTCTCTGAATATTTCGACAGCAAGCGCAAGTACTGTACTGTACCAAAAATCGTCCGCCGTGGGTGTTGCACAACGAATCACGGCAGGAGAAGATGCAGCAAGAGATCGACGACCTGGATCTTCTCGACGGGAGTGTCAGGTCATGCCCACTTTAGGGGTGGCCTGCCCGGGACAGGGGTTGTGCGCGCCACCGTGACAGGCCATTTCGGCCACGCTCCCGAAGGTGCAGACGGTGCAGACGCAACATGAACCTCCTCTTGCACTACGCTCTCCGCACGGCGAGATGCTACAGAAGGCGCGGGTGCTCATTCCAGAACTGTTACATTTCACCGCTGCAGTGCGATGGCCGAGCTATCACTCTCATCTTGCATCGCATTGCATTGCATTATCCCGGATCCCGCAGAAGCAGAGGAGGAGGTGTTGCAGAGACTGAAGGACACGGTCGACGCCGCTGACTGGGTGCGTCATGGAGCTTTCATCATCAATTGGGAGCGCCCGCAGAATCGCCTCGTCATGTGAGCTATTGATAGCCACACATCGCGGCCACGGAGATCATCAGAGCTGACCGGCCTGCCAGGCATCCCGGAGATAGCATGAGCTGGAGGTGTGCTTGAGGAATCATGGGCAAGAGCTGTGGTGGACGACCTTGATGCAAAGGCTGCCCGCCCCACAGCGACGCCTTCAATGTGCCATGTGGCTTCGTTTCCTCTCAATAATCGGATTGACGAATTTTATTGCAGACGTTGCGGCATTGGTGGCTGAGCGCGTTTGGATTGATTTTACCCCAGTTCTCGTCAGTCGCCAGAAGACCTGCCAGCTGAAAAACGCTGCATGGGTGTGTGGTCGGGAGGTCGGCGAACTCTCCTTAGCTTGAAGGTTATGCAGCCACAGTCGCAGATCAGTGGTGATCAATGCAGGCACCGACAAGGTACAGCGATGTGAAGTGTGTTTTGCTGGCAGCTTTTTATCCACGACCACACGTCGAGCGTCTCCCGCAAATCTTTGCACGCCAGACCTTTCAACACTCGAGCTAACTAAGCTAACTAAGCTTCCGAACCTCCTTTGCCCCCTTTTCCCCTTCTTCCTTTTGCTAGCGGCCACAACATGGAGAAAGTCCGTTTCTGGCAAGTGTCTCATCTTGGAAGAAACCGTCTGCCGCAACCTTAACGATAAATCTGGAGCGCCTCGGCACGAACTGCCAGAAATGTGGCTTTCCAGGATTTTGGTGGCTTCATCGCTTTGGACGCGCCACAGATCTCGTCGCAAGAAACAATTCTCTGAGAAATATTCCTCCTGACTTTAGCGCTTCGCTGTGGCCAGTGTCACAGCACCGGATCCAAATTGGTTTCGCGCACGGAAGATGCTAGACCCTCAATTCTCATCTAATGCAAGATGTCACGAATACTAACCCTGCGACGAGCATTGAGTGCACTCGAAATAAAGTTACGATCGTTTTAGATCCACTGACGTGGACTACCAGCGGGAATTTCACCTTACAGGCACCCGGTGTTCAGAATTCAGAATGCTCAGCCAATCTGACCGTTGCTCTCAGCCACAGTAAATTTGGCTGAAACCCACTAAGAACCGGGCTAAAACTCGTTCCTCTAGCGACTAATAGCCTCTGTGGCTTTTCTTGCATGTTACAGGAAACGTTTGAAAGAAGTGAAAGAATCCTCTCCATCACCAGCGCCAAGCTTGAGCAACTCGTGTTAACACTCTTCATCAAGGCTACCTGCATGAACGCTCCGGTCGTAGGCATGTGCCATACAAAATTCGGCTGCATCCGAAGAACGTTTCTTCTTCCTTGAAACCTTTACGCCACAATCCACTGGCATTTGCTATTTAAGCGTGTCAGCCAACGGAATGAAAGTGGCCTGACATTGCATGCCACCAATGGCAAGAAACTCGCGGCATTCCGATTGCATTTGCTGTTGACTTCCATTTTACTTTGATAGAAGCATTGCAAACGGGGCCTGGATCCTTGTACTACAACACCATGTTCGACCAAGGTGTTGGAACAAATCTCGTCCCTTGATTGCTGCATGAGGCCGGGATAATGGGATCGTACCTGTCAGTCGGGACCGACGAACTTTGAAAGCCTCAATCAGGCTCCTGCATGTCATCTCGAACTGTCTCATGGCTCCACTCGACCTATTCTCAGCTCATGGAGCCGCCCAAACAAGGAGAAGAATCATTTTGGAATCCCGCATAAACTGTGCTTGGCATAAAAAGGAATGAACAGATGGACTGTGCAAGCTCCCTCCACGTGTGTACCGCATGCAATTGGGCGGCAGTGAGAAATGTTGAAGTATCGAGCCACATGGCGATTTTTAACCGCCAACATTCCGATCACGATACATTGAATCAGTGGCGAGTCAACAAGGCGTCGCCCGTCGTATCTCAACCACTCCCCGCGATGCGCGTCCTCCAAGATCTGTCCACCTGCCTCTGATTGGCGAGTGTCATCTGCCGCAAATCTGGCAAGTCCATCACTTGCTTGTCCAGACCGGTGCCCGTTGCCAAGAACCAGAGGTATTGATGCACCAACGGCATGACCCATTTCTTGGAACTGAAAGAATTGCGAACCCCTGGACTCCTTCAATCTTCTTTCAATTCTCAGCAAGTGCATCGGAGAGAGTTCCGCCTTGGACGATACAAGGGATCGATCAATAAGGATTGAACGTCATGCGGCTGCGTTTCCACGGGATTTCGACATGTCGTGTCAACTCCGCAGACTATCCCTGCACACGCGTGGATGTGCGATGCCCGCATACCATACTCCCTCTCCTTTCTTTTGCAATATCCACAATCTCCAAGGTGGAGTTCATAACTACTTCTGATACAGATTCAAGATCTGATATCAACCGGTACGGAAGTACTTGATTGCTGAAACCTGACCTCTCATCGCCCAATTCCGCAGCCTCATACATATCTCTGCCATGTTTTCCCCGCCTGCATTCCAACCTTCCCTTCCCCCCCGCTCCTGTTCCCTCTTTCCCTCGTGATTCCGAACATGACATTTGTGACCTTTCTTCAAGCTGTTGGTCGTTCTTGGCTTGCTTCTCTCTTCTAGATTTTCTCCTTCGCCGACGCTCCTTCCAGCTTGTCTGTCTTGGACCTTGCGTATATATCTACTTTCGCTCACCGGGAACTCCATCTCGGTCTTTCCTAACATATCACGCTGTCTCAACTCTATCCAAGCTTCTCTTGCAAGCGTCTTAAGGATGTAGGCTGTCCCAATTCTGTTCAACCTTCCATTCCATTCTCGGACAGTAAAGTTGAGAAACCTTGTTTCAACTCTATCTCTTCACCACGACCCCGACTCACCTCAGATTGGACACCCCGGATAAGATCCGCAGGGATTGGACATCGAAATCTGTAGCAGAATGGCGTTTGAGCATGTTTTCGCTTGCTTCGCATTCGCTTCACACACACACACACAAAACATTCTATCTCGAATATCTTCATCGAAAACCTTGATTTCTCTATCTTGGATAAATACGAAGTACACGAGTGAATGCCAAGTGATTGTAATGAGATATCAGAGGATAGGGATTAGGTGAGATGAGACGGGCTAGATTAGCAACGACATCCCCAATCCCGAATGCGCGTTGCTCTTCCCCATTCCACGTGGGGAATGGCATCATGTGGTTGACGAGAGACGGGGGACAGATGTGCGGAGCCTTCCGCTGCGGAAGACGCAGCTGAGGGGATTAGGAATCGCTAAAACAAATGGGGGCTCGGGTTGCGTCCAAGACATTGATTGAGATTGTGTTGGGGATCTTCTATCTTGGATGGTGAAGTGTCGTGGTGTTACTTGAAAATTGGGAGATTTGTAGGTTTTTTCGCGGAAATAATTCTCGGTGAGCCGTCCGTTCGGTGAAGATCCATCACTTTGTTTTATTTATATATATTGGATTCCTGTAGAGGAAGATAAATCTCCTGCAAGGCCATTACGAGGACAGTTGACTGCAATACTTTCCCAATCACCTGCCGTAGCTCTTCTCACATCATTTCTTAGTACACAATGTGTGTGTGCAGCAGCCAGGATTACTCTTCGTTGCTGTTCGTCCCGGATCCCACGGATCAAAAGTGTTGACATCGTCATTATCTATCCTTAGCATCCTGTCCTTCGCTCCTCTGCCTTCATCTCTTTCATAGCACGGGGGTAAATATGAATATATGCCCATCCTACCCGCAGAATTTTTGGTCTTCTCAGGATCGGCTTCTGATTATATTTTCTACTGGATGGTACACCGCCTGCTTTTTTGACTGTGCGTTTGAACGCGGGAAGGGGGTGGTTAGACGCAAGCACGCAATCCTCTTATCACTACTTCTCGATCTTCCTATCTCTTGCTCACTTTTCATCCTCAATTTTCCAATCCAAGAAAACCAACCCTTTTAGTCCATCTCACCGTTCATCATTACCGCCCTCAGCTCCGCGAGAAATACCCAACAAGATCCGAGCCGCAATCGCGACGAATGAAATAAGCGATACCTCACATCCTATCCATCATTTTCATCCCATCCCATCAACGTGCATTGCTTCTCCCATCCCATCAACATGCATTGCTTCTCCGTTCCCAATGCCGAGTTTCCCAATGCGGAACTATGCGAGGAGCGGTATGGGATAGCGATCTGCAATGCTTGGCGTAGCTCGGTGGTATTCTCGGAGGCGGGCGGAAGAGCGGGAGTGCGTTCCCTCTTTTCTTTGGTTTTCGTGGGTGGCGCGTGGGGAATCGGACCTTTTGAAGCTGTCGTATTGACTATTTAGATCTTGATTGGGGGATAGGTTAGGACTTCATTATCTATTGTTTAGAGTAGGGATTTTCCAGTGGATCTGCAAGGACAGAGATATGGGATTCAGCTCTCAGGGCGGTTTGAATGGGGACACTCCGAATGTGAGCCTTTCTACAATCGCTTTACGTCTTGTGTTAAGTGCTCTTAGTGTTTAATCTTCTCTGTTTGTTTATTCCAGTGACTTTACAGATATGTAGAGCTGTTCTATACTCTTGAAGTGTTGTCATTGAAAGAGGCGAGGCAAGGCTCCAGTGTTGGAGGGGATAGTCAATCATTTGGCACTTCCGAGCGTGCAGAAGCCGCATTCGAGGACATATGGCTAAGATCCCACCCCTTTTTACTTTAAACCCCGCTTAACGCCACCCTTGTGTGAGAAATGTGTACGCGCCAAAGCTCTGGTCTCAAGCGAGAGATTTTCATCGTCCTTTTTGAGAAAGTTGAATTTGTAGAGAATTTACTCATTACTTAGCTTGGAGCAGAGGCGGCAAATCCTTACTTACAGTTTATGCAATTCTCAAAACTTCAATGGCCAGTCTCACCAGTACTGAAAGCCAAAGTGTCATATCGGACGATTGTGGCGTCTCGTGCAGTCCCCCCCCCCCATTACCACTTCTCGGATCTCGGCATGCTTCACTGCTCAATTTCATGAGATTTCCTTATATCAAACTTCACTCCCCCTTCTTGCTAGCTTTCCAATCATTCGCCGTTCACCGCCTCCAACCCAAAGACATTCCGCAGAGTACAGGTGTTGTGTATACCCGTGGCAGTTGATATGGAAAAAGGAGCTCCATTTTGAAAGGAGGGCACAGTGGTAGATTGATCTCAGTTACTTGAAGAGTTGAAATATGGAAACAGGGAGATATATGATATGCCAGTGCAAATCCCCTGGACTGGTAGAGCAAGTACCGCTACAACACTGCCCTCAAACTGGATCCCCCTGATACGCTCAAAGTGCCTACCTCCTAAATCGTTCTTCTCATCTCCGAGACCATCTGCCTCAAACTAGAACAATATTCTCTAGCTTCACCTCCCCTTTCTCCAACTGCTCCATGACCTCCCCAGCCATCACCCCGTGAATATAGCTGTCTCCGACCAGGCCGTATCTGCCGTCTTCTCTGGGCCGCAGGATGAGTGGCACCTGCATCCCTGGGCATATGCAGCACACGTCGTTGAGCTCAGCAAGCCTGTCAACGAGCCCAAATCGACCGGATTCTGTGATTGCGAAGCGGCGGTTGTGTGCGTAATCTAGTGCCCTATCATATCTAAATACAGAGCTGCTTCCGCTCCGCAAAGAAGCTAGCCACTTGCGGACCGTGCCACGCATTCTCTTCCTCGTAGAGGTAGAGTGTTTATCCACAAGTTGTCGTGCAGCCTGGAGATATGCTTTGAAATCTCGCTGGTGTTCTACAAGATTAAATTCATCGTCTGCGGGATATTGTCGCGTCAGAGTCAGGCTGAAGGCATCCTCAATGGATTTCGTGCTGGTCGATACAACCTTAGAATATCGATCATGGCAATGCTTGTTGAAAGCTTTTCGAACCCGAGTGAAGAGTAAATCTATGAAGGGCTTGTCGGCAGCCCTTGTGTCTTCATCCCATATATCAGGGTTGAGTGATAGGTTATCCTCGTCGAGTGTATTGGAAGTCCAGGCCAAGTGATCGAAGATGATTGCAGGGAGCAGCAAAGACTTGTCGGTTTGAACAGCCGCGTTAAAATTTCTTTCCAGTCCTCCTGCCCGATACCAGAAGTGAGTAAGGCTTATTGAGTATTGCCGCCAATCTTTATCCCAGCGTGGCACCCAAGAAGGAAAGGCATCATCTCTCCCAAGAGTCGTGCCTTCAACGCTCTCGTTGTTGTGATGATCGACAAACGACAGAAGGTAAGGAGCTTCTCTTGGATGGGCCAACAATGAGCACGCCATCTCAAAGTAGACCTCCTGAATAGATTTGCTGTAGTCTGGCTCAACCACTAATTCATCTTCTCCATATTTCCTTGCCAGAGGATTCCCTAAAAATGCAAACACTCGATCAACCTCGAAAGTCGATTTCATTCTTCTTCCTGAGTCCAATACGCCCAGGAATAACATGTCGTTAGAGCTTCCATGTCTTGCTTTTATAAGTGGTTTAGTTCGCATCCAGCTTTTCGCGGATTGGTAGGTGCATTGCGTAGAAAAATTATCACCGACTTGTCCTGTGCCGATTTCCCCAACTAGGTTTCTTAAATCTAATCGGTAATCGACGAAGTCAGATAGCTCACACACTTCTGCTATACTAAGTTGGTTATTGCCCCAAAGCAGCGTACATTGCTTCGCAAGCGCAGCTTCTTGGATAACCCAGAGTCTTTTGAACCATGGCATCTCGACCAGTGCACGGACTTTGTTCCACCGCGACTTTTCAAAAGATATCGGAGATGCTTTGGTGATTGCCGGTATGTGCAAGACGCCTCCATAGATCTCAAGCTGATGATCAAGGTACTCATTGGTTTCTCGAATGAGATTGAAGCAATCTTCAGCAATCCCCTCGCTATCACTCCCCAGCCACACCAGGACCTCTTCAGCATTCTCATATACCTTCCCCATCCTCTTCACCTGATGTCCTTTCTCGGTATCGTCCTCTTGATTAATGCAGACAGCATCAGCCCACACGAATCTGGACTCTGTCCAGTCTCGAATATGGCTCAGAGCATCCGCGAGGTTAACCGTGACCTCGATAATCCGACCATCACAGATGATTGGCACTCTGTCGTTCGGGTCCCCCCAAACGTACGAAATGGCAGCGTATTTGTCCTCGGCATCGGCAAATCGTTCGGTGTGCAATCGACAACGTACGCCACCTCCACCATCCTCAGTGGTTTCGTCTGGTAACAACTCCAGGATCCGAATGAAATCATAGCTGGGAAGTGGCTGATACTGATATAACTTCCCAGTAGGGGTTTTGGCTGCTGTCTTTGAAAGGGCTGCTCGATCTTGAAGCCGCGAGCACAAGGCTGGGTGAGATGAGTCGGTCGACATTGCGATGGGCTTGAGGCCGTAGCAAGTTGGTGGTGGTGACGGATTTATCAAGTTGATGGAATATATGGGATTGTTTCGGTCACGTTGTTGCTGGTAGTTTACAATTGAGTGGTTTGGAGGTAGATGTCGTTCATGAGGCTACATGGATGTGATGCCTGAAATGCATTGCCAACACGACCAAACATCATGAACCAATAGCACCGACTTCTACCAAGCCACGATTTAATTGGCGGTTGGCTTCCTGCATTGAACCTAAATTGGAATGCGATTTATTCAGTATCACTTCCATGCCAAAAAGTAACGTGAAAAATTCAAGACTTGCATTAATACCAAGCATCTAACCGACCATCTATCAAAACTCCATCCAATTGCAAATTCCTTTCCTTATCAAACCGAATCACCAATTCTTCTGGCAGGCACACCCCGTTCAAACAACGATCTAATTCCCCATACCATCTGCCCTTAGTCTCCGGGACCATGAAATAAGACTAAACTAAACTCCCTACCGCCGTTACGCTAAAGACGAACCCGATCTTGCCTCCAAGATCCGCAGCATCAGTCTTAATCAGCATCGAGATCACAATGTTCATCAGTACACCAAAGACGTATTGGACCACGATTCCCAAGCTGACAGTTCGCGAGCGTAGGCGCGAATAGGGGATCTCGGCGAAGATGCCCATTCCTATTTCGGTTCTTCTTAGATCGGGCCCTTTGAAGCAATCGAGATATGACGTTGATTTCGACTTCCTATTTTCGAGATCGATGGTTTGGTTATCCCAGAGAGGGTGGAGGATGGAGGGGTAACCCAGGTGAGAGAGTGTTGAGAGCGCGAGGGATTGGTTGTTGGTACGGATGAGGTACCAGGGTGATTCTGGGTGAAGGAAAGGAAGAGGAGGAGAACCTGGGAGAAGAAGAACTGTAGGGAGAAAGGGATTTTGTAGGCAAGTGTTGAGGAGGGGGTTCTAGTGCCTTTCAGGACGAGATTTGCAGTCAGCTGTCCAATGCTAATGAAAAGTTGGACGCCAGAAGTCGTGAGATCACGGACTTGAACGGGGCAGATTTCTGTGGAATATGAGGGGTTGTGAGAAAGGCGGCGAGGGCGAGGCAGTTGATGAGCTGCTATCGTCAGCTGGATATTCGAATACCGAGACAGGAGAGAGGACTTGCCCTTCCCACTAGAAGTGTGATTGGTGTGCCGCAAATATCTGTATGAAGACCGCCCAATGCTAACGATCCAACCAATCCCTAATGTCATCCTCTTTCCCAACCTGTCTGCAAAATATCTTGACCCAATAGCGCCGAAGAATTCACAGATTGAAGACGAGGTGTTGAAGGCGATCGGCCAGCCATAGCTGGTGATGTACTGATTCTCGAAGAGATATCCGAGGTCGTTTTGGAACGACGGGACAGAGATGGCGCCGTTCGAAAGCTGAAAAATCGGCAGGATTCGAAGTTTGTGCGGTTGGAGTACATTCACCAGAACATCCATTCCCTAATTGTATGGCAGTTAACCATATGAAAGCAGACCACAGCACAGCGGTCTTGAACTGGAGAACCGTCTGCCACGTTGAATGCTCCGTCTCATCGATAGAAGACTCTTCACTCGTCATCCTTTCGTACAACCCCCTTCACCTGATGGGTATTTCCCATTCCAGCTATGCCGTCTCCTTTCGTCTTGTGACTTTTGAGGATTGCATGCTCAAATCCGTCAGAGGGAATTGGCGTATTAAGATCAAAATCGAGTTGGGTGGAATAGTCTGATTTATGCGTCCTATCGCAGCACATGAATGTTCGGGGCAAAGTTGGGGTCGGGATGATGGGTGACGTTGGATATGGAGAATGAGCCGAGGAAGGTATGTTACTCGTGAGGCGTTCTTTGACTGGCAGGCATTGCAATACGCCATACAAAGTCTTAAAAATAGGAGGATTCAGGGGTCATCTCGTGGGCGAGGAAGGCTTCGCATTAGCTTCTGATGGCGCGACGTTTGGAAATTCCGGAAAAGCTTTAAAGCGGTGGATTGTCGGCGAATATTGAGTTTGGGGCTCGAAGGTGGACATTTTCTGGACATAGCGTGCTCAGCAGGGATGGAGAGAAGGAGTAGAAAGATATAGAATAACAAATTGGAGGTGCTGAGAACAAGAAGGTTTCAAGGAGGGTGTCTGAGCTCACTGTGTGAAGAAAACGCGCCCATGTTCTCGGCTTCTCGATCTTCTCGTAGCAAGATCCCTTGGTGGCTCCTATGTTAGGATTAAAAGAACACATTGAGCTAGGTAGCTGTTCTGGTTTTGCAACATAGCCCATGCCTCTGCCTCGATCCAAGTTCGCTGTCTGGTAGTGGTTGCGAACAGCACCTCCTCGAGAGTTTTGTATACTACCTGTAGCCCCATCGATGCAGTCAACTTATAGAATGACTCCAGAAACGACCACATAATTTGCGGGTCGACAAACCCATCCTCAGCTGCCTCAGCGACAAACGGCGCAAAAATTCGACCCATCTCCATCACTTCCACGTACAGCCCCTTTTCGTAGCCACCCACTCCTAAGCGAGTACATATCCGGTCCAACACGTCTTGGAAGTCTTGAAATTTTGAGTCGAAAAAATTCCAAACATTGAGTAATCCTTGGACGAAGCAAAGAGCCCATAAATATTGCAACTCCTTGAATGCAAGATACAATTCGTTTTCACTATCGCGGCCGATGATAGGTGGTACGTTTCCGAAACGAGATTGGCGCTCAAGAATCCGGCAGCGAGTCATTATGTAATCCCAAGCGCTGCTCTCGATCAGTGCATCTCTGGGACCCGCGAATTGGTTGCCGAAGTAAAAGATGGGGTTGAAAACTGAATTTCCAGCTTGTTGCATCTGACTTAGCAAAGCTGGCCAATTTTCTTGCAAGTCGATAGGTGAAAGTTTGTATCGTTGCAGAAATGTGTCTATCTTCACACGACGGTTGGCTCCTGGACGCATTTTAACCAGAGCATAGTTGCAGACACACTGCCTGGCCGGATGATGGCCACACAGAGGCATCCTGGAGATCGGAGTTGACAGGAGATATGCTTGGGAGGTTCGCAAGACAGAATGATTAATGAAATATCACGTGGCTAATTACTTATTCGAGAGACAGACCAAATGAAATGGCCCATCAGGACCAGCTTGCTATTATAAACACAAGAGAAGGCCCGAAACGATTACTAATACGGCAAGGCAAGCAGTTCTCTGTATCACCACGAGCTGGCATACCTGCGGCTTGCCGGTTTGCATCGAGGTACTGGTTCGTTCAAACGCAAATCCTTTACTCGCAAGGCTGATACGACAGCCAAGATCACCCCATTTGTTAGGCCGCCTGTTATTCTATCTGACAGAGACATTAATCACGCCCGACAGAAACCGCTTTGTGGGACAGCGAGGCGGAGAAGCAGGAAAATGGGGAAGAGTTCGAGGTACAACGGCACGTATCTGCATGCGTGAACGACCTTTTTTTTCACGCCCGAACTAATAGGAGATGAGGTAGAGAATTGATGTGGGCCTGTGTTTGCCATTTTTGGGGCAGCTTGGGCTGGATGTGAACTGCGCTCACCGCTTGGCAGACAGCAAACATTGCTCTGAGTCGGCGCCATAAAAGCAAGGCAACTTGACAAATATGCTAACCCAGCACCTGGAAGACCACTTGATCTACTAACATGTCGGTTTCTGGTGTGTCTCGGCTTGACTCGATGGCCGCTATTTTCCTGATCAGTAAAGTGTAGTGGAAAGCAGGGCAATAGAGTTCGTGCAGAGGTCATCTCCGGGGACTGGCTAAATTATCCTAAAATAGGATACAGCTACCTCATCTCCCTCAACTTTGTCAAACCTTCTTCCTTATATCATGAATTCAGCTGCAACACATGAGCATAGCAAACGGCTTCACAAGTACATGTGAATATCACGCGAAGACGCACCCTGTCCTGGCCAGGTTTTCAGCCCAAGGGATTCGGCCGGCAAAGAACAAACCTCGTTTGATCTCAGGGTCTCCCTCCGCCGGCTTGTTCGTTACCCCGATGCTCCTCCTCAAGCTTTGAGGTGTTTGCTATAGTCCCGCCAGCTTTCTGGCGTTATACACCCAGCTAGTCAGCAGAGTATCCACATGTTTCCAAGCTTGTCCAGATCCCAACAAGTCTTCCAGGATTCCCAATATGGTGAAGCTTAGGGCTTGGAAATGTCCCAGACCTGCCCCCCGCATATGACTCCGGGAATCCGGTGAAAGGGGCTCAATGTTGGTGGAGCCAAGCTTCTAGTCCTGATGATCGTCCTGCAGCAAAATCGAGGACTCTTCGCCCTCGCCAAAGCCCCCTCGGAGCCGTTCCTTGCTTTCCCGGATGCATTGGCTAAATTTGTCAAGCCCGTGAGACATTGAGGAAAGGGAATTATACGGACATGGATTGGAATTTCCTCGGGGGGAGGGGGGCTGAGCTCTTTCAATTCGAATCGCTCTTTGTTTCGACTTGCTTGTTGTCAATCTATCCGCGACCTCCTTGCTTGCGAGGAGGTGCTGTGTGAGAGACCTGGCCTCGCTCGATATGTCACAATACTACCCGTCTAAATCTCAAATGAGATCTTCCTGAAATAGAAGTAGTTTCCTCATTCTTCTGCACCACAGTTGCACAGGTTGTGGCTGTGCTTCGGCCACGACCACGAAGCGGGCCTTTGGTAACCATGGAAAGTATTCTCCAGCCTTTTCGAAGACAGTCGAGGGCATTGTTGGTTTGCTGCGGATAGTCTTCTAGGCATACCATTTCTCTCAAGGTCTCCTTCCTCCAGGACTCCCAATGTTGGCTCGTGTGCAAGGCTCCGCCTCGCCTATCCAACCGCTTTCATCGCTTGCCAATCATCTTCAGTCCTTGCAACTGCCATATTTGTTCCTCTTATTGTTTCTCTCACACTTGCGGCCAGGTCCTCTGTGAGAGTATTTGGTATGTCGCTTCTCTGTCGCAGGCTTGGCTCTGGTTCCCAACTAATGACCACCTTCCCGTGCAACTTGACTCAGCTTTGGAATCTTTGCATAATGCCATGGGGCCATGATTCTTTGCGCCAGTAAAAGCAACATTATGCATCATGGGTTGCATTCCTTCAGCTCCTGCTACGACTCTAGCATCTCGACGGCTAGGGTTCAGGGGTCGGGCAAGGCAGAAGAAACAAGTGTGGGGTATTGCTTGAGAGAAAGTGTCTCAAAGAAACCCCGACTCCACACTTCAAAGGTTCAAAAAGGTGAAATGGCGACATCTGAGGTCTGGGACAAATCAAATCAAGTATGCAGATAGATACGTCCAAGTTTTGATGACACTTGATATCCCCCACACAGGCTTTTGTGGGGGTTTCTGAGCGGCGAGACTGTCACCTGGACTTGTCCGTGGGAGGAAAGCAACACACCGGCGGTAATGGAAGTAGATAGAATGGAAACCAGCTGGCCGAGCAATGGCCGCCTTTCATATATCTCCAATGAGTGATTTTTCAACTTCAGCCTCATGGCTGCCTGCCCCCGAGCATTGCCACAGCTAGGGTCAACTTACCCGGCCTGAGTCAATACTTGTTGAATTGCAGCCTGTACCGCTCAAAAGCGAGCCGTCTTTTGACACAAACTGCCGCCTGTATCGCGGCCGACCCGTCTATTGACCGCATCGGGGATCCCGACGTTTGGAGTTGGCTTTTGCTGTCATCGCCAGCCCAAATTTGCAGGGTGTGGTTGGGCTGCCCCGGCTTCAGCCTCGTTGGTGCGGACAGGGATCGTAGCGCATTTTCCCAGGCGCCAGCCAGCCTCGCAGGCCAATAGAATGGTTACATGACTCTATCTGCAGCTCTTGCGTGCAGCACGCAGCTTCCAACGCACTGCACTTTTCTTCAACGCTCAACTGCACGCCGTCGTGTCATGCCGAGGGACCGGAGTCTACAAAAAGATTTGCCTCCGCTGTCCGGACATGCTGCTGGTGTTTGCGACCGTTAACGGAAGCGAGTACACAAAGGTGAGTGAGTTCCTGTGTCTGTGCCTGCTGACCTCCCACTGCCTCCTTCCGTCAAGGAGTCGTCGAGTGATTGGCACCTGTGCTGCTGTACACCTTCAACGGACAGCTGGCACTCTTGTCCCGGAGCAGATCTCCCAGTCGATCTTGTGCTTTGGAACTTCTGGCTAATCCGAGGGCATTTAGTGGCTGCTGATTGACGGTATCGAGCCATTTTGGGGACACCACGAAGACAGTTCCTAGCCAGCGGTGAAGTGAATGATTTGAACACAAAAGGCGCTGCAGGATTCTGCACCCTGCCGATAGACCGAACATCCTCCTCGATCACGCCACAAATCCACATCATCCACCATGGATACTCCAAGCACAAACCAGAGCGAGCAAGTAGGTGAGAGAGAAGGGGTAGCGCCCGATGGAGGAGAAGGCAGTGCGATTACACCAGTTGACACAAAGACCGCAAAGTCAACGGAGAAGTCGCCGAAGCCAAAGTCGAAGAAGCCTAAGGATGCGCAGAAGAAGGTCGGGAAGTCCAAGTCCAAGAAGGCTAAGGAGGTTGCCCCCAGCGATACTGACAATTCCGAGACTGTGAGCGACCTGGACTCGGACGGTAGCGATTCAACTTCATCAGACTCCGAGGACGACTCAGAGACAGAGACTGAGAAGGAGAAGAAGAAGAAGCGAAAGGCGAAGAAGAAAGCAAAGCAAAAGGCGAAGGATAAGCGCAAAGCTAAATCTAAGAAGAAGGCTCGGAAAGAGGTTTGTTATATCTACATCTATTCCTAGAAATCTACTGACAGGTTGCAGGCAGCTACTGAATCGGACTCTGACGATGATTCTGATGACGACTCAGAAGCAGAGACCGAATCCGAACTCGAAATTGACGAGGCAGCAGATGCAGATGCCGCACTCCAACAACAGCTTCTCCAAATGCAGCAAATGCAGCAACTACAAGGCTTAGGACAAGGTGGTCTCGGGCAACAATGGGGGAATCTTGGTGGAGCTGGCCGACGTGCTCAGTTAGGGGGAGGTGCTGCTGCGCGATTACAAGCCGCGAGAAATGCTAAGCAATTTGCTGCTCTTGGTCTTGATCCTACTGGCCAGTTGAAGATGGGCAGAAAAGATAAGAGAAGCAAGAAGAAGCGTGGCAGCAAGCTGGAGTTCAAAAGAGTGGACCAGTTGTGGGATAGCACTATCCATAACTATAAGCTCACTGATACGGCTGAGGATGAGGAGAGTTCGGAATACGATCAATACTTGTTCAATGTTCGGAGAACTTTTGATTGGGAGGGCAAGTACAAGGTATGCCCTCAATCTTCTGTTTCAGAGAATCATTACTAATTTCTCTCAGACGACCGTGGTCGATATCAAGAGCAAGCTCTTGAAGGAGGCTCTTAACGAAGTCATGGATGGTGTTAAAGGCGTCAGCTTAGTCGAAGAGACACCTTGCGTGGACCCCAACTTACTCTTCCTCTACCTCGAAGATCTCCGCAAACTCTGCAAAGAACTGAAGAATAAGAAGGTCACAATCAAGAAGGGCAAGAAGAAGGCAAAGAAGCGCCAAGAGACGAAGCGGAAGCACCTCAAGGTACTCTTGAAGTATCTCGATAAGGACTATTCAGCCACCAAAAAGACGCTTTATCCTATGCTCGAGTCAGGTCTTATTACATTCGATCTCCTATGGGCCTTGTACAAGCCGAATACGCTTGCGTATACGACTACCTATGGTTCTGTTGACGAGCCTCGAGCTTTCAAGATTGAACTGGCTGAGAAGGAGTTCAGCTTCATGAAGGGCGAGTGGTACAACATTGAAGGCAGATATCTTGAGTATGATGGCAAGACATGGGGAATGGGTAAGTCAAAACATTTCCTTTCGTCCCATGATCCACCTCGTCAAAATTTACCCCGCTCCTCATAACATTTGACCTTACCAGCACCTTGCACTCTCTGCTCTGTTAGCCGAAAACTGCTGACCTCACTAGGAACCATGGATTGTGACGTTCCGGGATTCAAGGGAGCGCGCAAGATCACCAGCTTGAACTGCTACCCCTTGAAATATCACAAAAACGAGGCCAAGATACGAGCTGAGCTTATCGAGCGGGGCAAGAAGTTCGTCTCATTACAAGGCGTCAACTACACATGCCACGAGGGCATGGCCTATTACAAAAAACGCAAGCAAATCATCAAGGTCAATATCAACGGTAGAATCATGGTTGATCCCGCCATTCATCGTCGGATCTTGCCAAATTACAACGTCAGCACTGTCAAGCCAAAGGATCCTGATATTTTGGACTCAGATTCGGACGACTCGGATGATGAAGGATGCGACTGTAACGAGAGTTCGGACGAAGAACAAGGTCGCGCTATGCTGGAAGAGCGTGAGAATAAGGATAAGGATGACGAGGAACCCAAGATGAAGATGAAGCTTGTCATGGATGATAAGGAACAACCCCGGATTATCGAAGTTCCAGTTGATGCTGAGGGTCAAGAAATCAAGGTCGAGAAGCTAGAGGAAGTCCCAAGCAAGATGGCTAACAAGGATGATGATGCTGCTGTTCTGCCAGAAGGAGACAAGAAGGCACTCCCCGTCTTCACTGACGAGGAATACCTGATTGCCTCTCCTGTGGTGCTCGGCTTTGCATTCGCCGAGAAGCTCTGGCTTGAGTTCACCGTCTCAGGCGTCAAGGACATCGTCTGGAACGAAGGTGCCTACGATTCCTTAGTCCTCGAAGACAACACCAAAGCAATCGTCAAAGCTCTCGTTGAATCCCATAAGTACCACCCCGCAGAAAGCATCGACGACGTCATCCAAGGCAAAGGCAAAGGTCTCGTCGCCGTCTTGCACGGCCCCCCAGGAACAGGCAAAACCCTCACAGCAGAAGGCATCTCCGAACTCCTCAAATGCCCCTTGTACATGGTCTCCGCTGGCGAACTGGGCACCGACCCTCGCACCCTGGAAGCAGAGTTGCAGAAGATCCTCGACATTGCACACGCGTGGGGCGCTGTCCTGCTCCTCGATGAAGCCGATGTCTTCCTTGAAAAACGCACGATCCAGGATATTCACCGCAACGCTCTGGTCTCCATCTTCCTCCGTCTACTCGAGTACTTCCAGGGTATCCTGTTCTTAACTACTAACCGCGTTGAGACCTTCGATGATGCCTTTCAATCACGAATCCATATCGCGCTGAGATATGGAGAGCTGAGCACAAAGGCGAAGAAGAGCGTTTTCAAGATGTTTATTGAGCGGGTTAGGGTATTAGAAGGCGTGGCCACGATGCCCTTTGATGAAGATGATTACAATACGCTGGCAAGAAACAACTTGAATGGTCGACAGGTGAAACTTTCCCCTCGATTCTTTGCCAAAGAATTTTACTGACAGTATAAAATAGATCAAGAACACAATCCGCACAGCCCAAGCCCTGGCAGTAAACAATAAGGAGCCGCTGAGCATGGAACACATTAAGCGGGTGCTTGACGTCTCGAACGCTTTCGATCGCGACTTGAAAGGTGGACCGGGCTTCGAGGATGCGATGAGGGGTTACTTTTAAGCCGTCATCTTCCCCTTTCTCTCCTCTTTCCTGTTCCTTCCTCCCTTCTCGGGAGTTTAACTTCTGTTCCGTCTTCTTTGGGACGCGATTTCTTCTTTCCTTTGGGCAAATGTATCAAGATGGATTGCAGCATGATCATGGAACATTTCCCACATTCGTTTAGATGGATGGGATACGGAGAAATGGATTGACTTGGGTGCATGACTGGGAAAGGATATGGGTTTATGGATGGAGCGAGCATTTTCTCATTTTCCTTTGCTGATAAGAATGGGTTTCCTTCTTCTTTTCTGCATCTCGGATTGAGATGACGGCTGTATTTACGAACTTTATGAGGATGGCGAGCATGAGAGACGACTCAAGGTTGCGCTGGGCTGGGCCTGGAGGGCATAACGGCAGTGAAACGATATTGAGGAATGGGAATGCGATGATTTCTCCCCTCACCCTTGAGATGCTCTATCTGTGCTCGTCTTGTGATATGATCTTTACTTTTTCTTATTTTCAGAGAGATGGGATTCTCAACATGTAGCGTCTATTTCGAGGACCTTTTCGACCTTTTCGACCTTTTCAGAGGAGGTGCACATATTGAAAACCTTGAGTACTGCGGTGAATCATTACTTTTCAGCTCAGCAGTAGAAACCTTGTCTGTAAGTAGTCAGCAGATGACTAGTTCCTGCTTCTGGGTTTGCCTCGTGATGACGAAGTTGCATTTCCCCTGCTTATCACGAATTCAATCACGTGTGCAGCCTGGCCCTTCTTATGAACCTTGTATATACAAATAAGCGATTTCTCGTCAATAGAGGTCTCTAGTCGTAAACTTAGCGCAATGTTAAGTTTCTGGACATACAGTTTGTATGTGCCCGGCTCTAACTTCCACCAAGGTAGCGAAAACTATCTACCAAAAGTGGTAACTTGAGTAACGGCGTGTGAGGATGATATGCTCTGCCACAAGCAAACCAAGCGAAAGCTGAGTTTCTTGGTCCGAAAGGATTTCTTTTGCTTCTTGATTTTACTCGGCTTTATTTTTAGGGTTGTGCGTCGCATTTTCAATTTCCTTTTTTTTTGTTTTTTGGCTTGCGAAAAGGGGGATTTGCTAAGCGAGGATGTGAGAACACTTCCCCATTTTCTATTATAAACGAAGGGATTGATCTCTCTCCCAATTACGGACAGATTAGACACTTTGTCGAATCATCGAAGATCGCTTTTAGGCTGTAATTCGAGATCTTGCTTAGTCTCTGAGAACCTTTAAGATTCCTAATTTGCAAGTTTGTCATTCTCAATTCCAGCTTCTCCTTTATCCTTTCCAAATTTTATGAAATCAATGCTCGTCCTCCCCACGAGATCTTGAACTCCTGTTCTCTATCTTATCTCTCTATATATTGCTCTCTTCTCTGTCTCTTCCTTCTCTCCTATCCTTGGTTTCCTCCCGTACTTGCCCCTTTCACCTCTCTGCGAAGCTCAGGTAAGAGAGCCGGAGACTCACAAAATCCCGTCGTCTTTCAAGGCATTTTGCAGAATTGTCTCTTTGATCGCTGCCTACACGAGCGAGTAATTGAGGTGTCTGAAGACTCACAAAGACGAGGGTATAGATTTAAATTGACTTGGTTTACCTGATTAAATCACCATATAATGTATTTCGCAGCCTTGGTGATATCGCTCCGCCTATGCAGTTCGGGGAGTAGTCTTTCAGGGGATCCTTGTGCAGTTGTTCCCGGAAAAGGTATTTTTGTGCACAGCCACCTAGTAGAAACTCTAGCAGAGGAAAATAACTCAACCTTCAGTGGCATTTCGTTCAATATCTATCAAGACACAAGATCCCTACTCTGCCAAATCCCGTCTGCCGAATCGAGGAAATCATGATTCCACTGGAGCCAAACTAGCTCTGTACTTCTCCACCTCCGGCAGCAAAACCTTCCACCTCTCAAGACTCTCCTTCGACCAAATCTCCTCCATGTCATAAAACTCGCTCACAACCGGTACCCTCCTATCAAGAACCACCCATTTCTGCTTCGTGCTGGTGAAAATATGGATCCCCGGACCCCCAACGGCATCTGGATTCTCGAGCGTCCCGACACGGACGAAGGTAAGAAGGGGTCCGGCACTGCTGTAATGGCTCCAGACCGCGATGTGGCATTTGGGACAGCGAGCGATCTTTTGGCCGCGGCCGGACTGAGAGGGGGTGTGGATTATTTCGGGGTCGGTGGTGAGGCGCGTGATGTTGGTGGCCTCGATTACGGCATTGAGGGCGAAGGCAGAGCCGGTTTCTCGTTGGCACCCTTGGGAGGTTAGTTGGTGGCAAGAGGCGAGGAAGGGAGGTGAATATAGCGACAGTGGCAGCAGTGGACTATGAGAGGTTTGGCTTCCACGCGGTATCTAATGTTCTGGCAGTCGCAACTTCCTTCCAATGGGAAGGTGGTATTCTCAGTCATGGTGCAAAAATTTTCGGCCTCACTGAGATTGTGGCATGAGAAATGGAGCAGATAAGAATGTTTGAGAATTCAGAGGCAAGTACGAAATGGTAATGAATTTGAGAGATATGAGAGCGTGAGTCGCTCTTTAAATGCGTGAAAGCCGTGGTGTGACGATGAAATATACCCCAAGCCATGTAGTTCATGAAAGGGCGTGATGGGACAGTAAGTCGGCTGAAAGTCAGTCCACATTTTAGAGGAAAGTTCCTTCACAATGCGCAACGACGAGCCCCCGAATCTAATCTGAGCCTTCAATATTTTAGAAGGAAGACATTCCATGAGAATTCTCAGGTTTCCATCCTGCCGAAACACGGATTACGAACTAAGACTGCTTTTGATGTTTGCAGGAAATACGCGAATCTGATGAAAAGGGGGAGGGGTATTTCTCGTGCCCCACTTCTTTGGCTTCAAAGAGTCAAGCGTCTTGTGATAGCTTATCACCATCACAATCGTAATCACAATTGTGGAGGGGGGCAAAATGTGGGGTATCAAAGTTCAGACCGAGGGGACTTTGACTTTGAAGGGGCCGTGTAGAGCGGTGAGGATATGCGCCTTGTGTACGCTGACTGTAGCTGCATTTGCGATGCCTGAAATAAAAGGGCATAAATGGATGATTGGCGTGGGAGACTGGAAGTGGGTGATGTGTGGGCCTGGCCGGCTGGCGCTCGAGTTCCACGAGGTCCTCAAACAGCGAATCGTTGGTTTGGGAATCGGACCCGGACAAATGAAGGCCTTCCAAACAGCCAGCAATAATGCTGAATCGCGCGGGTAGGGGCTTGGGGCCAGGCCCCTGAGGCTTCCGCGCATTATACTCCGTATGCCTGCCGAAGTAGCTTGCAGGCCAATTTGATACGTTGGGATACTTCAACAGCCTGAAAGGGAACTCCATGGCAGTGCCGTTCCAGATGTGGCTGAGCATGAGGGCCGTGCGATTTGATGACAGGGTGGCGAAGCCTCTGGACTGGGCAATCGCGATGTTTTATTTTTGGGTTAGGGCTGAGATGGAGGTACCGAAAAGGAGGTGCACAAGTCCGTGGGGCGCTCGATACATTGACGATGTACTGAAGATCCTGACATCTGAACAAACGTCGTCTATGCTGTTCTGTCGAGTGGAAGTAAAAGAGTTGTTGCCACCAGCATAAATGGTTGAGAGCTGGGCCTGGTTTGAGGGGGGTGAGCTGGAAGCGTCAGGTCATAGGCGAAACCGCACTAAACTAGTTTGGCTCGCTTATGGAATTTCGAACCGGCCTGCCCCAAATTTTTTTTTTAAGGGATTGTGTCCAAAATTTCAAAACCTTCCTCCTCCAAATCTCCGCTCCTTCCTACCTTGGGTCATTGGTTTTTCTAGACACAGCGAGCCACCATAGAGAGACGCTGCGTCGAATCCGCACCAGTCTCGGGCTCAAAATCCTGATAGAGTCTCTTACGCACCAACCACACCGATACCCTATCTTAGCGCGTCCCGCTCAGAAAATTCATCCCACCCACCTTCGCCGTCGGTTCCCCTTCTTCCTTTCTTTTACAACATGCCCGCGATCACAGAAGCATCTGCCTCAACCGCCAGCATGTCTTCCAAGGAGAATAAAAACAGCCAGAAGGTTCTTGATGAACTGATGACAAAGTTATGGATCTCTAAGGCGCAGGAGGACATCAATTCCGCCACCCACAACATCGCAACCTTCATCAACGGCGATATCGAAGAGGGCGACACTCCAGTCAAGTAAGTATACCGCTCAGTCATTATCGCGGTCTTCCTGCCCTTGGATCTGGCAAAATTGCTCCCGATTTTGTTCTCCGTCCTCCTGTGGCGGGGCTGCCGGTCGCAATCCAGTCCCAGAAAATTTTGCTGACATTGTACTGCACAGGACCGTCCAATCCCTCAAGAAGCAACTCGGCAACAAGAAGGATGCCAACGTCCGGGAGCGATCTCTCAACGCCATCCAGGCCATCGCTGAACATGCCGAAACTTCCGCCTCGGTCGAGCCATACCTTATCGAACTTCTGCCTTCGGTCCTTGCGGCTGTCAGTGATAAGATGGTCCCAGTCAAGAATGCTGCAAATGCTGCTGCTTTGGCCATCGTCAAGGCTGTGAACCCAAATGCTGTCAAGGCTATCATGCCTCCCGTTATCAACTCAATTCTCACCGCCCAAAAATGGCAAGAAAAACAAACCGGCCTCAGCATTATAGAGGCTCTCGTCTCCTCAGCACCTACACAACTCTCATTCCGAGTTCCAGATCTCCTCCCAGTGGTCTCCGAGTCAATGTGGGACACAAAGCCCGAGGTCAAGAAGATGGCATACGGCACAATGGAGAAGATTTGCGGTCTTATCGTCAACAAGGATATCGAGCGATTCATTCCTGAGCTCATCAAGTGTATCGCCAAGCCAGAGAACGTCCCCGAGACTGTCCATTTACTCGGTGCCACCACTTTCGTCACTGACGTTCACGAGCCCACCTTGGCCATTATGGTTCCTCTTCTCGATCGCGGTCTTGCTGAGCGCGAGACTGCCATCAAGCGAAAGTCTGCCGTCATTGTCGACAACATGTGCAAGCTTGTCGAGGATCCTCAAATTGTTGCTGCTTTCTTGCCAAAGCTGATGCCTGGTCTTACCAAGAACTACGAGAACTTGGCTGATCCCGAGGCTCGTGAGAAGACTAAGCAAGCTCTCGATACCCTTGTCCGTGTCGGTGCTGTCAAGGATGGCAAGATTCCTGAGGTTTCCCATGCAGGTGACATCTCCACCGTCCTTGCTATTCTCAAGCAGATCCTTTCCACCAAGCACAAGGATGCTGTCGCCAAGTTTGAGCCAGTCCTCGCGTACGTTTCTGCCATCGCAGGCCAACTGATCGACGAGAAGGATACCGACCGAACTAGCTGGACTTCAAATCTCAAGCCATACATCGCTGCCCTCATTGGCGAGGCTGATGCTTCGGGCATTGTTGATAGTCTCCGAACAAAGGCATCTCCTGGTGCTGAGGCTGAAGATGCCGAGGAGGCTGATGACGAGGAGGGAGAGGATCTTTGCAACTGTACATTCAACTTGGCATACGGTGCAAAGATTCTGCTGAATCAAACTCATCTCCGCCTTAAGCGTGGGCAACGTTATGGTCTTTGTGGTCCTAACGGTTCCGGAAAGTCCACTCTCATGCGCGCCATCAACAACGAGCAAGTCGAGGGTTTCCCCAAGAAGAGCGAGGTTAAGACAGTTTTTGTTGAGCACGATCTTGATTCTGCCGACACTGAGCAAACCACCATTGCATGGACCATGAAGAAGCTTGCTGAGGTCGGTGTCAAGACTTCACAAGCGGAGGTCGAGAAGCAATTGGGAGAGTTCGGCTTCACCCCTGATATGACTTCCAACCTGATTACTGCTCTCTCTGGTGGATGGAAGATGAAACTGGCTCTTGCCCGTGCCGTCTTCGAAGCTCCAGATATTCTTCTTCTTGATGAGCCGACTAACCACTTGGATGTCAAGAACGTCAAGTGGCTTGAGGACTACCTCATGAAGTCCCCCTGCACATCCATCATCGTTTCCCACGACACTGGTTTTCTCAACAATGTCTGCCAACACATCATCAACTATGAGCGATTCAAGCTCAAGCGTTATCGTGGTAACATCACCGAGTTCGTCAAGAAGTGCCCATCTGCTCGCTCTTACTTCGAGCTCGGCGCTTCCGAGATGGAATTCAAGTTCCCCGAGCCCGGGTTTCTTGAGGGTGTCAAGACCAAGGCTAAGGCCATTGTTCGTGTCTCAAAGATGGCCTTCCAATACCCAGGCACACCAAAGCCCCAGATCTCCGACATTTCTTTCCAATGTTCGCTCGGTTCCCGTATTGCTGTCATTGGTCCCAACGGTGCTGGCAAGTCTACTCTCATCAACGTTTTGACTGGTGAACTCATCCCAACCGTTGGTGATGTCTACACTCACGAAAACATCCGTATCGCCTACATTAAGCAACACGCCTTCGCTCATATTGATCACCACTTGGAGAAGACTCCTTCAGAGTATATTCAATGGCGATTCCAAACCGGCGAGGATCGTGAAACTATGGATCGTGCCAACAAGATCGTCACTGATGAGGACGAGAACGCCATGCAAAAGATCTACAAAATTGAAGGCAGTACCCGACGTGTCATTGGCATCCACTCCCGACGCAAGTTCAAGAACTCTTACGAGTATGAATGTTCGTTCGCCCTCGTTGAGAACCTTGGCCAGAAGAATGAGAAGTCCACACCCATGATGACTGCCGACAACGCCTGGATTCCTCGTACTGAAATCTTGGCGTCCCATCAAAAGATGGTTGCTGAGGTTGATCAGAAGGAGGCTCTTGCCAGTGGTCAATTCCGACCTTTGGTCCGAAAGGAGATTGAGGCTCATTGTGCCAACTTCGGTCTCGATGCTGAGCTGATCTCTCATTCGCGCATGCTTGGTCTTTCTGGTGGTCAGCGTGTCAAGGTCGTCCTTGCTGCCTGCTCATGGCAACGTCCTCATTTGATCGTTCTTGACGAGCCTACTAACTATCTCGATCGTGACTCTCTCGGTGCCCTTTCAAAAGCTCTCAAGGCTTTCGAGGGTGGTGTTATCATCATCACTCACTCTGCTGAGTTCACAAAGGACTTGACTGAGGAAGTTTGGGCAGTGGTGTACGTAATTTTTTTTGCTTCGGCCCTTCACTCCCCTTCCCCTGACACCACCCCCAATCGCCCCAACATCAACCACAATTTGAAACATGCTAACTAGAAGCTTAGGGATGGTAAGATGACGCCCAGTGGACATAACTGGGTGCAGGGACAAGGTTCTGGACCAAGATTGAAGGGTGATGATGACGAAGTAAGTTTTCCAGAGTGATTCCTTTTTTTCCTCCGTCACGTGCTAATCTCGAGAAGGAGGAAGAGAAGTTCGACGCCATGGGCAACAAGATCGTCTCAACAAAGAAGGCCAAGAAGCTCTCTTCTGCCGAATTAAGAAAGAAGAAGAAGGAGCGCATGGCTCGACGAAAGCGTGGTGAGGAGGTTTTCTCTGACGAGGATGACTGAACGAGTGGATAGAGAGGGTAGACGTCTAAAATTCGAAAAAGGATAGACTATCGTCTGTTTTCGTATTGGTCCGGGTTTGCGCATTTGGCCTGGGCTGGAGTTATCTGAGGTTTCGTTCCCTATTCAATGATCATGGGTTTTCTGCAATAGAAGATAGATTCAATAGACTCTTCGTCTTGCAATACAAAAGATTGTTCATCTACACCCTCTCTGCCTCATTGTGACATGGTTTCTTGGCCATATGAATTTCGATTTAGTTCCATCCTCATCCTGTGAGGCTGTAGGAAACTGGTGTAACTCGGATTTTGCAGTGTTAAAACGGCAGGCCATTTAGGTCACGTGTTGCCCAAGGGTTGGCGACCCGCTTTTTCTATGCGAAGCTCGGCCAACGCAGGAAGCTAAAATCTCAACTCAAAGCTCCTCTTTTTGCGAGACTCGTCCATCTGTCCGCGATCTCTTGTATCAATTTACCAACATCTCTGTATTAATCACCACATCACGTTATGTTCGCCGCACGAAGAGCATTGACGGGCGCAGCCCAAAGTCGAGCTTTCTCAGCCTCCACCAGAGACGTAAGAGCTTTTCTTCCAACACCCTCCGAGCTATCCCCATGCCTCTCAATCCGGCCCCAAAGAGCTTCAATTGATACAAGCATGATTGGATTCGATCTCAGCTGGTCGGTTGCGCTGGATGACGCACGAACTGGCTCTTGAATCGCACAATTGCTAACGTACCGCCTCTCCAGTTATCGAAAGTCACTGTCCTCGGAGCCGCAGGAGGAATTGGTCAACCATTGTCCCTTCTCCTCAAGCTTAACCCCCGCGTCACCGACTTGGCACTCTATGATATTCGCATGGCACCAGGTTCGCATTCATAGCCCATCGAAGAAGCCCACAACCACTGACTTTTCATCCCAGGTGTCGCCGCAGACATCAGCCACATCAACACCAAGAGCAAGGTCACTGGCTACGACCCTACACCCAGCGGATTGGCAGCAGCCCTCAAAGGCGCCGAAATCGTGCTCATCCCCGCCGGTGTCCCCCGCAAGCCAGGCATGACCCGTGACGACCTGTTCAACACCAACGCCTCCATCGTCCGCGACCTCGCAAAGGCAGCCGCTGAATCCGCCCCGGACGCCAACATCCTCGTTATTTCGAACCCCGTCAACAGCACTGTGCCCATCGTCGCTGAGATCTTCAAGGGCAAGGGCGTTTACAACCCTAAGCGTCTGTTCGGTGTCACAACCCTCGATGTCGTGCGTGCTTCCCGCTTCGTGAGCGAGATCAAGAAAACCGACCCCAAGGACGAGAATATCACTGTTGTTGGTGGACACTCGGGCGTTACTATCGTGCCCCTGTTCTCGCAGTCCTCGCACCCTGATCTCGTCGGTAATGCTGAGCTGCTCAACCGTGTGCAGTTCGGTGGTGATGAGGTTGTGAAGGCAAAGGATGGTGCGGGATCCGCTACCCTGTCCATGGCGATGGCAGGTGCACGGTTCGCGGAGAGCTTGTTGAGAGCTGCGCAGGGGGAGAAGGGCGTCGTTGAGCCAACTTTCGTGGATAGCCCGCTGTTCAAGGATCAAGGTGTTGAGTTCTTTGCTAGCAAGGTTGAGCTGGGCCCGAGCGGTGTTGAGAAGATTCATGAGATTGGCAAGATTACGGCTGAGGAGCAGAAGCTGGTGGATGCTTGCATTGCGGACTTGAAGAAGGTTCGTTTACTCACATCCTCCCTATTTTAAGTCTCTATTTCGATTGATCATAACTAACTTCCTCCCCAGAACATCGAGAAGGGCGTAGCATTCGTTGCCCAGAACCCAGGAAAGTAATCTTCACAAAACGTCACACTTCTCACTCGGCGCTTAGAAGGATGGATGGGGATGGATTGGATTGGATTGGATGGAAGAAAGGAAGGATCGCATCGCACATATCGGAGATCTCCTCCACCCTTAGCGTGTAGATTTCGATTTCCGCCTGTATCAAAATCAAGATTCATCCACTCTACTCTCATCTGCATACCGGCACGTGAAGCCTTTGCATCGAGCCTAACATTTCAGTCTCAAGTGAGAAATTCAACTGTACTTTTGGTCAATGGGAATTGAAGAGTCCTTTTTATATCTTAAGAGCTTGGGGATGGTTGTGGGCTTCAAGTGAGAACCTTCCGATCATGGCCCTTTCAAGAAAGAAACTGCAAATCGGACCCCCTTGAGTCGAAATGACAGCACCCCTTCAAAAGTCGGTTGAGCACCCTTCAGAACACGGAACTTGCAAGCTCTCCTCCATAGGAGGCTCTGTCATACATGTGGGGACCAAAAGAGTACAAGACCATCGAGCTGATGGGAAACCATTTGCGGTAACAGAAAACCTTTGGCCGGCCTTGACCCATCCTGGTTTCAAAGAGAGAGACGACCCTAGGACCTCGTGGGTTGATGCTATCTGCCTATATGTCGACCGATACCAAATGAAATACGGCAGAAACTTGAGGCTTGGAACTCTGTTTTCTGAGGGCTCTCGTTTTGCACTAGTCGGGTCAATGTGCGTACGCCTGAGTATACAAGGGGTTCCTCTTGCTGCCCTCTTAAGAATCGGTTATAGTTTCTCTGTTATCTATATATAGATTTTGCTAATGCTCGTTATCTGCAACAGAGCCACAGCTGAATGTTATGAGACAGCCTAGCAAGCGCCCGAGAATTCGGGCGGACGCCTATTGACACGCCACGCCAGCTGAAAGTAATCAGGCTTCCGCAATGAGTGAAACCTCGATGTAGCCCCACAAGAGCCTTTTGTCGGGTATTCCACCCTGTACGTCTTCATGATTATTCTTCGTGCCACGAGATGATTTTCGCTCATTTATTGTTTTTGACTCGCTTGTTGTTCGGTTGTGCTGCTGCTTTTTTTCCAACTCGTACCCCCAGAGCCGCCAAATCGCGAGGAACACCAAAATCGCTACGTTTAGAAAATCACACCAAATCTCAATGGAACGCCCGAAACTCTTCAAAAACGCTTTACGTAATAGAAAGAAGCAGATCTAACTTTAGCGAGATTTGTATAACAATAGAATATAAAGCAGAATTATAAGAATTTCTGTAATGCGAGCATCAAAATTGCGCCCGTCCTCGCTTAACCTCAGCGAGTTGGACGGTTAGGACGGTTTTCAATGCCGCGCGGTTTGGTGGACACCAAATGTGCCAGTCAAGGCAGAGCGAGTCAAGGAACGTAACAATGTAACTAATTAGGGTTATCGATGGGAGGTTCCCAAAGAGTTCTAGATATAGAATAGCCGGGCTATTACGTCGTGAGCTTTTAAGTGAGATCGGGAAATAAAAGGGAGAAGTGGGCCATAGTCCATTAGAGAGCGAGTCTGGCACCCAGACACTGGCCTGGATTAAATGTAATGTCTATAGAAATTCTGAAGTAATTTGCGAAATCAGTGTCAAGGTTCAACATTAATGATTTACTGTTTTGATCTCACATTTCGATGCATTAAATTGGAAGGGCTAGCCTCCGCCTGGGCCGTTCTCAGCTCGGCTCAGTTCGCTCGCTCCTGTATTCGGAAACCTTTTCCGTGAATCAGGGGCTATCAAACGCTTTAGCGAGGTTGAGGCTGAGACCGAGGCTGAACCAAGGGCAACACCAGTAATTTCCCAAGATGCGTCCTATCTTACACTTCCATCCGATCTCCGCTTTAGCGTATTCGGCGTAAGACAAACCTTGGAGCCAATCTCTATAACAACGATCGAAGTCAACGATGTCATGCGGCCTCGCCCTCTTTACTCCCAACCAGACTTGCTCTGGTCTCTCCACTCCTTTCGCACTCGGGATTAATCCCGCAGAAGGAGCATGCATCAAGATCGACAACACCAAATATGCCTCGATCTTGATTCCAGGCCAGCAGCAATGCCGCTGCGTCGATTCCACAAAGACCTCATACATCGTTCTCTACAGTGATGGGGCTTGTCAGGACGATTTGAACAGGGCTATAACGCCAGGTCAGGCTGAGCAATGCGTGGATGTGCAGACAACCAATAATAGCGTCGCGAAGGGTATGAGATATGAGTGTCTTGCTGGGCCAGGAAGTTCGAGTTCGGGAACTTTATCTTCTTCAGCTGGTTTATCGTCGACACCTTCACCATCCTCGTCTACAACGACCAACCCCTTCGTCACGCCTCCGTCCTTGACTTCACCTGCTATATCAACCCCATCGGCAAGTAGCGGTCTCTCTGGAAGCGATAAAATCGCCATAGGGGTAGGACTTGGAATGGGTCTTCCTACTATTATCATTAGTGTTATTATCTTAATAATGAAGATCAGAAAAGGCTGGAAAGATAAGGGCGAAGTTGTAAGGGCGGAAATGTAATGGGTTGAAATGTGATTATAATACTTTAGACTAGCCGGTCCGAATCTTGCAATGACGTGCTGTTATCCATTCTTATGTACCATTATTAACTTCCCCAATCTTTTCTCTATTACAAGAATCTCATTCTGTATCTTAAAATCATATTTTCCCTCTCCCTCTCTACTGAACAGCTTTGACTTCACCTTACTCCCCTGCTATCAAACCTATCTGCTGCTACTGGTTTGCTACCTAAGCCCAATTTCCATGCTTAGATAGGCTTTTCTATGTTTAAAGAAGTGCTACCAGGAGCAGAAGTATGATGAGATTCTTTGGGCTGTTTGAAAGAGTTAACGACTCCTGAGATATTGGAAACGTTTGCAATAATGATTTATGTAAACATTCCTCAAAATAGCTGGACTAAACGCCTACTTGTTCCAGAGTTCCCTTCCAAAGATACAGAGAGCTATCAAAATCTCCAACAATAATGAGCCTCCTCTTGTCTCATAGAAAGATCCACCCTTCCTTTATCAATTCATCCGGCACTTCATCCGGCACTTCAGGGCCTGTCGTAGTCTGTCGTAATCTCATTCTCACGACCTAGTAGGTGTGTCACGTGCTACGCACAGGCGTACATATAACTTCTTCACCGCCCTTAGGGCACCATCATTCATTACAATATTTACCCAAACACACTACATTTCCACTTCCACAGCTTGTCCAGGCCGTGACAAGGTGGTAGGTCGGCGTTCAGTGAGGTGTTAGAAACCGACGTAACGAAAATGGCACAGAGTTGCGAGCCTCCAGCAGCACCTCTCCTGCCTCCCACGTCTATAACCTGAGCCAACATTGATTTTTCGTTGCCATCTGGAAAGAACCCTCTTGACGCTTCTTGAGGTGTATCTTCATCTGCCCATATAGAACCCATGTAATGTGCTTTTTGTAACACCTAAATAACTTGCGCTCAAGCCTCGATAAAGTTCTCTGACCCCCTCTTTCCGAATAACCTATATCATACAATCGAGGCCATTTTTATAACTCCGGCCAGCCATGCGGCCTGCTTTCTCGGCGAGGGATTTATTAAGCTACAGTCTGGTCTTCACGAGCCATATCGGATTCTTTGCTGTGCTCGTGGCTACACCTGCAGTGGTAGCAGCAAGTAAATGCACCAACACTGTCTCACGGCCCCCGAATATTTCCTGCGATATCATACGCTTGCTGCTGCCATATGTATAGAACTTTATGGAGAAGAGGATTTGGAATGTTTTGCGGAAGTGGAGGACAGAGGATCGGAGAAGAGGCAGCAACCCAGAGGTTGGTGAGTTCCGAAGGGAGTGAGAGGCGGCAAGCTGGGGTCTAAAAGTCGGACTGTAGTCTAGTTCGGACGACATCTCCAGGTGATGTGAGTAGACCAGCAGTCATTCCACCGGGCCTGGATGAGATGACTATAATATGGAAGGGCCAAGCAAACAGACTCAAACCATGCCCGCCAGCGACAAAATTAACCCATGTATTTCTGAAGAGCGCCCGCTGTTCTCTGCTGGTTACAACAGCGCCTGGTAGGTGACGAAGCACTGATTGGTGCAAAGATTGTAAGCGAATTGATTTTCTGTATGGAGTTGGCTTGGGACGTGGGTTGTAAGGGCTCGTTTCGCACGGGCTCGCGAAGTTGAAAGCTGAATATTAGTAATATTGAGCTCTAGCGTTTAACGCCCGATATTAAACGCTAGTATCTGTATAATTTGGACCCGTTTTGCATGCTGTAGTTACTCAGTATTTGTAATAATTACGGAGCTTATAAACTAATCTCTGCTAACCTATTGAGTCTCTTTGTCAGCCTTCTTATCTCTCTCTCTTTTAATTAAAACTCTTGATTTAAATACTTCCTTTTTTTATAATAATTATTAGATTTAATTCTACTATATTAACTATAGTATATATATAGAAAACTATAATTGCGAAAGCTATTAGTATTAAATAAAGTAGCTTCTCTATAATCTGGTTAGATTTATTAAAAGCTATACTAATTGAAATTATATAATATTATATTAAGGAAAGAAAGCTAGCAGATAACGTTTTTAAAAAGGTTAATTTTATATTTATAATAGTAGAATTATAGCCCGTATATATTTCTCTTAATATTAGTTCTATTATTAATATTATTACTGGTTTATAAATTAAAGCAAAAATTAAATAAATAAATCTTTTATTAGCTCTAAATTTTACTAATAAATTATATATCTAATTTAAAAAGAAATACGAGCTATAGTTCATATTTAAGGCTTTAACTAGTTTCGAATAAAAAACGAGTTATAATTAATATAGGCTAAAAGAAATATTAGAATAATTTCTTATTAGAGTTAAAAAATAAAACAGATTATATCTAATTTCGAAATTATATATATTATTAGATATCTAATATTAAAGAGCTTTTGGGATCTTAATTAGCTATTAATAATTATATTTATATTATTAAATTTGCGAGAATTACGGCTTTTATTATTATAAAATCGAATTCGAATAAAAAATTATTTCTTTCTTTTAAAAATAATAAAAGTAAACTAATTATTAAAGATTTTTTTAATAAAAATAGAATTATTTAAAGAAGCTATTTCTTAGAAAATATAAGCTTTTTAAAGAATAAAAAATATAATAAAGTAAATAATTTATTTAATAAGTTTTATAATATATTAAAATTATTATTATTATTAATATTTATGTTAAATTAATTTTAATAAGCTAGTATATTTAAGTATTTCTATTTATAAGAACTAGAAAAGAAAATATTTAATAAAAAAGTAAATTTTTTTATAAATATAATTGTAATGTGTACAGGGTCGCACGTGACTTAAGGTCATGTGACGAACCTCGGATATCGCGGGTATTAATTAGGGAGATCGGCGGCCCTTCGACTTCACAACTAACCACTATTTATATCATAAGTATTAGGCTTATAAATTACTAATTATATATATGCTATCGGGGTCTCCTATTTAGAGGAGGCTTCCCTGGACCTTATAGGAGGGATAGAGATTAGTTCTATACTAAATTTAATACTATAGTTTCACAACTCACTAATTTATTCTATTATCTTATTACCTACTAATAAATACCTTATTATAATAGAAAAAATATTTATTTAAAAAAGAATTTAATTTAAGGTATTCTAATTATTAATATATAATAGATATTATTTATAAAATATATTAAAAGTTAATTAATATATTTTTTAATTAAAATATAAATTTTTTTTTTAGGCTTTATTAAAAAAATTTTCTCTAATATATAAAAGCTATATAATTATTTATATTAGATATATTTTTAATACTTAAGCTAGCTTTATAAAATATTTCTTTATTAAAAATATAATAAAAAATATATAAGAAATTATTTATTTATATTATTAAAAAAAAATATTAAAAAAAATAAAAAAAATAAAAATAAAAATAAAAATAAAAATAAAAATAAAAATAAAAATAAAAATAAAAATAAAAATAAAAATAAAAATAAAAATAAAAATAAAAATAAAAATAAAAATAAAAATAAAAATAAAAATAAAAATAAAAATAAAAATAAAAATAAAAATAAAAATAAAAATAAAAATAAAAATAAAAATAAAAAACTAATTAGAATAAAATATATTTTATATTTTCTAGTTTTATAAAAGCTTTTAATATTAGAAATAGTAATTATTAGTTTATTAGTAATATATAATATTATTATATAAATATAAAAATACTATTATATTAAAGTTAGTAAAGTTATTATTGAGAAATAAGAATTATAATATTATAATATTAATATATAATTTCTAAATTTATTAAGCTTAATAAAAACTAGCTACTAGTTAAATTACTTATATAATATAAGGTTATATAATTATTATTTATTATCTATATTTTATTATTTCTAGTTATTTCTATATTATATAACTCTATTATATAATTATTAATAACTATAGGTATACTAATACTAGAATTTTTCTAAAAATACAAAAAATAGTACTTCTTTTTAATTATATATAAATTCTCTAATTTAATCTAATATTAGAATTTCTAAATACTTTATATATCTATATTACTTTTAAGGTTTTAGTTATATATTAAAAGCTATAGCCTTTTATATATAACTTCTTCTTTTATAATATTCTTTTATCTTATATACTTATATTTCCTAATCCGGTCTAATACTAGATATTTAGATACTTAGATATCTAGATATCTAAATACTTAATTTTCTAATCCGGCTTAATACTAGATATTTAGATACTAGATATTAGATACTAAGAAAATCTCTATATATATTTTCTTATTTTATATATCTATTTTCTATTCTATTTATATTTAATCTATTTCTTTATATTTAATTATATTATATTTATATTAATAAAATATTTAAGAATATTTAATAGTTTTAATTTTATTATAAAATTAATAGAATTTAATTCTCTCTTAATTTATTTAATTTCTATAATCTCTTATTATTTATATATTAAGTAAAGATATATTATATTAATTATTAGGCATTTTTCTCGAATAGTATTTAATTTAATAAGGCATTTATATAATAACTTCAAATCTATATAAATAATTAGTAATAGTTCTATTTCTAGTATTTTATTAATTATAGATTTAACTAAAGTATTTATATTAAAATTATAAGCTATATTATAGAATTCTAAAACCAAAATACTTCTAGTAACTCTCTTATATTTAGTAAAGAACTAATAAATAATATTAATATATCTAATTTAGAAAAAGAAATCTCTATTATTTATAAATAAAGTATTATAAAAATAATTAAATATAAGAATATTTTTACTAGCTTTATAAATCTCAGTTCTTTAGTAGTATTTTTAATTTACTATTAAATATACTTATTAAATATCTTTATATCTATTTTTAAGAATTTAATAGCTTAAATAATAATTAATAAATTATATAAAGCTTCTAATTAATAAACTAATATAATATATATTTCTCTAGTATATTAGGTAATATATTAGTTCTTAATAAAGAGATTTTAATAAATAGTACTTTTATTACTTATAGTAATAGTATTTTTTATAGAAATAATTTAAAGGTTTTTATATTAATATTTCTATATAAAAGTAATTCTAGTAATATTTATATAAATAATATCTTTATTAAACTTGAGATTATAATTAAAAGTAAGGAATTTATATTTTTTAGCTAAAAACTTAGTTTTATAAAGCTTTAAAATTATTAGTTCTAATAAATAAAGTATTATTAATTTAAAAACTAATAATTCCAAAAAATTACTTATTATAAAAGAAATAAGAATTATAAATTAACTATTTTATAGAAAGCTTATTAATATAATAGAAATAATAAGTTCTAAACTATTAGTTTCTAGTATATTATATAGTAGTTTTATAATTTTTAAAATAGAATTATTTTTTAAATTTAGTTTTCTAGTAAATTTATAAAGCGGATTAATATAGAAATTATAATTAAATAAGGTTATTAATTAGATATAAGCTTATAAGATATTATATAAATATAATTTTATAATATTTATTATTATAATAATAATACTAAAAATAATTCTCTAGCTAATATATTAAATAATAAATAATTATATTAATACTATATATTTCTTATTATTATTATAGGCTTAAATAACTAGTTTTGACTTTTTAAGCTTTTTTTAATATTTTAATTTTTAATTTTATTAATAAACCGGAAATTAAAAATATATATTTTCTTTAATATCTGAAATCTAGAAATAATCTTAAATATATTCTTTTTTAGAAGGCTAGTAACTTTAACTTAATAGGAATTCTTATATAGTTTATTATTCTATAGAAATATTATAATATCCGAAATCTTATAAAAATATCCTTTATTATATTTTAATAGAAATTATATTTATATTATTTTTAGTTTTATTATTAGATTTGAAAATAAATTTAAATTCAGGGCTATTAATAATAACTTTAATATTTTTTATATAAAAGGGCTTTATAGAGATTAAATAAAAGATAATATTATTATATAATAAAGCTAGTATATAGTTTTCTCTATTAATAGCTACTAGCTTATATAGTCTATTCTAATTACTAAATTAACTAGTATTTTCTTTATATTAAATAAGAATATTTAAATTTAGAAATAGTTTATAGATATTAGTAATACTAGAACTATTTTAGATATTTAAAGTATTTATAATTTAATATCTAGTTTAAAGCTTTTAAATTTCTATTATTACTTTTTTAAATATTATTAATTATTATAATATAATAAATAATAAAATATTATATTTAGTTATTTAAAATAAAATACTATAAATTAAAAAAATTAGAATAATACTATTAGATTTTATAAAGTTACTAATAGTTTTAAAAGCTATTTAAAATATAATATTTTTATTAATTCTATTAATTTTAGCTATAATAATAAAATAAATATATTAGATTAAATTATAATAATATTTTATAATTTTAATAGAATTATAAGCTTTTATAGAAATAATTTTAATTTTAATTCTTATAGTATTTATAAGCTAAATAAATTTCTTATTAATAAACTATTTTCTAGTATTTATTATAATTTAATTAAAAAAACCTAAATAGTTATTAATTTAATATTATTTAAATATATTTCAGATATATATTATATTAGTATTCTAGAACTATTAATAGGTTTAATATTAAATACCTTTATTAATAATATAGAATATAAACTTATTAGAAATATAGAAAATATTAATAATAATAAAATAATTAAAGCTAATATTATTTAAATAATTAGCTATATTTCTAATATTATTTATAGTATTTTATAAGATATTTAAAGGCTTTTATATTAATATTATAGTTTATTTATTTTAGTATATTCTAAAGTTTATTAATAAATAAATAATTAAATTAATAATATAAATATTATTATTAGTTTACTAATAATATATAGTACTATTATATAAGTTATAGAATGCTATTTATATAAGGTTAATAAAGTTATTATTTAGAAATAGGGATTATAATATTATAGTATTAATATATAATCCCTAAATTTACTAAGCCTAAAGGGATCTAGTTTACTAGTCGAGTTACTAATAGAATATAAGGTTATATAACTATATTCTATATCTTATATCTTATTACCTATATTCTATTACCTATATCCCGTATCCTATATCTCGTAACTCCCAAAAAAATAGCTATACTAATACTAGAAACTCTCTAAAAAATACTAAAAAATAGTATCTCCTTCCAATTATATACAAATTCCCTAATCCGGCCTAGTACCAGATTCCCAAATATTCTATATATCTATATTACTTCTAAGGTTTTTAATTATATACTAAAGGCTATAGCTTTTTATATATAACTTCCTCTTCTAAAAATCTCTTCTATCCTATATATTTATTTTCTGTCCTATTTATACTCGACCTATTTTTCTATATCCAATTATATAGTATTCGTATTAATTAGGTACTTGAGAGCATTTATTAGCTTTAATTTCGTTATAGAATCGGTAGAATTCGATTCTTCCTTAATTTATTTAACTTCTATAATCTCTTATTATTTATATACCTAGTAAAGATATATTATATTAATTATTAGATACTTTTCTCGAATAGTTCTCAATTTAATAAGGCATTTATATAACGACTTCAAATCTATATAGACTACTAATAGTAGTTCTATTTCTAGTATTCTATTAATTATAGATTTAACTAAAGTACCTATATTAAAACTATAAGCTATATTATAAAGTTCCGAAACTAGGACACTTCTAGTAACTCTCTTATATTTAGTAGAAAACTAGTAAATAATATTAGTATATCTAGTTCTATTTACTAGAACTAGAATATATCCGATTTAGGAAAAAAGATTTCTATTATTTATAAATAAAGTATTTATAAAAACAATTAAATATAAGAACTTCTTTACTAGCTTTACGAATCTTAGTCCTCTAGTAGTATTCTTAATTTATTATTAAATGTATTTATTAAGTATCTTTATATTAGTTTCCAAAGGTTTAATAGCTTAAATAATAATTAATAGGTTATATAAAGCTTCTAGTTAATAGACTAATATAATATATATTTCTCTAGTATATTAGATAATATATTAGTCCTTAATAAAGAGATCTTAATAAATAGTATTTTTATTACTTATAGTAATAGTATTTTTTATAAAAATAGTTTAGAGGTTTTTATACTAGTATTTCTATATAAAGGTAATTCTAGTAGTATTTATATAGATAATACTTCTATTAAACTTGAGATTATAATTAATAGTAAGGCATTTATACTTCTTAGCTAAGAACTTAGCCTTATAGAGCTTTAGTTACTTTACCTTTATAAAATTATTAGTTTTAATAAATAGAGTATTATTAGTTTAAAAGCCAATAATTCCGAAGGGTTATTTATTATAGAAAAGGCAAGAGTTATAAGTAGACTATTCTATAGAAAGCTTATTAATATAATAGAAATAGTAAGTCTTAAACTAGTAATTCCCGGCTTCCGGTATACTATATAATAGTTTTATAACCTTTAGAACCAAATCGTTATTCAGATTTAGCTCTTTAGTAAGCTTATAAAATGAGTTAATATAAAAATTATAGTTAAATAAAGTTATTAATTAGATATAAGCTTGTAAGATATTATATAAATATAGTTCTATAGTATCTATTATTATAGTAGTAATATTAAGGATAATTCTCTAGCTAATATATTAAATAGTAGGTAATTATATTAATACTATATATTTCTTACTATTATTATAAGCTTGAATAACTAGTTTCGACTTTTTAAACTCTCTTTCCGTATTCTTATTCTTAATCTTATTAATAAACCGGAAGTTAAAGATATATATCTTCTTTAGTACCTAAAATCTGGAAGTAATTTTAAATATACCCTTTTCTAGGAGGCTAGTAACTTTAACTTAATAGAAGTCTTTATATAAGTTATTATCCTATAAAAATACCGTAATATCCGGGTTCTTATAAAAGTATCCTCTACTATACTTTAGTAGAATAGCAGAAATAGTAGGAGGAATTATATCTATATTACCTTTAGCCTTATTATAGGATTCGGAAATAGATTCAGGTTCAAGTTCGGAATTATTAGTAATAACCTTAATATCTCCTATATAAAAGGGCTTTATAGAGATTAAGCAGAAAGCAGTATTATTATATAGTAGAGCTAGTATATAGTTCTCTCTATTAATGGCTACTAGCTTATATAGTTTATTCCAACTACTAGGTTAACTAGTATTTCCTTTATATTATATAAGAATATCCAAATTCAAGGAAAGTTTATAAATATTAGTAATACTAAAACTATTTCGGGTATTTAGGGTATTTATAATCTAGTATCTAGCTTAAAGCTTTTGAATTTCTATTATTACCTTCTTAAATACTACTAATTACTATAATATAATTAGTAATAAAGTATTATATTTAGTTATTCGAAATAAAGTACTATAAACCAAAAAGGTTAGAATAATACTATTAGATCTAGTAGAATTATTAATAGCTTTAAAAGCTATTTGGAATATAATATCCTTATTAATTCTATTAATTTCGGCTATAATAATAAAATAAATATATTAAATTAGGCTATAATAATATTCTATAATTCTAATAGAATTATAAGCTTCTATAGGAACGATTTTAACCTTAGTTCCTATAGTATTTATAAGCTAAATAAACTTCTTACTAGTAAATTGCTTTCCGGTATCTATTATAATCTAATTAGGAGAGCCTAAATAGGTATTAATCTAATACTACTTTAGGGTATCCCAAGTATATAATATACTAATATAGGCTTATTAGAAATATAGAAAATATTAATAATAATAGAATAGTTAAAGCTAATATTATCTCTTAAATTAAACTTGAATTATTCTAATAATTATCCGAATTTCTAATATTACTTATAGTATTTTATAAGGTATTTAAGGGCTTCTATATTAATATTATAGCCTACTTATTCTAATATATTTCAAAGCTTACTAATAAATAAATAACTAAAATAGTAATATAGATATTATAATTTAATCTCTATAAAAAAGCAAAAGTTATATATAAAGAATTCAGAAATAAAGCTTTATAAAATAGTATTCCAAAGCAGGAAAGAGTATCTAAAACATTATACTATAAATATAAAGCATTTATTAAAAGTAATAAGATAATTAGTAAAATTATTAAAATAGACTTCTAGCTTATTTATATTAGCTAAGCTAAATAGAAATAAAGTCTTTATAAGTATAATATGGAATTATACTTACCTAATTAATATTCTTACTATTACAGATCTAATAAAGGATATAGATCTAATACTAAACTAGATATTAACTTAACCTTTAGTAGTTTTATTAAGTTTAATACTATTATTAGTCTACTATAAAGCTTGGAATTAGTTAGAACTAGTAATTAAGAATCTAGAGGCTCCGGTATTAATTATAACTCTATAAAAGTAATAAATATTATATCTTAATATATTATTAACTATAAATGTCTAGGTATCCTCTATTTATTTAGTAGGCTCTAAGGTATAGTTTTCGCCTATTATCTAATATATAAGGGAAAGGGAAATAAGGTTATTTATAAGGGTATTAGTTATAGAAATAGTAGAAGCGGGAGCTATAGAAGTAGCTAGGAAGCTCTTAATAGAAATAAAGTAAGAATCAGAATAATATTTCTTTCCTTTATCTATTTCTACTAGTAAGGCTTTAAAAGTATTACCTACTAGTTTGTTCTTACTATTCTCATTATTCTCTTCTTTTTTAAATTCAGTAATATACTATATATAAATACTACTAAAGCATTTATTAAAATTACAGGTATTTCGGGATCTAAATTAGTAGATATTTCTACTTTTAAATCAAGCCTTTTTAGCCTCTTATTTCTCTAATATATACTTCTATAAGCGGTATTTGGGTCTCTTATATATAAAATATAACTTTGAAATATAATTATTATAATTATAGGACTTGAAGTAATTATTATAGATTCCAAAATTATAGCTAGGTTTATATTAATAATTTCCGGACAAATAGTAGTTTGGATGGTTTTAAGAATAGTATTATTAATTAGTAAAATAGGTTTCGGTAGTAATTTATTATTCTTTCTTATAGGTAGTAATAGACAATTAGAGCTTATTAATAAGCTAGCCGAGATTATTAGGAGAGTCCGAAACTATATATTAGTATACTAGTAAGCCTTAATAAATAATAATAATCTTATTATATAGGAATTCGGTAGTTTGTAAAACAGAAATAAGGCTATATTATAATTTATATAGGTTATTAATTAGTATTTAGATAAGCTTAAATATTGTCTTTTTAGGGTCTTTTACTATTATAATTACTAAAGTAATAATATTTCATTTATCTAAATTTTAATAATAGTAACCGGGGCCTTTAAAAAAACTATAAATATTTGTATAGGCTTCTTTATATATATATTTAGAAAGCTAGTTATTATAGAAATAGTCTTATACTAGTTCCTTTAATATAATAGGAAAAGCTCTTACTAATACCTCTTCTAAAAGCTCTATATATTAGTAAATATCGAGAAAGATAATAAGTTTTTAATTAAAACTACTATTAGTTCTATTATACTTCTATATTTCGGTATATATCTTTACTACTTCTCTAATTACCTTTATAGTAAAAGGGCTAGTTAAAGGGCCATTTGAAGGTAATAGAGATAATAGCAGATTATTAGTTTTGGTTTTCTATAGTCCAGTACTAGTAAAAGCGGTTATAGATAGTAAAGAGGTAATAGGTAGTAAAGGAATATAAGTAATAATCGGTTTAATATATTAATTTCTTATAATACTATTATTTAGGGAGATATATAATAAAGTAATAGGGCCTGCCTTAAGATCTTATTTAATAGTAATAATATTATTAGTAGTCCAGATATATTATTTTTCTTTCTAAATAGTATTAACTAAAGACTATATAATAGTAAAGCAACTATAGTTATATTTAATATAAATACTACTATATTATAAAGCAGCCTATAATTAGTATAGTATATATTAATCTAGTTAATTAAATATCTCGAGGTTAAAGTTACTAAAATCCTCTTTAAATAATTTCTAGAGGTTCTTATTAGTTAACTTCTCTATCTTATACTAGAATAATCTAATATTAAGATAATCCAGGATTTCTTTATTATTAGAGCTAGCTAGGTTAATACTATTCTTTTATTTCTTTATCTACTTATATCTATTCTAAAGATTCGCTATTCCGGACTCTTAGGGCTAAGCCCTTTCCGGTATATATATATAGTTTATAGTAAGAGGGATTCGAGGATAAGGTAATTTATAATAAGGTTCGATAATAAAGGTATCCAGATACCTGGTTTAGATACCAGATATCTAGTTCAGATATCTAGTTAAAATACTAGATACCTTAGATATCTAGAGGTATTATAGGTATTAAAGTAAATATTTTACTCTTAAATATTTTATCTATAATAAGAAATTTAGGAAGTGAAATATTATAATTCCGGGAGAATCTAAAGCTTAAAAGACTTGATTTAATAGTAAAATTAAAGTAGTAGTTAAAGAGCTTTAAAAGTATATATAGTATATATATTCCGGAGAGAATATCCTATAGATACAGGTATTATATAAATAGAAAAAATAGTTTCCAAGAAAGTAGTCTTAAGGCTAAAAGAAGTTAGTTTTAAAGAATAGTAGAAGTTAAATAAATAGATAGTCAAATAGCTAACTGCTTATTAATTAGTAAGAACTAGAGTCTTCTCCCTTAGGCTATTGGATACTTTTTTATAGAATTAATAGGTAATTCCCCCCTTTAATATAATTAGATTAATATTACTAAGGGCTACTAGATACCTCTTTTAGTATAACTATTCTATTTCTAATCTATATATATAAACTAATTAGTATTAGTTTACTAGTAATATATAGTACTATTATATAAGTTATAGAATACTATTTATATAAGGTTAGTAAAGTTATTATTTAGAAGTAAGAATTATAATATTATAATATTAATATATAATCCCTAAATCTGCTAAGCCTAAAGGGGTCTAGTCTACTAGTCAAGTTACTAATAGGATACAAGGTTATATAACTATATCCTATATCCTATATCCCGTAACTCCTAAAGAAATAGCTATACTAATAATTATAATTCGATTTTTATAAAAAAAAAAATTTATAAATAAAGAATTTAGAAATAAGGCCTTATAATATAATATTTTAAAATAAAAAAAAACTATTTGAAATATTATATTATAAATATATAGTTTTTAATAAAAATAATAAAATTATTAATAAAATTATTAAAATAAATTTTTAGTTTATTTATATTAGCTAAATTAAATAAAAATAGAATTTTTAAAAATATAATATAGAATTATATTTATTTATTTAATTAATATATTTATTATTATAAATTTAATAAAAAATATAGATTTAATATTAAACTAAAGATTAAATTAATTTTTAATAATTCTATTAAATATAATATAATTATTAGTTTATTATAAAATTTAAAATTAGTTAAAACTAATAATTAAATATTTAAAAACTCTAATATTAATTATAATATTATAAAAGTAGTAAATATTATATTTTAATATATTATTAATTATAAAAGTTTAGATATTTTTTATTAAAGATTTAATAAGTTCTAAAATATAGTTTTTATTTATTATCTAATATATAAAAAAAAGAAAAATAAATTTATTTATAAAAATATTAATTATAATTATTAATAAAATAAAATAGAAATCTAAATAATATTTATTCTTTAATTTATTTTTACTAATAAAACTTTAAAAGTATTATTTTTATTTTTTATTTTAATAATATATTATATATAAATATTATTAAAATATTTATTAAAATTATAAATATTTCTATTTTTAAATTAAGTATTTTTAATCTTTTATTTTTCTAATATATATTTTTATAAATAATATTCGAGTTTCTTATATATAAAATATAATTTTAGAATATAATTATTATAATTATAAGATTTAAAATAATTATTATAAGTTTCGAAATTATAACTAGATTTATATTAATAATTTTTAAAAAAATAATAACTTAAAGAATTTTAAAAATAATATTATTAACTAATAGAAAATATTTTAAAATTAGTTTATTATTTACTTTTATATATAATAATAAATAATTAGAGCTTATTAATAAGCTAACTGAGATTTATAAAAAAGTCTAAAATTATATATTTATATATTCGGAAATCTTAATAAAAAATACTAATTTTATTATAAAAAAATTTAGTATTTTATAAATTAGATATAAAATTATATTATAATTAATAATTAAATAGTTTTAAATATTATTTTTTCCGGGAATTTAGCTATTATAAAAGCTAATATAATAGTATTTTATTTATTTAAATTTTAATATTTAAATTTAGAATTTTTTTGAAAAAACTATAAATATTAATATAAATCTTTTTATATATATATTAAAAAAGCTAGTTCTTTTAATATAATAAAAAAAGCTTATATTAATATCTTTTATAAAGGTTTTATATATTAATAATTATTATTAGATTTATTATTATTAATATAATTATAATTATTAATAATTATATAACCTTATATTATATAAGTAATTTAATAAATAAATTAGATTTTATTAGAATTAATAAATTTAGAAATTATATATTAATATTATAATATTATATATTACTAGTAAATTAATATTAATTAATTTAGATATATAAATTAAAGAAAATTTTAAATTAGTTCTAAAAGTATTTAATAGCTTATAAAGAAAATATCTAGCTTTTATTAATTAATAAATAATTAGCTATTTAATTAATTAATTAATTATTTCTATTATTTTTTAAAACTAATTTCTTTTAATATTAAGATTATTTTTTTAAAAACTATTTTTTCTATTTATATAATATTTATATTTATTAAACTTTTTTTCTAAAATATATGTTTTATATATATTTTTTTAAAGCTTTTTAATTATAACTTTTAATTTTTCTATTAAATTAAGCCTTTTAAATTCTAGATTTTCCTGGAATTATAATATTTTTATTACTAAACTCTTTTTATAAATCTATTATAAACTACTTTATTTTCGAATTTTTTCTATTATAAATTATATATATATATTAAGGAAACCTGAATTCGATTTAGTATAAATATTAATAAGAAAAAGAAACTAATTAAGAAATAAAAGAATAGTATTAATTTAGTAATTATAATAAAAAATAGTTTAGAAATATTTATTTACTAAAATATATTAATATATCTTATATAAAAAAAGTAATAATAATTTATAAGATCTTTTCTAAAATAATTTTAAAAGCTTTAATATTATAATATTTAGTTAAATTAATTATATATTATTATAAAATCTTTAAGTCTAATTTTAATATAATAATATCTATATTAAATAAAATTATAAAAGCTTTATTATTATATAATTTCTTATTAATTTTATTTAAGAAAAAAAATAAAGCTAATATTATTAATAATAATTTAATTAGATTAGATTTTCTTTAGAAACTTATTATATTAATTTATTTTACTTTAAATAAAACTAGATATAAAGAATTAAATATTTTTAGTTAAGAAATTAAGCTATTTACTATTTCTATTTCTATTATTATTAGTATTATTACTAAATCCGAATTTCTATTAATTAATATTTATTATTATAACTAGAAAGCTTATTAAGAAAATAATAAAAATATAATAAAACTAATAATAGTTTTAATTATAAATTTATTATTTTTCTTAATATTTATTAATATATAGAGCTTCTAAAAAAAGTATTAATAAGAGCTTTTTTTATTATATTAAAAGAACTAGTATAAAACTATTTCTATAATAATTAGCTTTTAAATTATATATATAAAAAGATTTATAGCTTTTTAAAAAGCCTCGGGTTTTATTATTAAAATTTGAATAAATAAAATACTATTATTTTTAGTAATTATAATAGTAAAAAATCTTAAAAAAAATATTTAAGTTTATCTAAATACTAATTAATAATTTATATAAATTATAATATAGTTTTATTTCTATTTTATAAAATACTAAATTCTTATTAAAGCTTATTAATATATTAATATATAATTTTAAACTTTTCTAATAAACCTAGCTAGTTTATTAATAAGCTTTAATTATTTATTATTATTTATAAAAAGAAATAATAAATTAATACTAAAACCTATTTTATTAATTAATAATATTATTTTTAAAATTTTCTAAACTATTATTTATTTAGAATTTATTAATATAAATCTAGCTATAATTTTAGAATTTATAATAATTATTTTAAATTCTATAATTATAATAATTATATTTCGAAATTATATTTTATATATAAGAAACTTAAATATTATTTATAGAAATATATATTAGAAAAATAAGAAATTAAATATATTTATTAATTTAGATTTCGAAATTTTTATAACTTTAATAGTATTTATATATAATATATTATCAAAATTAAAATAAAAATAATAATAAAAACAAACTAGAAAATAATAGTTTTAAAGCTTTATTAATAAAAATAAATAAAGAAAAGAAATATTATTTAGTATTAGTTTACTAGTAATATATAATACTAATTATATTAGTTAGTAAAATTATTATTATTTAGAAATAGAGATTATAGTATTATAATAATAATATATAATTTCTAAATCTATTAAGTTTAAAAAAATCTAGTCTATTAATTAAATTACTAATAAAATATAAAATTATAAAATTATATTTTATATTTTATATTTTATTATTTATTATATTTTATATTCTATAACTATATATATAACTTCTAAAGAAAATAGCTATATTAATACTAGAAACTCTTTAAAAAACGCAAAAAATAATATCTCTTTCTAATTATATATAAATTCTCTAATCCGGTCTAGTATTAAATTTCTTAAATATTTTATATATTTATATTATTTCTAAGATTTTAGTTATATACTAAAAGCTATAGCTTTTTATATATAACTTTCTTTTTTATAATATTTTTCTATTTTATATATCTATTTTCTATTTTATTTATATTTAATTTATTTTTCTATATCTAATTATATAATATTTATATTAATTAGATATTTAATTTTTTTTATTAGTTTTAATTTTATTATAAAATTAATAGAATTTAATTTCTATAATCTTTTATTATTTATATATCTAGTAAAAATATATTATATTAATTATTAAATACTTTTCTTAAATAGTTTCTAATTTAATAAAGTATTTATATAATAATTTTAAATTTATATAAATTATTAATAATAGTTTTATTTCTAGTATTTTATTAATTATAGATTTAATTAAAGTACTTATATTAAAGCTATAAGCTATATTATAAAATTCTATAAACTAGAATACTTCTAATAATTCTTTTATATTTAATAAAAAACTAGTAAATAATATTAGTATATCTAGTTCTATTTACTAGAACTAGAATATATCTAATTTAGGAAAAGAAATTTCTATTATTTATAAATAAAGTATTTATAAAAATAATTAAATATAAGAACTTTTTTTATTAGTTTTATAAATCTTAGTTCTTTAATAATATTCTTAATTTACTATTAAATATATTTATTAAATATTTTTATATTAGTTTCCGAGAATTTAATAGCTTAAATAGTAATTAATAAATTATATAAAGCTTCTAGTTAATAGACTAATATAATATATATTTCTCTAGTATATTAAATAATATATTAGTTTTTAATAAAGAGATTTTTATACTAGTATTTTTATATAAGAATAATTCTAATAGTATTTATATAAATAATACTTTTATTAAACTTGAGATTATAATTAATAGTAAAGTATTTATATTTCTTAGCTAAAAACTTAGCCTTTTAGAGTTTTAGTTATTTTACTTTTATAAAATTATTAGTTTAAAAACTAATAATTCTAAAAAGTTATTTATTATAGAAAAGATAAGAATTATAAATTAACTATTTTATAAAAAACTTATTAATATAATAGAAATAATAAATTTTAAACTAGTAATTTCTAGCCTCTAGTATATTATATAATAATTTTATAACTTTTAGAACTAAATTATTATTTAGATTTAGTTTTCTAATAAATTTATAAAATAAGTTAATATAAAAATTATAGTTAAATAAAATTATTAATTAGATATAAG